>NW_006399784.1:3642308-3648521 GCF_000299155.1 Elephantulus edwardii | reverse complement strand
GAATCCACCAGATGCTCTGCCGGGGAAGGAGGGACAATCTCCTCCTGTACCAGTCAGATCTGTTTTGACGGTACACTCACACAAAAATAATAAAATAAATATTTTTTTAAAAAAAGTATGGTTCTCTTTAAATCCATCTGTTAGTGAGTAGTTATTTAGGGTGGATATGCAGATCATATTATAAATTACCACCTACATTGCCAGATTAATAAATCTTTAGAACCTTACTTTTTTTATTATACAAGTTAGAAAAAAAATGCTCTTCTATTATCTGCCAGAAAGATTCAACAGAATAAATGAAAGTATATTTTTTTAAATTTTGTTTCATTCATGTACATTGTGTTTTATACAATATTTAATTTATACTGTGTTTCATACAGTCATTCAAATACATCACATTTTATAGAACTAATTGCTCTTGATCTGTGCCTATTATACCATATTTTTTAGTTCCCATTGAATCTTTGCTAATCCTTTACCCTCCCCTACCCTATTGCTTTCTTAGTAATTTCTTTTCTCTCCCTTTTTCCATCCTATTCTCCCTTTTCTTTCCCACTTCTGGACATTTCTATACATCATACTAGTTACCCTTATTTAATTTTAAAAGAAAGCTTATATACCCTTGTGAAAGGATTAGTCCTCTGGGCACCAATAAGACTTCTTAAGCCACATGAACCCAGACTTGAGGTCAGACTTCTGAACTAGCGGAACCTATTAAGCTATCAAAATCCAGATTTTAAGGTCAGAGAATAGTCATTCCATAAGTTATTTTTTACTCTAATAGTGAGAAATGCCATCCTCACCACAGTTTCATAGTTGTCAGTCTTATATAGTCTATCTATGGCAGAAATAACACCCATAAGCCACACCGTAGATGTTATGCTTGCAGTAAGTACAGTAGATAAGGATTTAACAAACTATTGCATAATTATATCAGATATATAGACTTTATATAAAAGTGATCTAATAAAACTCTTTTGCAATTAAGAACAGGTATGCTTTGAAAAGTAAGTTAAAAAAAAAAAAAGGAATACATGTCAAAGTAAAAGACCTGAACAGATTTCAAAGGGCAGTTCTTGAGGACACAGCACATCATTACAATGGAATGTGTAGAGAAATGAAATTGCGGAATAAACAGGGAATAACTCCCTCTGAATTTCTCAAGCTGATAGTACTGAGAAACAAATTTAAGTCTCATGTTGCAACACTGAAAGATGCTATGGACAATATATTGAATGCCCCAGAAAGCATCAAAAGAAGATGGAAGGAATACATTGAATCGCTCTACCAGAAAAAAAAGAAACCAAAACAAAACAGATTAACACTACACTGAAAATTCCAGGAAGAATCATATGACCAGTAGGCAATGGTAATGAAGGACGGTGTAGAAGCTGTATTGAAGTTATTTACCCAAAAAAAGTAATCAGAAATTGATGGGATACCAATTAAATTGTTTCATTTAACAGAAATAGTCTTGGATGATTTAACCAGTCTATTCCAGGAAATTTGGAGGACAGCTGTCTGGACAATGGATTGGAAGAGGTTCATATTTATTCTCATTCTCAAGAAAGGTGATCCAACTGAATGTTGAAATTATCAAACAATTTCATTAATATTACATGCAAGTAAAACACTACTGAAGATAATTTTAAAAATGGCTGGAACAGTATATAGATATAGAACTGCGAGAAATTCAAGTAGATTCAGATGGATCCTGGCTGAAAGGAAAGAATACTAGAAGAATGTCTATTTGTGCTTTGTTGACTATGCAATGACATTTTACTTTTTGGATCAAAACAAGTTGTGGCTGACATGAAAAGAATGGGACTCACAGACCACTTAATTTTGCTCATGCAAAACCCATATTTGGACCAGGAGACTGTGCAAACAGAGCAGGGAAGCACTGCATAGTTTGGAATTTGAAAGGAATGTGTTAGAGTTGTATTCTTTCTCCATATCTATTTAAAATATATACTGAACAATTTTTTCAAATCGCTGGACTCTATGAGGAGGAATGGATGAAGACTCATCGATACGCTGTATTATGCAGATGACACAACCTTGCTTGCTGAAAGTGACAACGACTTGAAACACTTGTAGCAGAAAATTAAGGAATGGAACCTTCAGTGTAGATTGTATCTCAATGTGAAGTAAACAAAGTTTCTTACCAATGGATAGATAAGCAGCATCATGATGGATGGAAAAGAGATTGAAACTTTCAACAACTTCATCTTCTATGGATCCATAACTAACATCTTTAGTACTGGAAATCAGGAAATACACTGGGAAAATCTGCAGCTAAGGACATCTCCAAATTACTGAGGAGTAATGATGTTAGTTTGAGGACTAAGGTGCATCTGATTCAGGCCATAGTCTTCCCAATTACTTGTTAAGCATCTGAAACCTGGGCAATGAATAAAGATGACAGAAAAAAAATTATACCTTTGAGCTGTTGTGTTGAAGAAGAGCACTGGACATTCCATGGATGGCCAAGATAATGAATAGATATGTCTTGGAGAGCGTGTAGCTGGAGTGTTCTTTAAAGGTGGGAATGATGAGGTTTTGCCTAACATATTTTGAACATATTGGAGGTGTTATTCTTTCGAGAGGGACATGATGTTGGGAAGAGTGGAGGGTCAGTGAAGAAGAGGAAGACACTTAACCAGGTGGATTGACACAGTGAAAGCTGCAATGGACTCTTGCGTGTCAGGAAGTGTGAGGATAGCACAGGATAAAACAAGATTCAGATCTTTTGTTCATAGGCTCACTATGAGTTGTAGTTGACTCAATGGCACCTAAAATAAGCAAGCTTTCAAATCCAAACTCCACTTAGTTCTACTACTAATAGCTAGAAAAGTATTCTGAAAAGGTTATATTCATGTCAGATTTGGCTGTGTTCTTGAACTCCTGTTTAATCTATATGCATGATGTCTTGATTACTATGTCCATAACTAAGAAAAAGTTCACTGACATCCAAAGGCTTGTCATTTAGAGCTCCTTTAATAAGATCTATTGATGTTTCTAATATATATATTTGGGGTCTATTTTTAGGGGACCATCTTCATATCATTGTACCAAATCCCAAATACACAGGGAACTATTTATTTGTTTGCATACATATCCTTCTACTAGGACACAATTATGAATCAATATTTATTTGCCATAATGGAACGACTTTGCTCAATATGTCTAGAAAATAATTATCCAGCTTAGGTTTTCAATATCCTTTGCTCTAGTTTTAGACAGTTCAAGGATATACTTAATCCATTCTTGATAAATGAATCATCAATAAACCACTAGATTAAATATTTCTTGATAGTCATCCTCCTCTGTTTCCAATTACAGTAACTAGGACAATGTGTTCTACTTATTTCATACAGACAATGTACCTTTGCCACCCTGATATCCTTTCTTGCTGGGAAGCATCTTCCATTAAATGGACAGTATAGATCTGCTAAAATTACTTCTAAAAACATTAGTCTAATCCTCTCCAATGTATTTTTCCAGGCCTTGATAAACAGATGTTTACTTTTTAAACTTATCTGGATTCATATGTAATATCACATACCATATGTGATAAAGCAATGTCAAAATATCTTTATTTTTTTAAACTTCATGAACATATAACCTGTGTTGTTGAGCAGAGCATGACCTCAAAGTGTCCCATCATTGATTTAATGTTTGAATGATGCAATCTTTAAAGTAAAAATAAATTTATCTTCAAAGTTGTATTTTAGAAGTAAAATATAATAAAACAAGGAAGGATGTTAATGATCTACAAGCTATCAGTTCAATCTTCATGTTATCTATTTCCTACTTTTTCATCTACATATAATAATTTTATATTCCAATAACACAGAATTCCTCTGTTCTATTATAGGTAAGGATTCTACAAGCCTCAAAGACAGTACAAGATACTAAATTAATGATGATACTGGGGGCATACTCCATAGCGAGTTGTGCTGATAACCAAAAGGTGGTCTCTCTTTGGAAGTCCAAATCCAGCAACAACTCTGTGAGATGAAATGAGCAATCTCCTTCTATGTAGTTTATCTTCTCCTGAAAACCCACTGGAAGGTAAGCTATTAATCTATTAATACTCAAGGATAATGAGATGAGTGACACAGCTCATAGAGGTCCCACTTTCTTCTTAGCTAAGAATTTTCTTTAAATTCAGAATAAAAGAAATATGAAACACTAAGGAACTATATCTAAATTTCATTTGTCTGATCTTATTCCATATACTGGTCCACCACTTATATGAAATAAGTAAACAGACAAACAAAAAGAAGGTAGAAGAAAATAAAAGTAAATAACCAAATTACAATCCCCCCCCATTTAGTTCTTTCTTAATCATCAGTAAGTCAGAAGGACAGAGTGTTATGGGAATGTGCAAAATAAAGAAAGATGACTCAATCTTTTGTACTTTTCCCATTGTTCTAATAAAACAAAGTAAATGTATGATGAATTACAAATAATCAGGTGTGTAAATTCAGTGTTCCTGCATGAGATACATTTTCTTACACAAGAAAATGACATTTCAATTGTAGGTAATAACTTAAAAACATGCTAATAATTTAATTGTATTACTTTAGTAGTTTAAAAGTTAATTTTCAAATAAAACAAACACAAAATGACAAGAGGAAATGGCAAGAGAAAATAAAATTATCTTTTTAAAGAAGGATGTTTGCACTTTAATTTTACATTGTACTCCATAAATTATGCAGTAGACCCTTTATTCTTTATATAAAAACTTCCAGAATCTTGGTCTCAATCAGTACGGGTCATTACTGAATTCAGGTTTCAGTTGAACAACAAAACAAATTATCAGAAACATAGTTTTAAAAGATATTATAAAAACATTTTGACAAAATTCATTTTTATACATATATTGTTGTGAGATGTAAATGTATTCATGGATATGGTATTATTGTTGTTGTTATACACAATGGAGAATTAACTCATAGCTGACTTTTTAGCAGGTTTTCAGAGGCAAGGAAGAATATTTCCCATTTTTGTACAGAGAAAGAAAATTAGTGGATTCAGACTATGAGTCTAAAGGCTGTCTGCACAACTCATTACCACTAAGCTACAAAAGCTTCCTATAGTAGGGCATAAATAAGGAGGAAAAGTTCTGGAATTTTTTTTTGTAATAACTAATTTTGAAGGAATGAATCTGTCTCTGAATTTCAGAGCCCAGAAGTTATAGTTTCGGGAGTCAATCAGGATAAATCAACATAATCTGCAAATATAAAATTCTAACCTCCACTTATGAACCTTAAAGATGGTTTAAGGGTAAAGAGGTAAGTAGGCAGTTCAAATTTACTAGCTGTCCATGGTGCCACCCAAAGGCAGGCAGCCTGAATCTACCAACTTCCTATGAGATTAAGATGGAAATTCTCCTCCTATGCAATAAATAGCCCTGAAAAACCACTGGAGAGTCAGCTATGAGTGGGCTCTTTCTTGATGGTACATAACAACAACCTTCCACAAAGATTAATAGCACCCGGGGTATTAAAAGCTTTCAAAAGCAATCTAAGGCAACTATTGCCCTCTCCTAAACTTGACAAAGAAAAGTGATATAATTTAAAGATGCATGAGACAATTTGTTCTGAAACCTAATTAGCAACATGAACAATAAGCCCTCACAATCGTACAGACAAAACTAGATATCAAATGAAAAAAATAATAATAAAAAGATAATAACAACAACACAGTAAAAAGTCATAGATCAAGTAGGAGAGAAATACAGATTAAAAACTCAATAACAAAAATATCAAACTTATTGAGAAGCAATGATATCAGCTTGAGGACTAAGATGTGTTTGATTCGATCCAGGTTCATTTCAATCACTTGCTCTACATCTCAGAGCTAGAGAATGTGGAGGATGGCAGAAGCAGAATTGATGTCTTTGAACTATAGTGTTGGAAAAGAATGATGAATATTTCATGGATTGCCACGAGAACAAATGAATATATCTTGGAGAAAGTACAGCAACAGTGTTGGGTGGGGGCAAAAATGATAAAGCTTCACCTTATATACTTTGGACATGTTACTAGGAAAGGATGTTACTTGAAAAGGGACATGATGCAAAAGAGAGGAAGATGCTCAACCAGATGAATCAACAAAGTGACGGCTGCAATGAGCTCTACTATGTCAGAAATTGTGAAGATGGCACAGGATAAGATAAGGTGGTTGTTGTTATGTGCCGTC
>NW_006399784.1:3640218-3640813 GCF_000299155.1 Elephantulus edwardii | reverse complement strand
TTTTAAAGGAAATTTATCAACATCGAATCATTTTAAGAAGTAGCATATGATCAAGAACTAATAGTAATAAAGGAAGAAATACAAGATCTACTGAAGGCATTGGTAAAAAATAAGTTCTGAGGAATTATGAAATACCAATAAACATGTTTCAACAGGCAGGTACATCCAGGGACATGCTCTAACCTATGCCAGAAAATTTGGGTGGCAGTAGCTTGGTCAATATACTAGAAGAAATCTAGATTAGAAGATATTAAAATACTTGCTACAGAAGAACAAATACCATAAATTTAAAATTAATTACATCTCAAAATCATAAAAACACAAATCCTCACCAAGGAGTCAATAAATTATGCCATGACAAAGAAAAGATTGAACTTCACAATTTAATTTTACTTGACCCACCATCACTATTCAGGACAACAGCAGTCAAGAAATAAAAAGATGTGTCAAGACAAGCGTTGTAGGAAACTGAGAGACGTTCTTACAGGAGTACCACAGAAAGCAAGATGGACCGAAATAACTAGCAACAACAAAGAGAACTCAATACAATGACAGAAATAAAACTTTCCTCTCAATAACCACACTGAATATAAAT
>NW_006399784.1:3636906-3639753 GCF_000299155.1 Elephantulus edwardii | reverse complement strand
AATTAAACTACACAATAAACCAACATGATCTCATAGATATTTATAGACTAATAACACCCAAAACAAGCACAGTATACCTTCTTCCTAATGTGCATGGATCATTCTTCAGAATAAGTCATAAGACAAGAATTAAGAAATTCAAAACCAAAGAAATAATAAAAAATATTCTCTCAGATTACAATGCTATAAAATTAGAAATTAATACAAAGAGAATAAAAGAGATAAAACTACACATTTGGAAGCTAAACAACACCTGGCATGAACATGACTGGGTACTAAAAGAAATTTAAAAAAAAGAAAAGAAATGAAAAAGTTTCTTGAAACAAATAACAAGAGAAACACCACTTACCAAAACCTCTGGGAAACAGCCGAAGCTGTAATTAGAGGTCAATTTATAGCAAAAAGCAAACACATCAAATAGGCAAGAAAGAAAGAACCATTTATCTCTAACCCAACATCACCAACAAATTGAAAAAGAACATCAAGAAAACTCAACACCCTGTTAAAAAGGTGACATTATAAAACTTTGCATAGAAATAAATAAAATAGGAAACAAAAAAAAAACCAATTGAAACCATCAGCAAAACTAGGAGTTGGTTCTTTGAAAAGGTAAAAAAAATCGACAAACCACTAGCAAGACTAACAAAAGAAAAGCTGGAAATACACAAGTAATCTGATTAAGAGATGAAATGGGTGACATCATAACCCAACCAACTAAAGTAAAAAGTCTGATATTAGAACATTATGAAAAACTATACTTAAACAATTATGAAAACTTAGAGAAAATGGACAAATGCTTAGAAATGCAGAACCTACCTAAAATGACACAAATCAAAGTTGAACAGACCCATAATAAAAGAAGAAATTGAAAAGGTAATAAAACAGCTTCTAGCCAAAAAAATCGTGGACCAGATGGTTTTACAAATGGATTTTATCAAACATTCAGAGAACTGTCACTAATTTTGCATAAACTGTTTCAGAAAATAGAGAAGGATGGAATTCTCCCAGATTCATTCTATGTAGCAAACATATTGTTGATACCAAAGCCAGGAAAGGACACCACCAAAATAGAAAACGATAGGCCAATATCTCTTATGAATATAGATGCAAAAATCCTGAATATAATCCTGGCCAATAGAATCCAATGATACATCAAAGAACTAACTCACCAAGACCAAGTGGGATTTATAACAGGTATACGAGGGTGGTTCAACATACAAAAACAATCTATGTAGTTCATCACATTAACAAAGCAAAGAACAAGAACCACATGATCTTATCAATTGATTCAGAAAAGGCCTTTGACAAAATCCAACACCTTTTCATGAGAAAACACTCAAGAAAATAGAATTAGAGGGGGATTTCTTCAACATAGTAAAAAAAAGTATATACACAAACATGAGAGTCAATATTGTTCTCAATGCAGAGAGAATAGGAACTAGGCAAGAATGCCTACTATAACTTTTCTTAATCAATATTGTATTGGAAGTCTTAGTAAGGGCAATAAGAGAAGGAAATAAGAGATATCCAAATTGGCAAAGAGTAGGTAAAACTATCTCTCTATGCAGATTATATGATGGTACTCTTAGAAAATCCTAAAGACTCAGCAAGAAAACTACTGTGCATAGTTGACCAATTCAGTAAAGTGGCAGGATACAAGATCAATATACAAAAATCAGTTGGATTTCTCTACAGTTACAAAGATAATATAGAGCTGGAGCTAAGAAAATCAATACCCTTCACAATAGCTAATCATGATATTAAATATTTAGGAGTAAACATAACCAGAAGCATAAAGGATATATTCCAAGAAATTTACAAAACATTACTACAAGAAACAAAAAAAGAGCTTGATAAGTGGAAAAATATCCCTTGATCATGGATAGGAAGACTCAATATTGTGAAAATGACAATATTGCCAAAGGCAATTTACACATTAAATGCAATGTGAGGAGAAACAACTATGAGCATTCTTTAGTAACTATAATATGGAATGTATGAAATATGAATTTAGGAAATCGGAAGTTGTAAAAAACTAAATGGAGTGCATGAACATAGGCATTCATTCACATCATTAGTGAGATTAGATTTACTGGCCTTGGACACATTGAATCAGACAATCACATGTACTATAATGCCAGAATTGAAAAATCGAGCATAAATGGTGGTGCATTCATAATAAAAAAGCCAATACCAAGTAATGTCCTGAAGTAAAATGTGAGTGATAGAATACTATTCGTATACATACAAGGAAGACTTGGTAATATTCTTATCATTAAAATATATGCACAAATTGCAAAAACTAAAGAGGAAAAATTGAGGATTTCTATTAAGTTTTACAGTTCAAAATTAACCATTCAATCATGACATGTTAATGATAATTGATGAATGAATTGCAAAAGTTAGAAAAGAAGAAATGGTAGTCAGAAAGTATGGACCTGATCACAGAAATGGTGATGCAAATACAATGACTCAATTTTTGATGTTCAGATTTAATCTTTTCAATTTTATTTAAGTACTAATAGTGGCTTTACACATGAGCCTCAACTGATGGACTGCACAGTAATCAGTCTGATTACATTTGTGGAAGGAATCATTGGAGATCACAAAAATAGACCTATGAAAATTTAATATTTTTAACTAAAAATACATGCCATTTTTCAAATTATGTACAGAACAGAAAACATTTGTTCAGTCATCAGTTAATGTCAGTAAAATGTATTCCAAATGTTTCTACACATATGATAATATTTATTGAGCTACATAGAATTTATTACTTACTTCATAGATTGAAGACTATAACCTTCAATATGGATTTCATCTCAATATCAAGAAAGCAAAAATTCT
>NW_006399784.1:3634209-3636531 GCF_000299155.1 Elephantulus edwardii | reverse complement strand
TATTGGAAAAATGACAGCCAGAATATTCCTTGGAAGCAAAGATGACAAGACTTCATCTAACAAACTTTGGGTATGTTGCTAGGAGAGGCTATTTCTTGGAAAGGCACATCATGCTTGGAAAAGTAGAGGATCAGTGAAAGGGAGGGAGCATCTCAATGAGATGGATTGAAAAACTGCAGTGAAGAGCATAAGCATGTCAGAAATGATGTGGACAGCAAAGGTTGAGATAGGGTTCATGTTTGTTGTTCTAGGGTCACTATAAGTCATACTTGACTCAATGGCAATCAAGGAATAAAAAGAAGATGCAAATAAAACTTGAAATATTAAAACAGATCTATTAAAATTAAAATTTCAGACATTAATGTCTTACAAATTATTTCAAATGGGAAGCCTCCTTTTTTAAAAATTGACTTATCATTATATATTGTCTAGGCTTATCTCTTTCTGTTGATTTTTGCCTCCAAGTCTATTTTATTAGAAATTAATATTGCTATTGTTTTTCTTGTTTGGTGACTATTTGCTTGATATGTTTTTAATCCATTGGGTTTTTAACTTATTTTTATATTTTTACCTAAGTGTTTATCTTGGAGGCAGTATATTGATAGATTATGTTTTCTTATCTATTTTTTCAAACTCTTGACTAATATATTTAGTATCATCACAGTGTGATTATTTGAAAGTATTAATTACCTGCTTCTATTTTTTCATCTGCATTTGTATAGGGAATGTAGTGTTTTCCTCATAATTTTACTTCTTTTAAACATATATCTATACATAAAATTATGGTTAAATTATCTAATTGTGACAAGAAAATCAAGAAGACTTTCTTTATAACTATCTAGCCATTTTAAGAACATAGTAATACTCGATTATAAGTAAAAAGTAAGAAACAAAGTGCTGCTGAGGAAATGGATTATAAAGTAAGTTTACTTTAAGCTTTTAAGTTTATTTTGACAAAGTTATGGAGTTTGTCTCTCTGTAATGGCTTTTGTAGTGTAGATGTCTGACTCCATGGAAGGGAAGTACTGTGTGAGTAAGGCATGTTTCCCTATTCACAAAGGGGTTGAATATCTACCATTCCACAAAATAATTGACTGGTCTTAAGAATCTACAAGAGGATGAGCTAGCCTTGCCAATAAATGGAACAGGTCTAGCTGCAAAGAATAGGAAGTCTTTCACTTCTACAAGGAATTCTTCCTACAGCAGCAGAAGAAAGAGAGAATTGGACCTGAGTTGGGACTTTGGGCTGAGGGAACCAACACTGGCAGGTAATTGTTGGGTCATTTTGTTGAACAAAAAGTTACAAATTTGTTGGACAGTTATGGCGGAAGCCAATATTGGAAAACCTGACAACTTGGGAATACTTCTAGCTACAAGGCTTGAGGGAATGCCTGTGTGCAGATTTTTAGAACTGTCTTGACTGTATTAATTTGAATTATAGCCTTTTAGTTACCCCACTATGGTTCTGTATGGTCTGTGAGTTGTCACATCAGATTTTGGACCTAGTCACGAAGTAAGATTGGTGTTGAGGTGGATATAAAGAGGATTCGAGTATGTTTGAACCTCATGGAAATTTATTTTGTGTTATTGATGCTGTGGGTGGGGTTAGTAAATGCCAGATATGGTACTTTCCATATGGCCCTTGCTCTTCTTACAGTAGTATATTAGAATATAGAATGTTCAGTTTATTATAGTTAGCCTCTATTACATTTTTAATAACTGAAACTTCATTGGTAGCTTATATATCATGAAGAATTATTTAATAACAATTTTCATATTTAAATTTAAAAGCTTCCATATAAGAATACTAGCCACTGACAAAAATGAAATTATTTCAACATTAGTTACTTGTTTGTTTTACATACCTTCAACTTATATGTCATCTTTCTTTAGGACAATATATTAAAAAAGTGTTTACTTAAATAACTTGTAGTTCTTGTGGCAGTAGAGGATTTGTTTTCCACTGTGAGAATAGCCCTTCAGCATTTCCAGAGAAATTCAATATTATGGAATTAGTTTAAAAGGTGATTTTTTTCAGCCATTACCATAGTCCTCACTAGTTTTCAGCAACATTAACTGCAGACATACGGTCTTACAAATCGTCAACAGCTGTGGGAATAATAAGAGAGAGTGAGTTCCACACTATCAAGTGAGATCCTGGTGACTGCACTGCAGACTTTGACATTGCTGTGAAGAAACTCTGGCAAGATATAACCTGAGGAGCCTTGAGATAAAGGACACAGGGAAATAAAAGATAGTGGTACTCCTGAAATCTTTCACTGTCAATTATTTCTGGTACAGTGACATTGTGTAATCCTTCCA
>NW_006399784.1:3629561-3633359 GCF_000299155.1 Elephantulus edwardii | reverse complement strand
TAAATTGAACAGGATGAGATTGCTCATCTGTTTCTCACAGAGCAGTTGGTGAATTTGAACCAACATTGGATTGGTTGCACTACTTTTTACCCAATAATGCTTTAGGTCATGGAAATTACAGTCTGTTGAATATGTAAAATCTTACTATTGTTTTTTGTGACATAATTTCATTATTTTCTCCATCAATTATGATATTGTCTACTGGCTCAGTTTTGATGAATTTTGCTTTCTTAATTTTAAGATTCAATTCATATTAAAAATTATAGTCTTTGTTATTCTGCAGCAAGTGTTTCAAGTTCTCCTCACTTTCAGTAAGAAAGGTTGTGTCATCTACATGATATGAATTGTTTATAAGTTTTCTCCAACCTTGATTCCACATTCTTCTACATAGACTCTCACTTCTCTGAATATTTTTTTTAGAATACAGTTTGAATATATATGGAAGGATACAACCCTCACACACACTTTTCCTGATTTATTACACCAAAACTCTTGGTACTAAGTGTACTGTTTTAATATTTTCTCCATCTATCTTGATGTTGCCTGTTTTTTCAGTAGTGACAATTTTTGTTTTCTTAACATAGAGTTGTAATCCATATTGGACGCTGCAGTCTTTGATCATCTGCAGCAAGCATTTGAAATTCTCCTCATTTTTAGCAAGTGAGGTTGCGATATATGCATAACGAAGGTTGGTGATGTATCTTCCTCTAACCCTAATGCCAAATTCTTCTTCAGCTACAGTTCAGCTTCTCAAGTAATTTTTTCAGCATACAGGTTGCATATGTGTAGAGAAAGACTATAACTAACACGTACCGTTCTTAATTTTAAATGATGTTTCCTTGTTCTTTTTGTACAACAGCTTTTTGGTCTAGATATGGGTTTTTTTGTTTGTTTGATTTTAAGGGTTTTTTGTTTGTTTTGTAAGTCTCATGCCAAATTAGCCATATTTTCTTATTATACACAAAATAAATTGAATTTGCATAGCCAATAAACACAAATAAGCATTCTTCTGGTATTCTTTACTTTCAATCAGGATCAAATTAACACCCACAGAATCCAACTTACACCAGCCAGCAATCCTTGGCGCTATAGCCTCTTATAAATCCAGCTTGAAAGTCTGGAAGTTGTCTATCCATATGCTGTTCTAGCCATTTTTAAATGTTCTTCTGCCGTATTTTCTTTGCATGTGGTATTAATAACATTGTTTGATGTATCATTTTTTTGAGAATTGGTGCAAATATGGAAATCATTCATTCATTCATTCATTCAGACAGCGGTCCTTCAAATTTGCTGGTGTAGACTGGTGAGCATGTCCAGTGCTGCATTTGTCTTTTGAAAAATGTCAATGATATCCCATCAATTCCTGAAGCCTTATTTTTTTGCTTGTGACTTCAGTGCAGTTTTAACTTCTTCCTTCCTTGCCATTAGCGCATGACCATAGGTTGTTGTTGTTGTTTTTGTGTACTGTCCAGTCAGAACTGACCCATAGCTGACCCTTCAGTGGGTTTTCAGAGGCAGTTAATTGTATGGGAGGAGATTGTCCATCCTTTTCCCATGGAGCAATTGGTGGCCTTGGACTGTGTGCCTTCAGAACTGCAGCTCAGCCTCTTGCCACTAGGCCACCAAAGTGCCGCATTTGTACTACCTGAAATATTTAGTGTTAATCAATTCTTTTGTACACTGATTCTATATATTTTATCAATATTCTGATGCTTTCTGGATTATTTAAGATTATGCCTTGGGTTAATCAATGATCAAGAACACAAAAATACCATGGTTCTAATAGACAACATTGTACTAGTTGGAGTAAAATATAGAAATTGTCAATTATTTCGATATATTGGATCTTCTATTAATACACATAATATTTGCAGTTAAAATATTGAAGAAATGGTGCAAATAAAACAGAAGTTTCATTAGGAAAAGCTTCTGCCAAGGGCCTTTTCATGTTGTTAAGGAGGAATGGTGTCACTTTAAACACTAAGGTGCCCCTGATCCAAGTCACAGCCTTTTTAATGACATCCTATACATCTGAAAGTTGTGCAATGAATAAGAATGACAGGAGAAGAATCGAAGCCTTTGAGTTTTGTTGTTGTGAAGGAGTGCTGAGTATCTTGTAAATTTCCAAAAGGACAAACATACATACATATTGGAGGAAGTACAACTGGTGTGCTTTATAGAGGGAAAGATGGTGAGACTTTGTCTCATCTCCTTTGAGTATGTTGCTAGGAACACGTAAGAAGCATTATTCTGGCAAAGATGAATAGTCAAAAAAGGAAGAAAAATCCCCAATTAAATGGTGACTAGAACAATAAGATCAACATATAAGAGATTATAAGGATGCTGCAAGATAGGACATGGTTCAGATCTCCTTTTCATAATGTCACTGAATTGTAGTCATCGTGGCATCTACGAATGACAACAACATGAGCAGATAACAAGAAAAATAAGAGAAAATTATAAGTATATATTAGAATCAGTGGTAACAATTGCACTTCATTGCTGTATGGCCCAAATGTTTAATATTTAATTTGTATATTTAACATGTTTAATATTGTATAACAGAAATGTGCATAATGTAATATCCAGGGAAAAGTGATTGTAAGAGATACATCTACACACACACACACACACACACACACACACACACACACACACACACACACACACACACACACACACACACACACACACACACACACACACACACACACACACACACACTTCAATGATTACCAGGAATAGGAAATACAGAAGTGGGGTGGGGGTGGTATCAATACCTAGATAACAAAGGAATTAAGGAGAGAAGGAAACTAAAAACAATCAAGCTATATTACCGTGGAATATAAAATCCTAGTAAATCAGGTATATTAAAAACTGCTTAATCACACATATGATCAAGAGTTAATTAGAAGTGCTTAAAGCAAAACTGGAAGGATTCAATAAAAATGAATCCAAATGAACTATGTATACTTTAGATCTTTGGGTGGAAATAGCAAGCATACAGTGAATCAGAATATTTATAAATAAATAGCATCCCATGTCACACTTAGTGATATCAGTTGTCCATTACTTTAGATTGGAAAAGTTATTATACTCATTTTGTTCTCTACAGTACAGGTTTTGTAGTCCACAAAGCAAGCTTTTACCAATTTAAAGTTACTGGACATATGGGGCTGCTATACTCTACATAAGTACTCAATAAATGCATTCTGAAGAAAGACATATAAAACAAACTACTTGCTTGTTTTCTGCAGTCTTCATTTTGCATAAAATACTTGTCTTTTTATTTGAAACAAATCTCTTGAATTATTAAACATGAGGAAACCATATGCCCGAACTGCGTGAATGTAAAGCACAGTGTCTTATGGCAGTTGGCAGACTGACTGAAACAAGAGCACAGATGGATCCAAGGGTCTTATTTAGAAATAAGATGAAGGTAGTAAAAAGGGGCTTGAGTCCAAACAGGGTACTGAAACGAAGAAATGGCAGACAAATACAAAAAGAAGACTTGCCATTATTACTACAAATAAAAGTACCAATAAAATCCTATAACCATATGCTATATGACTAGGTTATGGAAAGCAATCAGTAATTCCTAGATTGCAAATTGCTCTTGCTGTGTACTGTGTAGTTGGAACCAACTCACAGCTGATTTCTAGTGGGTTTTCAGAGAAAGTTGATATGAAAGGAGTAGATTGTCCATCCTTCTCCCACAGAGCAGTCAGTGGATTTGAACAAGGTGCCTTTGGGATTGAAGTTCAGTACAATTAGATAACCAGTGAGGAATTTTTTTTT
>NW_006399784.1:3610564-3628746 GCF_000299155.1 Elephantulus edwardii | reverse complement strand
GACTGAGATATTTCATTCAGCATAATGTCCTCCAGGGTCACCCATTTTGTATATTTCATTAATTCCTTGTTTTTCAATGTTGCATACTATTCCATTGTGTGAACATACATACTGGGATCTCTTTCTATCCCAAATAAGATTTGAAATTGTTTTTTCCATCTCGTTGAAAATGGCATTGGTATTTGTATTGGGATTGTACTTAACTTGAAGATTGTCTTTGGTAGAATTGTAATTTTTATGATATTAAGTCTTCCTATCCATGAGTACAGTATATTCTTCTATTTCTCAAGGTCTCTTTTTGTTTCTTGTAATAATGATCTGTAATTTTCTTTTGTATATAAAACGAAAAAAAAACTCAAGGTAGATCAAGGACTTAGGAGTAAAATCAAAGACCATAAATTTCATTAGAGGAAAAGTTTGGGAGAACTCTAGGAGCCTTAATCCACAGTAAGAAAAGTCTTACAAGCATAATGAAAACCTATAACCTGGAGAGAACAAAATAGATGAATGGGACCATTTAAGAATCAAATCCCTCTGCACAATAACAAAAAACAAAACAAAACAAAACAAAACAAAAAAACCAACCTTCTCCAACAGGATAAAAGGAAAACCACAGACTGGGAAAATATTTGATATTGACATATCTGATAAGGGACTCAAGTCTAAAATTATAGAATACTCCAGCATCTCATCAAGAAAAAGGTAAACAACCAATAGCAAATGGGCACAAGATACATAGAATAGATACTTCACCAAAGAAGACACTTAGTTGGCAAACAAAAACATGAGAACTGTTCAAAATCCCTATCAGAGAAATGCAAATAAAAACAACTATGAGATATCATCTCACCCTAGTAACAATAACAAAATTCAATAGAGCAACAATAAATACTTGTGAGGCTGTATAGAGACTGGAACACTATACATTGCTGGTTATAATGTAAAATGGTGCAAGCACTATGATAGGTGGTTTTTCACTTTGTCAAACAGCTACAAATAGAAGCATCATTTGATCTAGCAATGCCACTACTAGGAATATACTCCAAAGAAACCATAACCACCATCCAAGCTGATATATCCACACCTATGTTTATTGCTACATTATTTACAACAGTAAAGATATGGAAGCAACCCAAGTGTCCATCAACAAATGAATAGCTGGAAAAACTATGGTATGCGTGTGTGTGTGTGTGTGTGTGTGTGTGTGTATTCCTAAAATGGAATATTATGTAGCACTGAAAAACAAAAACTTGTAAAACATTACACAATAAGTGGACCCTGGAGAACATCATGCTGAGAGAATTATCGCAGTCATGAAAGTTCAAATATTGTATAGCATCCCTGTTACAAAGAAGGTCTGACATCATCGAAAGTTGGGAAGAGAACAGGTAAATAGATAATGACCATTGCATTGGACAGAGGAAGATAAACCTTTTAAATGGAATGCATGACTAGACATTATGCACACAATAATAGCCCATAAGAGAGGTATATCATTGCAAAGAGAACTTAGGCCAGGGAGGAGGTAGGTAAATGTGCAACAATGAATGAATAGTTTTTTTTTTTAAAAATGAATTGGGAGAGGGAGAAGAAAAGGATTGGGGATAAAATATTCATCAATGAACGAATGAAAGTCTACCTTCTCAGTTAACATTCGTTAAAATCACAATTAAAATTTTAAAAAGCATTAATCTATCATAGTGTGTCATAATTACTCAAGTTTATACAAAACGTCTTGTCCCTTATTTGTAAATCTGGATTGAAGTAATTGAAAAGATACCAACTAATGTAATGCTTGTCAAATAAGCATTGTACATTCTTTCAACTAAACAAAATATTTTTAGTGTGAAAACTTAGCAGTAAAAACTTGAGGAGAATGCCCACTATCAATAATAAATAGAAAAGGCAAATACAATCTGCTATGAACTACCCTTTTCCATATACTAAAATATCTACTATTAAGGACAAGAATTAAAGAAAAAATAAACTAAAGTAACAAGTACTAAAAAGAATGTGAAATTTTGAATGTTCATTTGTTGCTAATGGGAATGTAAGCTGATACTGAGGAAAATAGTTATCATGTTTAATATGGATAAGGTGTTAAACTGCCAATCCAAGGGCAAGCAGTTTGAATCTATCAGCTAGTGAGGAAAGAAGATGAAAAATCTCCTTCTGTCAGATTTATAGCCTCTGAAAACCCGCTCAAGTGAATGGGTGAGTGAATGATGCCAAAAAAAATCTAGGGAGAAAACTGAGTTCCCAGGCAAATTGAAAGACATAAGAATAGATAAAATATTCATCCTAAAACATATATAACATATATGAATATAGACCTCGATCACAAGCAGATTTGCTGTGCATGTAATATTCAGTGACCTAAATATCTCAATGCCTCAAGGAGAATATGTAATTTTAGTTCACGCACACCTTGAGTGCTCTGCTGACTGAGATATTACAAAGTCCAGAAGATGCAAAAAAAAAGTATATTGGTTCCATAATATATTTTTCTCTTTGATCTTGTAACCACTAGAGTATCAAATTATCTATTTTGTTTTTAAGAGCAATTATAGTATTAAATAAAGATTGTCATGAAGTTGGAGCAGGAGTGGCCTCCACTTCCTAAACAACATGCCTCTGGTAACTCTGTGAACTTTGAGAAGCTATAGTTATTGAAAGGCTTCAGGTCTTTTGTTCATAGGTCACTATGAGTCATGTTTAACTTGACAGCAATCATCAACAACAACACACGGAGTCTGAGATTGTTTCTTAAAAATCAATTCTTGGAAACCTCACTTTCTTTCAGATATCCTTAGATTTGCAGAGATAACAAGAAAGAGCGCATCAGAAACATGCAGGTGGATGGTCAGCTGCTCATACTTAATGTGGCTGAATTTCCCTGAAACTTACATGAGCCTGACTCATGTCATGGTAAGTTTAGTAGCTGGAGAAATAAAGGTGACTATTTTATATTCCTACGGTAGTTACTTCTATTCCCATACAGGATTCAACTTTGTGCAACATATAACTAATTTCACTGAGGATATAGTCAACTATAGACTGAAAGCTGTAAATAAAAAAGTATTATAACATTTTAAAAAAGTTTTTGAAACAACCTAAGTGCCCATCAACAAACGAATGGATAGAGAAGCTGTGTTATATTCACACAATGAAATACTACAAGAAACTCATGAAATATTATTCAAAATGGATGACCCTGGAGAACATTATGCTGAGTGAAATATCTCAGTCACAAAAGGACAAATACTGTATAGTGCCACTGTTGTAAAATGAGACTGACATAGGCTTGAGGGGAGACTGAGAAAGGTAGGATAAATAATGTATACTGCATTGAGACAGATGAGGGAGAGAACTGTTTAAAAGGGATATATGAGTAGGTATTACTGTCATGACAGGAGTCCAGAATGAAGGTTGCATAGTGGAGTGAACTTGAGGGGAGGGATTGTATAATAATGAAAGAATTTTTCTTTTACTTTTCAAGGAGAAGAGCGAACTAGGGGGGAGTGGTGGGCAGGGAGAAAAGTGTAACAATGAATGAATGGAAATCCAAAGTCTCTGTAAATTTACATTAAAATTAATAACAGTAATTAGTAATAATAATAAAAGTTTAGGTTTTAATGAATGATAGTAAAGATGCTCTTTTCACGATAAGCAGAAAAATACATCAGACACTCAGAAAAATAAGTACATAAGAATGTAGAACATGATTGTTTTTTGTTGTGGTTTTTTATTTTTCTCTCTTCAATATTATGCTTTTAAAAAATAGTTTTATTTACAAAATTTTTAACCATTGTATTTCACACTAGATCTTTCTCATTTCCTTCACCACCACACCCATCAAATTGTACAAAGCTGTGATTAATGACCTGCACACCCACTCCACTGCCCATCCTCACTGCTCTGTTCTCCCCTCTGCTCCTCCATCCCCTTCTTTGGATCCTCATACTCATTCTACAGAAATGGTTTTATACAGTAGTTATCCTTATGAGACTGAGTTATTTCACTCAGCATAATGCTCTCCAGTCCCTCCTATGTTAGGTAGAGGTAGTGATTTATAAAATAATTCCTCCTGATTGCTGCATAGTATTCATTGTGTGAATATAACATAGTTTTTCAATCCATTTTCTTGTGGTTGAACATTTGGGCTGTTTCCATGTGCTTGCGTTAGTGAATAACATTCCTATGAACATCGTTGTATGACTCTCCATTTGTGCCTCAGTTCTCATTCTCTCTGGGTATATTCCAAGCAGTAGAATAGCTGGGTTATATATTTATTACTTGCTGTCCTGTTAAACTTCACCGCTGATACTGAAGTGAGATGGTACCTCACTGAGGTTTGATTTTGAGCATTTTTCATGTGTTTTTTGGCCATCTGAATATCTTCCTCTGTGAGACCCCTTTCTATGTCTTTTGCCCATTTTGTAATTGGATTATTAGTCTTTTTTTCTTGTGGAGGCCCTGTAAGATTCTTTAAACTGTTGATATGAGATCCTTGTCTGAAATGGTGTTACCAAATGTTGGTTTCCCCCCTCCCCCAGTGTGTAGGTTTTCTTTTCACTCTTCTGAAAAACATTTTTTATGCACACAGACAATTAATCTTCAGATGATCCCATTCATCAATTTCGTCCTCTCTAGATTGATCATTTCTGGCTGCATTTGGCAGTCTTTTTATACCATTGATTATGCATCCCAGTTTGTCTTTGATGCACTTTACGGTTTGGGGATTTAGTCCCAGGTTTCTGATTCATCTTGAGTTTATTTTTGGGTCCTGTTTCAGCTTTCTGCAGGAAGTAGTCCAATTTTGTGAGCAGCATTTGTTGAAAAGGTTTCCATATTCCTGTTTGATAGGTTTTATTTTTTTGTCAAACATCAGTTGACAATGAAGAGCTGGGTCTATTTCTGGGGGTTAAACCTAGTCAAACAATAGAGTGTCATGATATAAAATCAATACCTGAAAATCAGTGGGATTCTTCATTAGTAACAAAGAGAACTCAGAGAAGGAAATGAAGAAAACAATACCATTTACAAAAGCCAACTACAAATTGAGATACTTGGGTGTGAACCTAACACCTAGAGATACAAAAGACCTGTACAACAGGAACTATAGAACATTTTTGCGAAACACAATAAAAGACCTAGAAATGGAAAAATGTGCCTTATATATGGATAAGAAGACTCAATATTGTGAAAATTACAATCTTACCAAAAGCATTTACGTTTTCAATGTAATCCCAAAATAGATACAAATTTCAGTTTTCAAGGAGATCAAAACGGAAATTGTCAAGCTTATTTGGGAAGGAACAAGACTACAAATAAACAAAGCATTTCTGTAAAACAAAAATGAAGCGAGAGCCATAGCACTCCCTGACTTCAAAACCTACTAAACTGTAGTAGTAACCAAAACACCATGGTACTGGTATAATGACAGGCACATAAATTAATGAAAGAGAAGTTAAAACCCCAAAATGGACTCATTAGCACCTTTTATTTGGTATTTAGCTTCTTTTAAATACATACTTTATTTAAACAAATTTGTCCATGTACTTTAAACAAAGTGAGGTAAATCAAACAGATGAAAGTAGATTTAGCTATTATTAAATTTATTCACTCATATTAAAAAAGAATGTAAGTTTAGCTTGCCTGAAATATACCATCTTCCATCTCTCAAAAAATAACTGAAAATACTCTTTCTCTATTAATGGTTATATATATTTCCACAAAAACTTGATGCTTTGGAAACATCCAAGATTGCAACAGGTGTCTCGTTTTATTCATCTACCATGATTTGGTGTTTGCTGTGTTTACTTTTCAATTGTTTTGTTCACTCTTTTTTTACATTTATTTGCTATCATTTTACAAAACTGCTTACTTCTGTACATTTTTTAATGATTGTTTATTGTTATTTCACTTTGTTCCACTCTATGTTGAACTTGAGAACTTGTATTTTAGTTTCCTAAAATGGTAAGGTAATTTCAAAATTCTCTCAGTATTTTTTTAAAGCTTTTACTCTCGTAGACAGAAGCATATAAAGCCCTTTATTTATATAACTCATTAGGATATGGACTGGTTCAATGGCCCAATTTTCTTTAAAGCTCTATTTTGATATATACTGAACTATATATTGTTCCTGGTTTCCTACAACAGAAAATCTGTGCCTAGAATTTGCTTGGCCTGTGTGTTCAGCATTGAAATACATTCTTCCACTGCAAAGACATCCTTAACTTCCACAGGCAGATGTGAACTCTTTCTGTTTGTTGTATTTATTTTTAACATATTTTAATACAGCAATTATTGTATTTTATTAAACTAATTAATTTCTCTTTCTCTGTGTGCTTCCTCTCTAGCAGACACTTTTCTACAGAATAAGAGCATATTTTATTATCACTCTGACTTTAGCATTAAACTCATCATTTAAATTTCAGGAAAGAAAGGAGTTCGTCTAGACACTTTTGATAGTTCTAAATTTTATACCAATAAACTTCCCTGGGAAGTCTAGCTCTTGGCTGCAAATATTGATGCAATTTTTCAAGGTTTACCATAGCAATTGCAAAGGCTTTTACAAAGGTTTTCTACCTTGTTAGACTCTGGGGAAAATCTACCTCACCAACAAGACTCACTGTACAGCCAAAGACTAGAATCAGCCAAGAATACAACCTGTCTAACTCTTCTCCCTAAAATTTCAATTTTTTGTCTATTTACATTGCTAATCCAAGTAGATCTCTACGGGGGAAAACCACAAAAGCAAAAGGAAAAAAAAAGTAAAAAATTACAAAACTCTTTTTATCAGGAATGCTGGTAGAAGTTTTCATTAAACACTTCCACCAAAAGCCATTCTATCACAGCGAAAGAGGAAAGCCTTGAAGATACTTTTACCAATTCTGTCACAGTACTCAACATTTTCACACTGCCAACTCTTATCCCTCAGTCTAGAGTCTATGAAACTACAAAACTCTCTTCCCCTCAACTACCAGGTATCCTTCAGCAGTGAGAGAGGTCTTAAGTGCTTCCCTGATTGATTCACGTAGGCACCAGTCCTGGGGAATGAGGGATAAAGGTAGAAAGATGCTTTTTTTCCTGTCATCCTCTCACTTACACTATCACAACAAAGAGTTAGATCTTAACTATTACTTTCCTTTTGGCATCTTGACTTAATAGGCTACTCACACACCTGGCATCTTAGCTAAGCTCTTCGGTATTCTGCACAAAAATTTGACATTTTTAAGCACCTGAATTTAAGCAGTGACATAGGCAAGAAAGTGACTTGAGTTCATTTGAAAGAGAGAAATGGAAGTCATATTAATCAGAATGAACTAGCTGATCTTGTGTTGCTGTTGTTAGGAACTGTATAGTAAGTTTTGAGTAGTAATACTCCTATGTGCAACAGAACCAAACACTTAGTTCACTTCCCTGTTGGAGTCTATTGTTGCAGTCAACTCTGTCATTTGTTGTCGCTGCTGCTCCTGCTGCTGTTGATGATCTTCCTCTGTTTCACTCACCTTCTACTTTATTAATTATTTACTTGTCATTTTCCAGGGACCAGGTCTTCCTCATAACAAATTCAAAATCCAAAGCCTTACCATACTCATCTTTAAGAAACTGTCTCGCTGAACTTCTTCCAAGAAAGATTTGTTTATCCTCTTAGAAATCCATGCTATTATATATTGCTGTTAACACTACAACTTAAAGGCTTATTTTTAAAATCTTCTTTATTCATTGTCCGACTTTAGCATGTACATGAGACAATTGAAAATATTCTAGCTTTGATAGGGTTGATTTTATATCTCGCACTGATATCTTAATGTTAATGATCATCTGTAGTAGTTTCATCCAATGATTTATGTCTTTGATGTATTCATTCTTGTATCAAAGAATGTTAATTATGGATGTTGTTTATGTTGTTGTTTTTGTTGTTGTTGTTGTTAAGTGCCATCGAGTCACCTGAGACTCACAGTGACCCTATGTACAGCAGGCCTAAACCCTGCGCTATCCTGTGCCAATCTCACTGTTTCCGACACATCTATTCCCACTACCCCAGTCACTGAATCAATTCACCTCATAGAAGGTCTTCCTCTCCTGTACAATCCCTCCACCCTCCCAAGCATGACGTCCAAGGACTGGTCCCTCCTTTCAACATGTTCAAAGTATGTCAGATGAAGTTTCAGAATCATTGTCTCAAAGGAGCAGCCTGGTTTAACACTCTCCAGGACAAAACTTCTGTTTTCTTAGCAGTCCATGGTGCGTTCAATATTCTTTTCCAGCTCCAAGTCATCAATTCTCCTGCTATCTTCCCTGGTCATCATCCAACTCTCACACATAACAACTGATTGCAAAGACCATGGCCTATATCAGGTGCACCTTAGTCTCCAGAGTGATACCATTGCTTCAGCTCTTTGGAGTGGTCCCTAACAGCAGACTTATCCATAGCAATACGTCTTTTAGTTTCCTGGTTGCTGGTGCCAAGAGTGTCGACTGTGGAGCCAAGCAAACTAAAGCTGTTAACAATCTCAATTACAGACTCCTTTAATCTTTTTCCCTATTTATCATAATCTAACTGGCCCAGTAGTAATTTTTTTTTTTTACTTGAGGTATAAGGTTCATACTAAAGGTGTGGCATTCTTAAATAAGTATTTTCAGTCCTCTTTCAGCAAGCAAGGTTATGTCATCTCTTTATGGTAAATTTATATTGTCTTCCTCTACTGTTATCCCCATATTCCTCTTAATATAGTCCAGTTTCTCCTAAGATATACTCAGGAACATTAAATATTTGGCTGCTCATTGAAGGGTTGATAGTTCAAACTCATCAATCACTTCATGAGAAAAGATAGACAATTTCCTCCCATAAAGATTTGTTCAAAACCAAAATAGGATCTAGGCTCAATATGAGTTTAAATCAACTAAAAAGCACTGAGATTTGGGGGTTTTGTATACAGATTGGGTATCTATAGAAAGGATACAACACTGATACATATTTGATACTAAACAATAAAATATTCTCTTGTTTTGTTAAATTGTTATATTTGCAACTTTTTCATGGACAAAAAAATCACAGAATTCCCAATTTCTGCAATATTACAAATAATTTGCTATGATACACATAGTCAAATGCGTTTGCATGCATGGACAACAGAACACAGTAATCATCTTTCTGTTATTTTCTGTTTTCAGCAAAGCAGGTGTGACATCATCATTGAAGTCCTTTTTTTCAAGTTACCTTCAGAGTGAAAATTCAATTTCTGGCAGTATTCTGTAGAGGTACAGGATTAGCTATTTGAATAATCTTCATTAAGGTTTGTTGTTTTTAAGTGCCACTGAGTCTAGTACAACTCATATTGATCCTGTGAACATAAGATCTGAACCTTTTTCTATCGTGTACCATTCTTACACTTTCTGACACACACGAGCCCATGCTGCAGTCTCTGTGTCAATACACCTAGTTAAGGGTATTCCTCTCTGCTGACCCTTCACCCTTCCCAGCATCATGTCCTTCTTTAAGGAATAGCCCTTCCTTGAAGTATGCCCAAAATATTTGAGGAGAATCCTCATCATTATTGCCTCCAAAGAGCATTCATCTGCACCCTCTCCAATCGTATCTGTTTGTTCTCTTGGCTGTCCATGGGATGTTTTGCGTTCTTCTACAATACCACACCTCACAGGCTTAAATTATTTTTCTGTCTAGCTCATTGTCCAGTTCTCAGATGAATGGAAAGTAATTGGGAAGACCATAGTCTGAATCCGATGTACATTAGTCTTCAGACTGACATCATTGCTCCTCACTAATTTGAAGAGGTCCATAACTGCAGATTTTTCCAGTGCCATGCATCTCCTTATTTCCTGAATGCTGGTACCAAGGATGTTAGTTGTACATCCAAAAAAGATGAAGCTGTTGACAGTTTCAATCTCTTCTCTGCCAGTGATAAGAATCTGTTTTACTTAAAAAAAAAAGAATCTGTTTTACTTACGTGTAAAATCTCACCCTGTTTGCAATAACACACTTATTGATCTCTTCAGTTCACTGGCTGGATAGTTGTTTCCAACTATCTTGATTTCAGAACATGAATACTTCTAGAATTGTATCTGCTTATTTAAAGATTCCAATGATATACAATTAATTTCTGGGGGCTTATTTTTCTTATCTCCAATGCCTTCCATGCAGCTTGGACTTTTCCCCTTTAATATCAAAGGTGGGCAATCAACTCTTTAAAGAAGTAGCATATAATCAACACCTCTGATGGAAGAATTTATCCAAATATGTTTGGAACAATATGTCAACAGAGAACTGCCAGATGTGCAGGCTGGATTTAGAAGAGGTCGTGGTACTAGGGATATTATAGCTAATGTTAGATGGATTTTGGCAAAGAGCAGAGAATATCTGAAGAATGTCTATCTGTGCTTCATTGACAACGCAAAGGCTTTTGACTGTGGATCACAACAAGCTATGGTTGACTCTGAGAAGAATGGGAATCCCAGAACATTTGATCGTGCTAATGCAAAACCTATATTTGTACCAAGAGGCAGTTGTCAGAACAGAGCAAGGAGACACTACGTGGTTCAAAATCAAGAAGGGGTCCATAAGGGATGTATTCTGTCTCTATACCTTTTCAATCTGTATGCAGAACAGATCATCTGAGACGCTGAGCTGTGCAAGGAGGAATGTGACATCAGGATTGGTGGAAGAATCATCAATAACCTGGGTTATGCAGATGACAGAACCCTGCTTGCTGAAAGTGAGGAGGACCTGAAGTGCTTGCTGCAGAAGGTCAAGGACTACAGCCTTCAATATGGATTGAAGCTCAACATCAAAAAAACAAAGATTCTCACGACTAGGCCAATTGGCAGCATCAGTATGGATGGTGAAGAAATTGAGATAGTTAACAGTTTTAGTTTACTTGCTTCCACAGTCAACATCTTGGTAACATCAGCCAGCAAATCATGTGTAATTTTTCATGAAAACTAAAAATGTTCTTGCAGTGAATTAGTGATTGATTGTAAGAAATTCCATCTTGTGACCTCCAATATCATGTATGTATAGTAGTTTAATGCCTATTAAAATTATGTCTACTCACTACTTTATTATGAAAAAGCATGAATAAAACACATGCTTCCTCTCACATCCATTCACCTGCACTATTTATTATTTTAAATTTTATTTTATACTGGTTCATTTACAAAGTTTGTTTACATTGTTTTTCACACAACATCTTTCTCCATTTCCTTCACCACCCTTCCTAAACCCATCAAATTGTACAACCCATACACACATCCTCAGCCCTTAGCTCCAACCCTCCCCCAAGGTTGGATTCTCGTCTCTTTCCACAATATTGGTCTTATACAAATTTGTCATTATGGGATTTAATTCACTTAGCATAATGCCTTTCAGTCCCTCCTAAGTTTTACAAAATCAGTACCCCTGCATGCTGGGTAGTATTTTATTGTATGAATGTACAGTATTTTCTCAACCCATTCCATTGTGATTGAACATCTGGGATGTTTTCCACACACTTACGACGGTGAATAATGCTGCTATGAATATTAGTGTACAAGTCTTTGTCTGTGCCTCAGTTCTCATTTTCTTGGGGTATATTACAAGCAGTGATAGATCTGGGTGATATATAATTTCTATGTTTAGCTTTTTGAGGAAGCACCAAACTGCCTTCTAGAATGTCTGTACCATTTTACAGTCTCACCAACAATGTAGAGAGTTCTCATCTCACCACATCTTTTCTAACATTTATTACTTACTGTCTTGTTAAACTTTGCCACTGCTACTGGAGTGAGAAGGTATCTTTATGTGGTTTTGATTTGTAATTCTCTTATTGCCAGCACAGCATTTATTCATGTGCCAGTTTGCCATCCACATATACTCCACTGTGAAAAATCTTTCCATGTTTTTGCCCATTTTGTAATTGTATTATCAGGTCCTGTAGGATTCTGTAAACATTTGATATGATACCCTTGTCTGAAATGGTATTGCCAAATGTTTTGTTTTGTTTTCTTCCCCACCCCCCCCTAATCAGTAGGTTTTCTTTTCACTCTATTGGAAAATGTCTTTGATGCACCCAGGGATTTAATCTTTATAAATTCACATTCATTAATATTATCCTCTCCAGATTGTACATTCCTGGCTTCATTTGGCAGTCTCTTTATAACACAGATTAAGTCTTCTAATCTTGATCCCAGTTTATCTCTAATGAACTTTACGGTTTTGGGATTTACTCTAGGTTTCTGAACCACCTTGAGTTGATTTTTATATATAGTGTGAGATGTGGATCTTGTTTCAGCTTTCTGCGGGTAGCAGTCCATTTTTGCCAAAACTATTTGATGAAAAGGTTGTCATTTCCCCTTTGATAGGTTCTATTTCCTTATTGACTATAAGTTAACTAGAGAAAGCTGGGTCCATTTGGGTCTCAATTATGTTCCATTAGCCTATGTGTCTGTCATTGTACCAGTACCATGCTGTTTTGGTTAATACACCTATATAGTAGGCTTTAAGGTCTAGGAGTGCTATGCCTTCCATTTTATTTTTGTTTATTACAATTGTTTTTTTCTTATTTGGAGTCTCTCTGCTTTCCAAATAAACTTGGCAATTTCCCTTTTGCTCTCCTTGAAAAATGAATTTGGCACCTGGATTGATATTGTGCTCAACATATAGATTGCTTTTGGAAGGATTGTCATTTTCACAATATTGAGTCTATCCATGGAAGGCACATTTTTACATTTCTTTAGGTCTTTTATTGATTCTTGCATATACTTTCTGTAGTTCTTTTTATATAGGTCTTTTTTAAAAAAAAAATGTATTTATTTCTAGTTAGCTTTGCTCCCAAGAATCTCAATTTGTGGTTGACTTTTGTAAATAATATTGCTTTCTTGATTTCCTTCTCTGACTTCTCTTTGTTACTGTCCCACTGACATTTGGATATTGATCTTATATCCTGCCCACTCTTCTAACTCAGTATACTATTTGCTGTGTACACAATGATATAATCTGCATATATTAATAGTTTAACCATCTCTGTTGATCTGGATATCTTTTATTTCCTTCTGGTTTCATATTGCCCTACCAAGCACTTCCAATACAATATTGAATAGATGTGGTGACAGTGAACAACTTTATCTTTAACTGGTTTACAAATAAATTAATTCTAGCCTTTCTCCATTGAGAATGAGAATGATATTGGCTCTGATTTTGCATATATACTTTTCACTATTCTATTGCTGAATGTCTTTATCAAGAAAGTGTGTTGGACTTTGTCAAATGCTATTCCTGCATCAATTGTTAAGATCATATGGTTCTTGTTATTTGCTTTGTTAATATGTTTAATTACATTGATTGTTTTTCTGATGTTGAACCATACTTGCTATGAATCCCATTTGGTCATGATGAATTATTTTTGTGATTTTTCTTTCCTATTGGCTAGGGTTTTGTTGAGAATGTTTACATCTATATCCATGAGAGATAGTGATTTGTAGTTTTCTTTCTTAGTAAAATTTTTGCCATGTTTTGGTATTAGGGTTACCCTTGCTTCCTAGAATGACTCTGGAGTTTTCCTTCTTTTATGATTTTTTTAAAAATAATTTAAGTAGAATTTGTGATAGATACTCTCTGAAGTTTTGGTAGAATTCGTCCGTGAAGCCAGGACTTAGCTTATTTATGGGAAGTCTTTTTATAAAGTGTTCCATTTCTTCTTTTGTGATGGGTCTGTTCAAGTGCTCTGCATCTGACATTGTCAGTCTGGGTAGTGTATGAGTTTCAAGGAATTTGTCCATTTCCTCTAGATTTTCAAATTTATCAGATTGTAGGTTTTCAATGTATTCCAGTATTATCAATTAATTGTATTTTGTTCTGTTGCAATTATCACCTCTATATTTTATTGAGATTTTAATTCATGTATATAAAGAAATTAGATTTCCAATTGTTCATTGTTGTACATTTTCCTCCCTGCCTCCCTTCCTGCCACCCCCCTGCCCCAGATGGATTTTTTCTTTGGGGAAGAAAGATTTTTCATTGTTATACAGTCTCCCACCCCCACCTAGACCACTCTTATTCTGGACTATTGTCATGCCAGTAATATCTGGTTATATATTATTTTTATGCAGTTCTCTCCCTCATCTGTTTCAATGCTGTGTAGATTATTTATTCCCTTTTTTCTTAGTTCCCCCCCAGCTCCTATGTCAGTGCTATTTCATAACAGTGTCATTATGCCGTTTTTTTTTTCTTTTTGTGACTAAGTTATTTTACTCAGAACTTCTATTATTTCTTAACCAAGTTATCTGTGTTTTCTCCACCCCCAACCCCCACTCTGTTAAGTTTGCCAGTGGTTTGTCAATTTTATTGTCCCTTTTGAAAAAAAATCAGCTTCTGGTCCTATTGATGGTTTCAATTGTTTTTCTGTTTTCTATCTCACTGATTTCCGATCTTGTCCTTATAATTTCTTTTCTTCAGAGGTTGTAGAATTAGATTGTTATTTTTTTTCTATTTGATGAAGGTGTTGAGTTAGATCATTGATTCTTCTTCATTCTTCCTATTTTAATGTGTGTGCTTACGGCCATGACCTGCCCATTAGGATTGCCTTAGCTCTATCCCAGAGGTTTTGGTATGTTGTATTTTCATTTTCATTTGTTTCAAGGAACTTTGTTTATGTCATTCTTTGTTTCTTTTACAAAATAATCATATTCTAAAAAAGAGTTAGTTGTTCATTTTCCACACTGGTGGTTTTGTAAGCTTTACCCTCATGTGGTTAATTTCTGGTTTTATGGCATTGTATTCTGAGAAGATATTTTGTATTATTTCAATGCTTGGGGTTTTTTTGAGGGGGGGTTTGTTGTTGTTGTCGTTGTTGTTTTTAATTTGTTAAGGCTTGCTTTGTTTCCTAATATACGATTGATTCTAGAGAACGTGCCATTTGTACTTGAAAACAAAGTGAATTGCGTTTAGGTAGGGTACCATGAATACATCCACAAGGTTGAGCTGGCTGATTGTACAGTTTAGATATTCTGCATCTTTATTGTGTTTATTTTGAGTTGATCTATCCTTTGGTGATAGTAGTGTGTTGAAATATCCTACCACTATTGTGGTGCTGTCTTTTTCTTTCTTCAATTCTGTTCTTTTACCTCTTTTATAGGTCAAATATTTGGTTCATAAATGTTGACTTAGGCTATGTCTTCTTCATTTATTGTTTCTTTAATAACGATGCAATAATGACCTTTCTTTTTTGTTTGTTTTTATTCTGGTCTACTTTATCAAAGACTAGTATTGCTGTTCCTATTTTCTTGAGATTGTGGTTTGCTTGTTATATTTTTTTCCCAGCCTTTGATTTTCAATGTTTGTTTCGCTTCTATTTTTAGATATGTCTCTTGTAGACACATATTAATGGGTTTTGGATTTTTTTTACCCATTTTGCTACTCGACACTCCTCCCCCACCCTTTAATTGGAGAATTTAGTCCATTCACATTAAGTGTATTTTACCATTGAGATATGGTTGTCTTTCTTTTTCTGTGTTTTCTGATTATTATTGTCCGTCTACTTTCTTTTGTTGTCTCCATGTAAAGGACATTACTTAAAATTTCTTGTAGTTTCAGTCTCGTTTTCACAAATCCCTTAAGTTCCTTCTCTTCTGCAAAGGATCTGATTTCTTCTTCATATTTGATGGAAAGCTTTTCTAGGTATAGGATCCTTGGCTTACAATTGTTTACTTTCAACTTTCTGTATATGTCATCCCATTGTCTTCTAGCTCACATGGATTTGCTGAAAATCAGAATTTAATTTTTTCTCTTCTGTAGGTGAAACTCTTTTTCTTGTGCTATTTTTAGAATTCAATCTTTATATTTTAATTTGGAGAATTTTGCTATTATATGTCTTGATGTTTTTATTTTTGTGTCTAGTATATTTAGTGTTCATTGTGCTTCTTGAAGTTGGATTTCTCCATTCTTCATAAAACTTGGGAATTTTTCTTCTACTATTCTTCCAATTTTATTATTACAATTTTCTCAGTGATTTCACTGTCATTCCCATGTTCTGGAATTCCAAAATTTCTTTTGCTTTCATTACATATGATTCTGATATTTTTATTACATCTTACCTCTGATTTTTCTTCTAGTATGTTTTCAATGAGGCTTTTGTCTTCTAGCTCATTGATTATATTTTCCATCTCTTCAATTCTACTATTTGTCCTAACAGTATGTTGACCGCTTCTGCCATTTTGATCTTAATGTACTAGATTGCATTTTCATGCTTTACTATTCTTTCCAGTAGTGTATTAGCTGGGCCCTATTTGCCTTGTGATGATATTTTACTTCTTGTGCCTCTTTTTTATCTATATTATCATTTATTTCTTTGATCTTTTACATTTTCTTCCATAGCTGTTCAAGTTGCTTCTCATCAACATATTTCTTCGAGATTTTTGTCTCTGGGGTATTTGCTCTCTTAATAGCTTTCAATGTTCCTTCCATCATTTTTGTTGTCTTCTGTAATGGTTCAAATAACTCCACATCAATATATTTCTTGATTCTCTCTATCTGGAATATCCATTGGGTCTAGTTTTTTAGGAGAAGGGTTATTTTGTTTTCTCATGATGAATGAGGCAGACTGCTGCTTTGTTGACATTATATGAATCTTTTTTTTTTCTTTTAGTAGATTCTTGGTTGTTGTAACTATATAGTGACCCTGAGTATGGCAATGTTTTATGAAGGACCTGTATATATCTGCTCCCTTCTTCGCCTGAGGTCTGCAGCGCTGAGGGTCCAACAGCAATTTTGCCCTCAAAGGATCTGAATGTAAACTAGGAAGCCTGTTGTTTCCTTCCAGAAATGACATCTCTGTCCAGCTAAAATTGTCCAGTCCCTATCTTCTTAAGCTTAAGGGATTCAATGTCATGTAGATCAACAGCAGCATTTCCCTAAAAGAACCTGTGATATTGATGATCTTAGAGCTGGACAGAGTGGGTGGCAACTGAGTGGTGAAACTATTGCACTTCAACCTCACAGGCAGTGCTTCTGTCGCTGGCCAGGGTGTGTATGTGAGAGGATTGGGGCACCGCCTTTAGCATATGCTGGAGTGGCCATGGCTGGAAGGGCACTCATGCCACACAAGTCTTGGCATCTTGCAGCAGAGTGATGGTAAGGTCCCCAAAGAGTGGCATCTTGAATATCTACAGGTATTCCTTTTATTTTTATTCATGTTATTTTATCCTTGACAACATTATATTTCAGTGTTGATTTTGAACTGTTACTTTTGTTGATGGATGTACCATCATTTCTCTTCAAGTTGCAGGTATAGTAGATAATATGTTGTTGAATACTATAGAGTCAGAACTGACACAGAGCTGACCCACTAGCAGGCTTTCAGAGGCAGTTAATTGTACAGGAGGAGATTGTCCATCCTTTTCCTGTGGAGCACCTGCTGGCCTTGAATGGCCAATGCCAGTCCATTTAGGCTCACTGATATCTAAGCCAAAACCAAACAAAACTCTTTGTCACTGCATTGAGTCTGACACATAAACTCTTCACGGATAAGCAAAGCACTCCTTAAAAGAAGAAAACAAGTAGGAGGCATTTTTCTCATTCCTTGATTTCAAATCCTACTACGCTGCTGTGGTGGTCAAGACAACATGGTATTGGTACAATGACAGACACATAAATCAATGGAATAGAATTGAGACTCCAGAAATCAGCCCATCTGCCTATGGTCAACTGATTTTTGACAAGGAAATAAAATCAGTTAAGTATGGAAATGACAACCTTAACAATAAATGATGTTGGCAAAATTGGAAAACTATCTGTAGAAAACTCAAGCGAGATCCACACCTTACTCCATGCATGAAATCAACTCAAAGTAGATCATATACTTAGGACTAAAACCAAGGCCTATAAAATTCATTAAAGAAAAGCTTAGAAGAACTCTAGAAGTCCTGAAAACTCTGCAACCAGGAGAGGATAAAATAGATGAATGGGAATTTCTAAGAATCAAATCCCTATGCACATCCAAAATCTTCTCCAACAGTGCCAAAAGGGAAGCTGCGGACGGGGGAAAAATATTTGGCAATGACATGTCAGATAAGGGACTTATGTCTTGAATTTATAAAATATTCGAGCACCACAACAAGATAAAGTCAAACAACCCAACTAAAAAATGGGCACAAAATTTGGAAAGACACTGCACAAAAAAAAA
>NW_006399784.1:3600237-3609638 GCF_000299155.1 Elephantulus edwardii | reverse complement strand
TAAACCCTGCTCTATCCTGCGCCAACCGCACCGCCTCTGACACACCCATCCCGATTACCCCAGTCACCGAATCAATCCATCTCATAGAAGATCTTACAAGCCCTCTTCATCAGTTGTCCAAGGCTATTAATTTTAATAAGAGGAAACTACCCATATATTCCTCACAGAACATTTGGTGGATTTGAACTGCAGCATTCATGTGTCACACAATCAAAGCTACTTTCAGAAATATTCATTTTTGTTACCTTTCCTTCCCCCATCCCGATTTTCCTTTTCCCTGTATTCTTATCTAATGTATTATATGATCACGCTATTAGTGGGGTTTTGCGGCATTTTTCTTTCTTTCCTTCCTTCCTCCCTCCCTCCCTCCCTCCCTCCCTCCCTCCCTTCCTTCCTTCCTCCCTCCCTCCCTTCCTTCCTTTCTTTCTGCCATTGCAGCAAATAACGGTTTTGAAAGTTGTGCTTCATTCACATCACAAAGGTATACTATATTTTGAGAAGAGCTAATAAGATAGATTAATAATAAATACCTATTGAACTTTTATATAATTTATGGGATATCCCATGTTTGCAAAATAAAGTTGTTCCATTGTGCTTTCAAGACTGTGACTTATTGGAACAAAATTATTACCTGTGTTCCAAGGCACCTATTAATGGATTAGTGGTTATTCCCCAACAGTTTGCACCACCTTAAGACTATTTGATAATATTATTTATCATTATAAATGAAATAATGCGGCGTTAGGATTGGTGGACGATCTATCAACAATCTGCGTTATGCAGATGACACAACCCTGCTCGCTGAAACTGAGGAGGACCTCATGCACTTACTGCAGAGGGTCAAGGACTGCAGCCTTCAATATGGACTGAGGCTCAATGTCCAGAAGACAAAAATTCTCACCACTGGACCAATTGGTAGCATCAGGATGGATGGTGAAGAGATTGAGATTGTTCACAGCTTCAGTTTGATCAGCTCCACGGTCAACACTCTTGGCACCAGTAGCCAGGAAATAAAAAAATGAATTGTGATGGGAAAGTCTGTGGTTAGGGACCTCTCTAAAGTACTCAAGAGCAACGGTGTCTCTCTGGAGACTAAGGTGCGCCTGATACAGGCCATGGTTTTTGCAATCACTTGTTATGCATCAGAGACTTGGACAGTGACTAGGGAGGATAGAAGGAGAATTGATGTCTTTGAGCTGTGGTGCTGGAGAAGAGTACTGAATGTACCATGGACTGCCAAGAAAACAAATAGATTCATCCTAGAGAGGGTTAAACCAGGCTGCTCCTTGGAGGCAAGGATTCTGGGGCTTCGCCTGGCATACTTTGGACATGTTGTAAGGAGAGACAGGTCTTTAGAGAGGGACATCATGCTTGGGAGAGTGGAGGGACAGCGCAGGAGGAGAAGACCCTCTATGAGGTGGATTGATTCAGTGACTGGGGTAATCGGGATGAGTGTGTCAGAGGCAATGCGATTGGCACAGGATAGAGCAGGGTTTAGGGCTGTTGTACATAGGGTCGCTATGAGTCGCAAACGATTCACCAGCACATAACAACAACAACAACAACAACAAACTCTTTGGAGGCAAGGATTCTGGGGCTTCGTCTGACATACTTTGGACATGTTGCCAGGAGGGACGGGTCCTTGGAGAGGGACATCATGCTTGGGAGGGTGGAGGGACAGCGCAGGAGGGGAAGACCCTCTATGAGGTGGATTGATTCAGTGACTGGGGTAATCGGTATGGGTGTGTCAGAGGCAGTGCGGTTGGCGCAGGATAGAGCAGGGTTTATGGCTGTTGTGCATAGTGTCGCTATGAGTCGTAAACGACTCGATGGCACATAACAACAACAACAATGTGATTCAAGACAACAGAGTAATTACATTTGATAAATCTGTGATAAAAATAGGTAGTGAGAGCATATATACACTATATAAAATACAGTGTATTTTGAATATCTGAGTATCATGATATTGTACACCGAAACAGTAAGAAAATATTTAATTTTTTAAAAAATGTGATTCATTTTCTCTTTAATCTTAAAAGTAAATTTGAATATGTTTATGAATGTTACAGCATGTAAATAAAAATTAGTACGCCAAGCATATATAATTGTATTAATAAACTTTACATGTTGCTCTGTTATGTGTTGTTGAATCAGAACTGTATCATAGTTGACCTTAAGTAGGATTTAAGAAGTTATAAATTGCATAAAAGTTTGTCCAGTTGGTGGATTTGGACTACTGGTTATTAGGTAGAGCCGATTGGTAGGGGAAATAGGCCTTACCCACTAGACTAGATACTGTTATTTATATCATCAACAAAATTGGATTTTGAATCTCTTGTGGTTGCTATATAAACTTATTATCTAAGTAGATAACTTAGTGGTAAGAAGTTGTGCTATCAACTCAAAAGCATCCAGTTGGAATTGGCCAGCCCTTGTTCCATGGGATTAAGAAGGACAATATCCTCTCATATGATTTACTAATTCTGAAAACTTTCTGGAAGGTCAGGTGTGATTGGTTCTGACTCGATAGTACACAGCAACAAATCAGCAACCTCCTAAATAGAATAATCTTACCTCATGTCTTTTTTGTATATTCTTAGTCATTGTATTTTAAGATTTTTAAAATAATTATTCTTCTTATCTTTGCGTCTATAATGAAATGTACAATTTCAAACATCTCCACAAGAAGAATTATCTTTAATATTCTCAATGTATTTCTGTATATTGTCCAATAGTCAATCTTTTAGTATTTTTCTAAGTGGTATTAATTCATTTGAAAAACTACTAAACCATTCCATTTTTCAAATAGGTTGATTTGTAATAATGACAGCAGATGTTCTGTTGAGTAGAAAATCCCTCTAGCTTTGTTTCTGCCTCTTTTCTCTATTTCAGTCACTCATCAAATACTCCTGACAGTTAACTTTCTTTCTTAGAAGGTGACTAGAATTTTCTCCTGCCAGCTGCTTTTAAATGATTCTTTATTACTTTCTAAAACAGAAAGGAATTAGCAATTTTCTCTATCTCTGAACTATCTTGTGATTTAGGATATTCATGGATACATACTATTTAACACCATAATTCAACCCTACAACTCAAGCTAGGGATACTTAAATCAAAAGATAGTAGAATCACAGTTTTAGGACTTCAGAAAAATTAGAGTCTCTGGAGACACAATATTTTAAACTATTTACAGACTTACACATCCGTTTATCATTCTATTATTTATTTTTGTTATATAATTTTTACTACAGTTAATATTTAAGTTTTAGCATGTTATTAAGCTACAAAGTCTCATGGGTCCCTCCCTGGGTATAAATTTGGTTAAATATTAGATGTATAAATGCTTTAATTGTTGTTTAATATTTTTACAACTCAGGGTGACCTCAGAGGCATAAGAGGAAAATGTGTAATGCAATCAGCAAGGATTTTCATCAGAATCCATCAACACATGGGCATATCACACAAAGAAAGAATCTTTAATTATATATATTTGAGATTATGCAGGAGTGGCATCAAATTCCTAAATATCATGCCTCCAGCAATTATGAACTTTGATGAATGTCAATGGTTGTAGAGGGCTTCAGGCCTTTTGTTCACGGAGTTGCTATGAGTTGTGCTCACCTCGAAGACAATTAGTAACAACAAAGAAAAAAATCCTTGAGTCACGAAATATTTATTTGAATATTTATAATAGCAATAAATAATAATCCTTTATGCTGGTATATTGTCCCAATATGAATTTGATATAATTTTTTTACTTTTAATATTTGCTTGGATACTTCAAATTCAAGTTGTTTGCTATACTTAGGTTTATTTTTCCTTAGTTTTCTAAGACTATAAACATTATGCACCAGAAAATAGAAATGTAACAGAAAATAAAATACTTGTCAAGAAAATAATGGAAGCATTTTTGTTTTGTGTTTAAGATTTTGTTAAATATAACGTTCCTATTGATACTAGGGAGCTCTAGTGGCCTAGTAATAAGAAGCTGTGCTGCAATTCTCAGGGCACGTGATTCAAAGCCACAACCTACTGCCTGGGAGAAGGATGGACAATCTCTATTCATGTGATTTTTTGCCTTTGAAAATCACCTTGAGGGTCATCTATAAGTCAGTTCCAACTAAGCAGAACACACCAACAGACACATCTACAATATATTATTTTTTCAGGTAATTCGATAATATTGTTGGTGAAAAATATTCACATTTTGGGTCCTATGAGTATCTGCAAGTTAATATTGAAGCCCCTCATCTGAATTTCTAAAACTGTGTACTTGAACCTCTGCTTAACTAAGTTTGTTTCTGAGAAAATAGTCCACCTCTTGTGATAGCAAAACTTAATTACTGAACAATTTACTCAAACGTAACCTTCCGTAATTTCCAGGTCATGGAGGAGATGTATTATTTATGCATTAAAAGCCATCAGTGGACTAATAAGGAAAAATATTAACTAGATAGAACTCAATAAAATTAATAGTAATTAAGTTGATATAACTGTAACTCTCGATGGGTTTCAGAGGCTGTAAATTGTCATGAATGAGGATTGTTTGTCTTTCTTACAGCATTTATTTATTCATTGCTAACTACTAACCTTTAGTGTCAGTAGTTTTACAATCGATGCCACCAGGGTTCTTTTGAAACAATGTTCTTAAGGAGAAGCTACCAAGTTGATTTTGGCTCATAATGATTGTCTATTAGATTTCTGAAGTTGGATATATAAAGGGAAGAGATTGTCCATCTTTCTCTGCATAAGGAAAGGGAGCTGTGCTGGATTAATGATAAGAAAGGGCACTACCAACTCAAAGGCACATGGTTCAGATCACCAGCTTTTGCGGAAAAATATATACAATCCTTCCATGCAATTTGAGGCCTCTGGAAACTCTTTGAAGGAAGGATCAGCTACTTGACTATACCTATCTAAAAGAAGCATAGAAGTATACTATAAAATCTTCAAAATCTTCAAATAATTCCTGAGTTTAGAGTAGATTAAAATGACTTGCATGCACCATAAAACACTAACACACTGTTTCAACCAATTTAACAAGCAAAATAAATTGTTCACATTTAGTGAAGCTTAATGCTAACTTTAAAATTGATAAAAAATTGCCTTTTATTGAATACTTAGTCTGAATCATAAAATATTCTAATTCTTTTTTAACTTTAGCCCTGTGAATTAATTATTGTGCATTATTTTCAAGTTGATAATGGTGATAATAATAATGTTTCAGCAATGTTTTCTAAAAAGAATTCTATAACCTGTAGAAAAAATACTTAGTAATTAAAACTCTGTTGAGGGGAATGATCAGAAAAAGTACATTATCCTCTTTAATGATTTTGTTTATCAGAACAGCACAAAAGTAATTAGCAATGAACTAGGTGGGTAGTATAATATTTTGGATTACTCGATTCTGAAATATTTCATGCTTACTAGAGAATCAAATTAATATTTTGAAGTTCTATTTTCTTCATGATTAGTTTTTTCAACTTTGGAAACGTTGTAAAAGTAAATATTTGGGGTTTTTTTAATTTTAGGTGATAAGAACTTATTTTTCTCACTTGTGCTAAACATTTTGTTTTCTTAGTTAGTTTATTATTTGCTTAAGACTAGTATTGGCATGACTGGGATTGTTGTTTTGTTGTTGTTATTAGGTGCTATCTAGTGGAGTACAACCCATAGCAGCCCTTTAGACAACAGATCTCATCTCTGTCCTATCTCGAGTCACCCTCACACTTCCTGACACATTAGAGCCCATTGCAGCAGTCACTGTGTCAGTCCACCTGGCCAAGTGTCTGCCTCTCCTTCTCAACTCTATACCTTTCCAAGCATCTTGTCCCTCTCCAAGGAATAGCCTTTCCTAGCAACATGCCTTAAGTATGAAAACCAAGTTACAGCACGGCTGATAGTGAATGTAAGTAATATTTATTTACAATTAGCTCATAATAAGATTTTTTAATAAAGCATCTACAATTATTTTCATAACTTCTTTGGTTTTTGTAAAAATCACAATATGTTTATTACACTATTTCAAAAGATCTACATTACTATCTGCTCTAATTTATGACGTTTACTTAGCTTTGAAGTTCCTTGCTGTTGACTAAGAAGTTGACCTGGATTAATTGAGGGACTGTGTCTTAGTGTTAATTGAAATGCTATTTCAACTAATAGAAGGATTCTATCTTCCTATTGACTGAAAAGCTGTCTGAACTAATTAAGATATTGCTTTATTTTACTTGGAACTGCTTAAACCTGTGTTATATCCTTTCACTGTCCATGCTACCCACAACATGTTTCCCTAATAAATACCACAACTGTGAGGAAAGAGATTCTACAAAGTCTGTGTGGTCATTTGCAAGAAATTTTGGACTTAATCTCCTCTCGAGGAATTAATTATCCCTGAAAAACCTGAAAACCGATGGATGGTCAGCTATGGGTTAGTTTCAACTCTGCGATACACAACAACAACAAGTAATAGAAGCAGGTGCAACAGCATAGGGGACTATGTCTTACATTAATAGGGTTCAGCTTTATTCTGTAGATCATATAGGAACCATTTTTCCTGTGGAGCTAGTAGAAGTCAGACTCAGCTGTCCCCATGTTATCTTTGCTCTTTTGACACAAGGGATATCAAAAAAGAAGAAATCTTCCCTGGAGCTGATGCCATGATTTAGCTTCCAAACCTAAGAAAATAAATTCTGGTTATTTAAAACACCTACTTGTGGTATTTTTTCATTATGAAAGCAGGAGATAACTAATGGAACAACTGAATTCACTTAATGACACTTAATAATTGTTCATTAATTCAATAGATTCACATTCTTTGGATGTATACAAATTAAACTACTATATATATAAAATAGTTTTGTCAGAAAAAATATGATATAATTCTGTTTGAATTGATGAGAACTATTTTCCCTGAGATTATAAAATTTCTGTGGTCTGCAAACTATAATGGCAAGTTTGATTCTAGAAAAGACATTCATGGTTTTTTATATAGCTAATATTTTTCCCCAAGCAATATTATGAAGGAAAAGGATGTAAGGCTTTCTTTCCAAAATAAAAATGAACTGAATTTGAAGTTTTTAGACAAAATTCCAATTTCCTCTTAATTGGCATCAGGAAACTTCCTCGTGTTTGGCACAGCCTGGCAGAGTTGGCACATTTTCTTCTGCAAAGGCCAGAAATTGACAAGTGGTTTGGATGGAGGTGCAGTGGCACAGCTGTCTGGGAAACCTGATGAAGCATGTGTAAAAATATCTTCCTAGCCAATATTAACTACTTCTTCCTTTTTCACAAATATTTATCAATTTAGATGCAAATATAAAATTATAAAAACCCAACACCTCAAAGTGATACTGTTGGAATTCATTATACTTCACTTATATAACAAGTTTTTTAAAAAAAACCAGTGTGGATTAAAAAGTAAATATATATTATAAAGTATATATAAAAATGATCCTTATCTGCACACGTATGAGAATATATGTGGATAGATGTGTGCACCTATTTATCAGTTTAAAATTTTGGTAACATATTTCTTGTTATTAAATTAAATTTTTCTAACTATAACAATAGCAACAACAACCAACTGTGTTTTGGGGTCAAGTTTAAGCCATATTTAGGATGTTTTGCTTACTAAATATAAAACCAAAAAGAAAAAAACAAAACAAAACCAAAACTTTTCTTTACTCACTATTCAAAATAATTAAGCACAAGGTTAAAAGAGAAGAAAGATTTTAAGCGGAAAGAAAATATTTCAAAATGAAGTAGACATTATTTGATGATTACCAGGTATAGACATAGCAAATTAAAAAGGAAACAAACTATTTTGCCATTATTGTTGTTAGATGTCTTGTAGTCAACAATAATTTGTAGTGACCTTATGAGGAAGATTGGAACCTTGCTCTATCCTCATGCTGTCCTTCATGCCCAAGTCTATTGTTCTAATCACTGTGTTGTAATGACTATCTTGTTGATGGTCTTCCTCCTTTTCATTGACTTTCTAACATTTAAATCTTTATCTATTTCCCCCGCCCCCCACAAGGGCAAGTCACTCTTGACAAGAAATCCAGAGTACATAAGACTCACTGTCTTTGTTTCAAAGGAGCATCAGCTTACACATCTTCTTCCAAGGCAGATTTCTTTCTCCTTTTGACAGTCAGTGGTATATTCAATATTCTTCATGAACACCACAATTCATGGAATCTCTTTTTGTTGTTGTTCCATCTTTCCTTATTCATTGTCAAACTTTCACACTTAAGAGAAACAATTGAAAAATACTATGACTTGGATCAGGCACATCTTAGTCTTTAAACTGACCCCTTTTGTCTTTATCACTTTAAAGATGTCCTTGAAAACATATTTCCCCATTATATTATACTTTTTGATTTTTTGACTGCTACTTCCATGTGGTTGATTTTATATCCTAGTAAAATGAAATCTCTGAAAACGTTGATCTATCCTACATCTGTTATGGTATGAGACAGTTCTGGTAGTTTTGTTGTTGTTATTGATTGCTTTCAAGTAGAACACGATCCATAGTAATCTTATGAACAAAAAGCTTGAAGCCTTTCTATAACTATCAACATTTATCAAAGTTCATAGAGTTTCCAGAATCTTTAGTGGTAAGGAATTTTATTACCAACCCAAAGGCATGTAGTTCAAATTCCTACTTGTTCTTTGGAAGAAAGATGGACACTTTTCTCCTGTACACGTTACTGGTTCTGAAAACCCCCCGGAAGATCAGTTATAAGATAATTAAATGCTCCTCAACAGCAATCATAATATTACCTGTGGAGACAATGGTGAAGATTTAAATTTTCTTGATTTTTATTTTCTTAATCAATAGGGGAGACTGTAATCTTTCATCTTTTGTAATGATTACTTCCAGTCTTCACTTTCTGCAGACAAGGTTGTCATGTGCAAAACACAAGCTATTGAGTCTTCCTCTAATCTTACTGTGACACTCTCTTCCATATGGCCTACATTCTTGAAAGTTTTGCCTATGTGTATTAAATAAGTAGAAGGAAAAGATACAACTCTGACAAACCCCTTTCTTGATATTAAACCATGCTGTGTTTTTTCCTTTCTCTATTTCAACAACTGTTCTTTAATCTATGCACAGGGTTTGCCTTAGCATAATTAAGATTCTGTGATTCCCATTCTTCTTAATATTATCCATAATTTCTTAATAACAAGAGCAAATACCTTTTAAAGCTCAACAAAATACAAGTAAACATGTTTCTGATATTCTCTGATTTCAGCCAACACCCATTAGATAGCAGCAGCATTATCCATCATTACGAGGTCTTTTGTGAATCCAACTTGAATTTCTAGAAGTTCCCTGTAGACTCGAGTTCTAGCCATATTTTTTAAATTATTAATGCCAATGAAAATCTACA
>NW_006399784.1:3596479-3599966 GCF_000299155.1 Elephantulus edwardii | reverse complement strand
TTCAATGCAGTAAAGATAATTTTTAAAATTTTATCTTTAGCAAGATTTTACTTACTTGATAATTTTGCACTCAGTTGGTTTGCTATTTTTTTTCAAAACAGGAAACTTACAAGGATCTCTTCCAGTCAATTGATCAGGTAGTTTTTCTCCTGAGTAATTAGCATAAACTATTGTAGACATTGGAGGGCTATAATTCTTTGTCAAAACACTTCAACTGGCATTACAATGAATCCTACAGATTTATATTTTGCAAATTCTTTCAGTGTTCTTAAACTTCTTCTTTACTTAACATTTGTTTTCTGCGACCTTAGATGTGCCTATTTCTGGCCATGGTCTTCACAATTACTAAGGACTGTAATTAATGAAGATAGAAGAAGTATCAATTTTTTGAGTTGTGGTGCTGGAAAAGTGTTGAATATATTGTGGACTGCCAGGAGAACAAACAACTTTGTCCTGAAAAAGGTAAAACCAAGCTGCTCTATGTTGGAAAAAATTCTGAAGCTCCATCTCACATAAAAGGAGGGGTAGTCCTTAAAGAGGAACACCATGTTTGGAAGGATAAAGTGACAGCCCAGGAATACCCAAGATGAGATGGATTGGCTCAGTAATGGCAGAAATGGGATTAGGTTTGTTGGAAATGATGAGATTGGCTCAGGATAGGGCAGAGTTCAGAGCTAATGGATATAGGATTGCTATGATTCACAGGCAACTACATGGCCCATAACAACAGCAACATCTTCTGAAATATGTCTCTGTTAACCAGTTCTTTGGACGCCATGACTCTATATTCCTTTTATCTTCTTTTGATGCCTACTACATCATTCAATATTTTGCCCACAGAACTCTTCAATATTGCAACTCCAGGCTTAAAATTTTTCCTTCAGTTCATTCAGCATGAGAAACACCAAATGAATTCTTGCCTTTTGCTTTGTCTTTTAGAGTTCATTTTGAAATTTCTGTTTAGCTCTAATTTAGCATTTTATCATTTTGCTTTGCTTTCTCTCAAAGTAATTGTGAGTTTTAGAAAATTTTCTTAGGCTTATTTTGGTCTTTTTCTTTCTTCATAGATGATGTCATTGATATCATTCTACAATTCCTCTAGTATCATGCCATTTGGTGTTAAATGAATCAAATATCTTCTTTTTTTAAAAAAATGCAATAATCCATTTATTACATTTAGTCTGCCTTCAAAGAATCATCGTCAAAGAAGCTAAAAAAAAAAAAAAATAAGGACCTTCATAGGCTATTTAATGCCCTAAGATTTTAAAAGACAAATATTTTTCATGTTTGGTTTTTGCTTTTTTTAGAAAATGTATGCTTTTTTTGGTACTAATAGATTTGAATGTATTTCTTTTTATTTCCATTCATTCAATCTTACAAATTTTCCTCCCTGTCCCCGCTTCCTCCCAAGCTCATTTTTTTTCTTTGGAAAAAAAAAGTTCTTTCATTGTTCTTGAGATAGTTTAATTCAATTGGAATAAGCTCAATGTTGTATATTTGCTCTTATTAAGCTTGTTTCATTTTTGTCATCCTCAATTTAATTTTGAAAATGAGTGAAGATGTTCCACAGTCAGCTCAGGCCTTGCTTTAACTGTTGGTACTATTTTCACTGTCTCTTTCCACAAATATAATTCATTTGATTTCTGTGTAGCCCATTAAGTGAAGTCCATGTGTATAGCTATTGTTTAAATTTTTTAAGGTATGTATTTTCAATAATAAATTTTAGTTGTACAAAATTCTATTACCCAATCTTTAGGTTCCTTTCTCTTGTCATAACCATATTTTCTCAATTACCAGCAGTTTCTTTTTCTAACCTTTCCATTGTTGTTGTTGTTGTTTGGTGCCATCAAGGAGGGTCCTACTTATAGAGACAAATAGAACAAAAGATCTGAACCCTGTTCTAACCTGTGCCATCCTCACACATCTTGACACAAGAGGCTCTTGTGACAGGCACCAAGTAAATCTACCTAGTTGAGGTGGATTTCTCTCCTTCACCAACCCTCTACCTTTCACAGCATCAGTTCCTATCCAAGGAACAGCCATTCCTAGCAACATGCCCAAAGTATGTGAGACAAAGCTTTATCTTTCTTCCCTCCAAAGAGCATTATGACTGCACTCTCTTCTAGACACACCTATTTGTTCTTTTGACCATCCATGGGATACTAATTGATTTTCTCCAACACCACTGCTCAAAGACATCAGTTCTTCTTCTGTCTTTCTTATTCATTGTCCATCTTTCAAATGCATAGCATGTGATCAGAAGGACTATGGCCTGAATCAGATGCATGTTATTCCTCAAAGTGATATAAATAATTACTCCTCAATAGTTTAGAGAGCTCTCTAGCTGCAGAATTTCCTATTTCAATGTTTCTCCTTATTTCCTGACTACTGCTACCAATGGTATTAATTGTAGATATAAGCAAGATGAAACTGTTGACAGTTTCTATCTCCAATCCATCCATCATGATGCTGCCTATTCCTTACACTGAGTTGCAATCCACACTAAAGGCTACATTCCTTGATCTTTTGCAACAGGTGTTTCAAGCCCCACTTTCAGCAAGAAAGATTGCATCATTGCAGAGACATAAGACTGTGTAACAACAAAGGTTGTGTCAGCTCAGGTTATTGATGAGTCTCCCTCCAATCCTGATGCTACACTCTTCTTCAGAGTTCAGTTTCTTGGACAATTTGTTCAGCATACAGATTAAATAGGTATGGAGAGAGAATGCAACACTGGTATACTCACTGCTCAATTTTAAATCATGAAATGTTCCCTTGATCTGTTTATTCAACAGTCTCCTGGTCCAGGCATAGGTTCTGCATGAGTACAATTAAGAGCTCTGGAATTTCTATTCTTATCAATGTCAGCTACAACTTTTTATAATCTACACAGTCAAATGCTTTTGTATAGTCCATAAAAGACAATAAACACAGCCATCCACTATTATTAATGCATCTAGAGTGCAGGCTTGCTTAAGTTCAAGCTCTAGATGTCAGTAGAAATCTCAATATCTTCATATTTTGTTTTAGTAGTTGTTGTGTATATAGGATAATTTTTTTGTTAACAGGTCTTTCTTATACGTATAAGGGTAGTATCTCACAACATTATACTTCAGAAATAACTTAATATGTTCTTAAAGATAATTATGATACCATTCCTCTTTAATTTGTTATTCTCGGTATGGTAGATCACACAATTGTCTAATTCAATATTACCAATACCTGTTTTTCTAAGCTCACTAATGCCTACCCTGTATGTCAATTTTTATGTGTTTCTTTTCATTTTGTGCCAAGTTCCAATTTTAGTAATACATATTTTTTCTTAAATTCTATACTCCAATCATTGATGGGTGATTGCATAAGTTTCTTATAATTTGTGGTGAGTAAAAGAAGATCCTTAATATCATCTCACCCTGGTCAAAATAGCAAAATTTAACAGAACAGCAAGCAACAAATGCTGGCGAGGTTGTGGAGAAACTGGAACCCT
>NW_006399784.1:3594771-3595381 GCF_000299155.1 Elephantulus edwardii | reverse complement strand
AGTGGAATTGCTGGGTCAAATGGTATCTTTATTTGCAACTTTTTGAGAAAGCACCACAATGTTTTCCACAGTGGTTGCACCATTTTACACCCACACCAACAGTGTATCAGGTTCCCAGTCTCTCCACAACCTCGCCAGCGTTTGTTGCTTGCTGCTCTGTTAAATTTTGCTAGTCTTACTGGAGTGAGATGATATCTCATGGGATATGTGATTAGGTAGTTCTCTCATGACAGGAGTCTAGAGCGATAGCTACATGGTGGAGTGGACCTGGGGGAGGGTTTGTAAAACAATGAAAGAATTTTTCTTTTACTTTTCTAAGAGGGTAGTGTTCTGGGGGGATCCTTCAGAGGGGAGAAATGTGCAACAATGATTGAATGGAAATCCAAAGCCTCTGTAAATTTTTACTGAAATTAATAACAAATTTAAATTTTTAAAAAATTAAGTTAGAGTAAGGATGGCAATGGATTTATAACTGCTCATGCTAATAACACTTTATCACGGCATGGAGGAGGAATAGTAGAAATGTATCCACATTTACAATATTCTTCTTATCAAAACCATTTATGGAAAATAGGAACTGCATTGGAACATGTATCTCTGGATTGGAAAT
>NW_006399784.1:3578347-3593716 GCF_000299155.1 Elephantulus edwardii | reverse complement strand
CATCTCCTTTTCCTTATGAATCAGGGTGAAGTCTCTCTCAGGGAGGAGTGATAGGGAATGGCAAGGGACACACTGACAAAGGAGATTAATCAGAACTAGCTTTGACAAGCACTGTGGCAATGGGAGAATTAAAACAGACTTTCAAGGGGGGATAAAAGAGGAATGAACTGGGGAGGAGGGTAGAGAAAATAGTTCAACAATGAATGAATGGAAACCCAAAATCTCTGGAAATGGTCATTAAAATGAATAAAATTTAATTTAAAAAGGACAAGAAAAGAAAAAATAACAAAAAAAGAAGGTCCTTAATCAGTTGAAAGCTTTACTCTATATGTATTATTATGTAGACTCTAGTGCGTAGATGCAGCTCCTCCTCAGTCACATGCTTAGTGTCTTCCAAACACAGGGACTCATCCTCTCAAAATATCCAACAATGCTCTTCTATTATCCATGTGGTTTTAGAAGCCTATTATCCAGGACAGTGTGATCACTCTCATTTATTAGTTTACTTTAGTCTTAAAACTCATTTGAAATTGGTCTCTCTTAGCTGATCTTTCTGATGTTTAAAAGAACATAGCTTCTGTTATAACACAGCAACACAGAAACTACCAGAATATAGTAAACTGACAGAAGAGTAGTAGAATTACTAGTGAGGTGGAATTAATTCATAAATGACCCTCCAATGGGTTTTCAAAACTACAAATTATATGGAAGTAGTTTGTTCATAACTCTTCTGCAGAGCTGCTGATGCATTTGAATTACCACAAAGGTGTGGTGTGTATTTTGAGTGAGGAAATAACCCTTATGCCTCCACAGAAAGGAAAATTATAACCTAGATAGGAAAGATATTGCACTGAGTGAAGAGAAACGCGATATGCATAAACAGAGTTATTAGCACAACACTATATAGAAAAAGACATGCAAAGAGATGTACAAGATTTAAAGGCAATAAAAACAAATAGTAGTACATATACAATCTGATATTATCAGTAATAATATAATAATCTATGATGATATATCATGGCAGATGTGTAAATTGAGCAACAGCCTCTGTTGTTGTTATTAGATACCATTGAGTCAAGTACAACTCATAGTAACCCTATGAACAACTGATCTGAACTCTTTTCTATCTTTCCATCTTTATCATCTCTGACACATTTGAGATCATTGCTGCAGTCCGTATATCAATGTGACTGCATCTACAATACAAGTTTGGAACATATTTCTGCTTATGTGACTGTAGGTGATGCAAACATAACATGGATATAATAGATTAAACCTGATTAGTAATTATGAAAACTTCTCAGATAAGTGAAACCCCTTGGTCATAATAAAATGTGGTTCACTTTGCCAAAACATTGTGAACTACAGAATCTTAATATTGGTCATGGGAAACTTTTCCGAGTAATAAACTAGGCCAAGTAATAGTCATTCTTAACAATCAGAGGCTATTGTGTAGTTTAAAATCAGCAAAAACTTCTTTCAGGATGATATCCTGTCACCATACATATTCAAGATGTATGCTGAGGAATTAATTTTACAAGCTGAACTACAAAAAGAAGAATGCAGCATCAGGAGTTAAGGAAAATTCATCCACATCTCCAAACTACTGAGGAGCAATGATGTCAATTTGAAGACTAATGTGTGCCTTAGTTAGGCCATGGCCTTTTCTACCATTTGCTATGCATCTGAGAGCTGTACAATGAATCAGGATGACAGAAAAATAATCCATGCTTTTGAGATGTGATTGTGGAAAGAGTATAATATCCCAGAGACTAACAAAATAAGAAACAGGTATGTCTTTAAAAGGGTATAACCAGAATGTCACTTGAAGGCAAAGGATATAAAGCATCTTCTCACACATATTAAGCATGTTGTTAGGAGAGGTTAATCTTTGGAGAAGGAAATCATGCTTCAAAAAATAGAGAGTCAGAAAAAAAAAAAGATACTCTATAACATATATTGACACAGTGACAACAGCAAGGGTGTAATTGTGTGAGAGATGATGAGGATGTCACAGAAGAGAACAGGGTTCCCATCAATTGTTCACAGAGTCAATATAAGTTGTATAATTGAGTAGATGACACCAAGAACCAATAACATCATAAATTTACCATATACACATGATACAGTCTTTCTTGTTAAAATCCAAGAGGACATAAATTATTTAACTGAATAATATCACACATAGGCTCTGTTCCCAACAGAAGTGAACACATGATAGGAAGGTATGTCCACTGCTATCTCACACTAGATACCAACCCAATCGCAGAGTGTGTCTGATTGCCATTCTTTGTCTCCAGTAGCAGTTATCAGAAGGCAGGTGTCTTTATCCCATCTACTTATGGCCAGGTACTTACTTCCTGAAAATCCAGCAGTAACTTGGAGAGTACCTGGGGCCAGTTCTGTAACCACTGAAAGTGGTACTTAGGCATCAGAAAGCTCCCATCCCCAGAAGCCTCTATTCCAGGTATTTCCATATATCAATTCCAGCAGTGAGGGAGTAATGGAAGCCTCATTACAAATGACTCAGCCCAACAGAGGACACATGCTCCTTTCCTTGTGACCTAAAAGCACTGCAATGTCACAGAACAGGCAGACAATTTCACTATTAAAAAAACAAAACAAAACCACAAAACAACAACAATAACAACCCCTACAAAACCTGGAAACAAAATGTCACATCCAAAAAAGGTATCAGGATATAGAGTCAATGGATCTGCTTGAGGAAGAAAGATTGATAGAACTTTCTGTCACATAATTCTAAAGAACATTGATCCTATGTTTTTCGCTAGAAGAAATAACATATCAGATATACAAGTAAAACCTTAGAGGACTTTTTTTTTTTAAAAAAAAGTAATACAAAACAAAGCACATAAAGCAAATAACGCATTAGAAAACAGAAAAAAAAACCTAGAAACAGCAGTCTAGAATAATAGGAAAAACATTTCAGAGCTGTCATTATTTTGGAGTGACAGATGAGTAGGATCGATGAGGTGGAACACAGAATCAGCTAAACAGAAGAGAGGATGCTCAGCAGTGATCTGCTACAGCGAAACACGGGGAGGGGGAAGGAAGAAAAATTAAAGCTTAAAGAATAGTGTAGAATATCATGAAGAAGAAGTTTGTTGTTGTTACATGTCATTGAGATGCCTGCTACAAATAGTGATCCTATGTACAACAGCTCTGAAGACTGCCCTGTCCTGAGCCAGTTTCACTGACTCTGACTCACCAACCCCCATTGCCCTAGTTACTACATCAATACATCTCATCTGGAGTCTTCCTCTCCTGCGTTGTCCCTCCACCATTTTGAGCATGATGTCCTTCTCCAATGATAGGTCCTTCCTGGAAATGTGCCCAAACTATGTGTGAAGGAACTTCAAAATCCCAGACTCCAAGGTAGAAACTTGATTTTACCTTCTCTAAGAACAACCTATTTGGTTTCTTGGCAGTCATTGCATGTTTAAGAATCTTCTCCAGCACCACAACTCAAAGGCATCAATTCTTCTTCTGTCATCCTTAGTCATTGTCAGGTTCTCTCATGCATATCAAGTAATTCTGAAGACCATGGCCTGGATCAGGTGCACCTTAGTCTCTAGGCTGACATCATTGCTTCTCAGTACTCTGGAGAGGTCCCTGACAGCAGATTTCCTGAGTGCAATTCTTTTTCTTTTTTAATTTATTTCTTGACTGCCAGTGCCATGAGTGTTGTTTAAGCAGTTGAGCAAGCTGAAATTGCTAATAGCCTCAATCTCTTCATCTTTCATAGTGTTTCCAATTGGTCCATTGGTAAGAATCTTTGACTTCTTGATGTTGAGCTTTTATAATTATTGAGGAACACAGTCATTAAACATTCTACAGTGACTGCTTCAGGTCCTCCTCAGTTTTAGCAATCAAGATCATATCATCTGCAAAACATAGGTTGTTGATGAGTCTTCTTCCAATCCTGATGCCACATTTCTCCTTGTAAAGCTCATTCTCTCAAATGGTATATTCTACATATAGATTGAAAATGTATGAAGACAGGATGCATCACTGACATAATCCTTTCCTGATTTTGAACCCTGTGGTGTTTCCCTGTTGTGTACCGAGGACTGCTTTCTGCTCAAGTACAGGTTTTGCGTAGTAAGCACAATCAAGTGCTCTGGAATTTTCATTCTCCTCAAGATTAGCCACAATTTGCTGTGATTTACAGAGTCAAAATGCCTTTGCATAGTCAACAAAGCACAGATAGACATTTCCCTGGAATAATATGCATGTGATTGGAATTTCAAAAGAGAAAGAGGAAAAAGACACCAAAAAATGAGGAATTACTGGAAGAAAACTTCCCAAGAATCATAAAAGAATGAGAGAATATTTATCCAAGAAGTTGAGTGAATCTCAAATATAACCGATAAAAAAGGAAAACATCAAAATGTACCATAGTCAAATTCGCCAAAATCAAAGACAAGGAGAGAATTCTAAAAGCAACTAAAGACAAATATTATGTTGTTAGATGCAGTTGAGTATGACTCATAGAAATTCTATGAACAACAAATCTGAACCCTGTGCTATCTCCTATCCTGTGCCATTCTCAGACTTCCTCTCACATGAGAGCTATAGTCAAGTGTCAAGCCACATGGTCAAAGGTCTTCCTCTCCTTTTTTAACCCTCTGTCTTTCTGAGCATAATGTGTCTCTCTAAGTAATAGCCCTTTCTAGAAACATACTTTCCTAAATAACACACCTCTGGAAACTCTGTGAACTTTGAGAAATAACAAGTTCTAGAAAGGCGTCAGGTCATTTGTTTATAGGGTCTTACTATAAGTCATACTCGTCTAGATGTAATCAATAACAACAACAGTAATATCCCAAAACTATGTGAGGGGAAAGCTTCATCATTTTTGTCTCCAAAGAACACTCCAACTGCACCCTCACCAAGACATATTTATTTGATATTTTGAAAATCCATCGAATGTTCATTCCTCTTGTCCAACACCACATATCAAAGTCATCAATTCGTCTTCTGTCATCCTTATTTATTGTCCAGCTCTGAGAAGTGTAGCAAGTGATGAAAGACCATGCCTGAATTAGACATACCTTATTCCTCAAACTAAATAATAAATAATAAATAAACTCCTAAATAATTTGGAGGCATCCCTAAATAAGACTGTCCCAGTGCAATATGTCTCATGATTTCCTCAGTGATGGTACCAAGAATGTAGACTGTGAATCCAAGTAAGATAAAATTGTTGGCAATTTTAATATCCCTTTCATTAATCCTCATTTTACCTATCACTAGAGTGTTAATGCTTTTTGTTTTCTTTGTTTATTAATTTTTGTTTTCTTGATTTGAAATGCAATCCCTCTTGAAAGTTGTATTCGATGATCTTCTGCAACAAGTGCTTCATATCTTCCTCACTTTCAGCAAACAAGGTTGTGCCACCTGCATAAGGCAGGTTATTGATGAGTCATCATTCAATTCTGATGCTACATTCCTTCTCATAGGGTCCAGCTTCTCGTATATTTTGCTCAGCTTAAAGACTGAGTAGGTATATTGAGAAAAAACAACCTGCCATAATCGCTTCTTAATTTTAAATAACCTACTATTGAGCTGTGCTGTTGGAGAAGAGTATTGAATATATCTTGGATGGCTAAGAGAACCAACAGGTTCAGGCTAGAGAGAGTTAAATTAGGCTGCTCCTTGGAGGCAAGGATTCTGAAGCTTTGTCTGACATACTTTGGACAAGTTCCAAGGAGGGACCAGTTTTTGGAGACGGGCTTTATGCTTGGGAGGATAGGGACAGTACAGGAGAGGAAAACCCTTGATGAGATGGTTTGATTCAGTAATTGGGGTAATGGGGCTAAGCGTGTCAGTGACAATAAGATTGACACAGGATAGAACTAGGTTTATGGCTGTTGTCAATAGGGAGATGACTCGAAAGCACATAACAACAACAACAGTGTTCCCTTGCTCTGTTTTGTGTAACAGCCTTTTTGTGTAGGTACAGCTTTCACATGAGCACAATTAAATGTTCTGGGATTCCCATTTTTCTCAATGTTAGCCATAATATGTTATGATCCATAGTCAAATGGCTTTGCATAGTCAATAAAATGTAAGTATATGTTCTTCAGGATTCATTACTTTCAGTCAGGATCCATCTGACTTCATCAATGATATCCCTGGTGTCACACATCTTCTAAATCCAACTTGAACTTTTGGCATCTCCTTATTTATGTACTGTTTTAACCACTTTTTAATAATCCTCAGCAGTATTTTCCTTGCATGTCATATTCACAATAGTCTCCACATTCTATTGGATCACCTTTCTTGGGAATGGGAATAAATTTGGACGTTTTTCAATCCTTTGGCCAGACACCTGTCCTCTAAATTATCTGGCATACACTAGTGAGTACATCTAGGGGTGATTCTGTTAATTGAAACAGGTCAATTGGTATTCTATTGATTCCTGGAATATTATTTTTTTCCACTTTCTCCTTCATTATCATGGGTTCCTGCTGATATGATTGTTTTTATTAAGAGCCATGAGTTGAGCACAACTAATAGCAACCCTATGAACCACATATTTAAACCTGTCCTATCCTGTGCCATCCTTACATTTTCTGACACAGAAGAGCTCATTGCAACAGCCATTATGTCAATCTACCTGGTGAAGGGTCTTCCTCTCTGTCAAAGACTCTCCATTCTCCTGAGCATCATGTCTTTCTTTAGTGAAAAGCCCATCCTAGCAACATGCCCAAAGAATGAGTTGAAGCCACATCATTCTTGCTTTCAAAGAAAACTCTAGTCGCACCCTCTCCAAGACATATTTGTTTGTCCTTTCACTGTTCATGGGATGGATATTCAATGCTCTTTTCTAATACCACAGCTGAAAGACAACTATTCTGCTGTCCTTATGCATTGTACAGCTTTCAGATGCATAGCAAGTGATCAAAAAACTGACATGAATCAGACACACCTTAGTCCTCAAACTGACATTATTACTCTTCAACAATTTGGAGAGGTCCCTATTGGAGAGTTTCCCAGTACAATGTATCTCCTTATTTCCTGGATGCTGTTAACAAAGGAGTTAGTTGTGGGTCCAAGCAAGGAAAAGAAAAATTGTTGGTGATTACAACCTCTTCTCTATTCATCATAATGTAGCCTGTAACCAGTGGCAAAAATCTTTGTTTTCTTGACATTGTGATGCAATCCATACTGAAGGCTGCATTCCTTGATTTTCTACAAGTGTTTCAAGTCCTTTTCACTTTCAGAAAGCAAGGTTGTGTCATATTTATAATGCAGATTATTGATGAGTCTCCTTCTAATCCTATTTCCACACTCCTTTTAATAAAGTCAAGTTTTCTCGAATAATTTTTTTCAGCACACAGATTGAATAAGTATGCAGAAAGAATATAATCCTGTCACACTGTCTTCTTAATTTTAAACCATGCCATTTTCTCCTGCTCTGTTCTCACAATAGCCTCCTGGTTCAGGTAAAAGTATTACATGAGCACAATTTAGTGTTCTGAAACCCCCATTCAACTCAATGTCAACCACAATTTGTTATGATACACACAATCAAATCCTCTTGCATAGTCAATAAAGCATAGATATGCATTATTCTGGTATTCTTTACTTTCAACTAGGATTCATCTGACATCAACAATGGTGCCCCTGGTATCACAGGCTCTTCTAAATTCTGCTTGAACTTCCGGTAATTCCCTATCCATGTACTGTTCTAGCTTTGTTGAATGATCTTCAGCAGTATTTTACTTACATTTGATATTAATAATATTGTTTGATCTTCCCACATTCAATTGGATCACCTTTCTTGAGAATGAGAATAAATATGGACCACTTCCAATCCTTTGACCAGACAGCTCTCCTCCAAATTTCCTGGCTTATTCTGGTGAACACATCCAATGACGCATCTGTTAAGACAAATCTATTAGTACCTCATCAATTAATTGGGCCTTCACCCCTCCCCCCAATGCCTTCAATGCAGCTTCCACTTCCTCATTGATTACCATTGGCTCCTGCTCATATGGTATTTTCTGAAATTTTTCATTGTCAAACAGCTTATTTATGTATAGTGATTCAATGCATTCTCTCCATCTTCTTTGGTGGCTTTCTGGGTCATTCGGTATTTTGGCCATAACATCTTTCAATATTGTGACTTGAGGCTTAAATTTGTTTTTCAATTACACTTGAGAAACACAGAGTGAGTTCTTCCATTTTTATTCTCTAATTTCAGCTCTCTCCACATTCAGTTATAATGTTTTGCTTTGATGGTTTAGTGGAGTTTTCATAATCTTTTCTTACACATGAAAGCTCCACTAAATCATCAAGAAGGTGAAACAAAAGAAAAACACACCAAAGTAACATAGCTGAACCAAATATTTCAAAGGGCAGCTTAAGAAGACAAAGTCAAGCATTATAATAATAGAATGTGCAGAAAGATGGATATGGAGAATAAAATGGGAACTTGCTCTGGATTTTTCAATCTTAGAAAACGGAAAAACAAATCACAATCTTGAAAGATGCTATGGGCAATACATTGAATGATTCAGGAAGCATCAAAAGAAGATGGAGGGAATACAGAGTCACTATACCAAAAGAAAATTACTGACACTGAAAAATTTGAGGAAGTAAGATGTAATTTAAAAAAAACCTATTGTGATGGGAAAGTCTGCTGTTAGGGACCTCTCTAAAGTACTCAAGAGCAATGGACATGTTGTAAGGAGGGACAGGTCCTTGAAGAGGGACATCATGCTTGGTAGAGTAGAGGGACAGCGCAGGAGGGGAAGACCCTCTATGATGTGGATTGATTCAGTGACTGGGGTAATCAGGATGGGTGTGTCAGAGGCAATGCGATTGGCACAGGATAGAGCAGGGTTTAGGGCTGTTGTACATAGGGTCTCTATGAGTCGCAAACAACTCGACGGCACATAACAACAACAAAGAACATCTGTATTTGTATTGATCTTATGCTGTCTTCATGGATGATATCCTTTATATCATCCCACAACCCATGTGGTCTTAAGACTCAGTTTGAATTTGCCCATGAGTAATTAATGGTCTAAGGAACAGTCCACCCAAGCCTAGTTTTGACTTCTGATATTGAGCTTCTCCAATATTCCTGTCATAGAAGTAGTCAATCTGATTCTTTTTTAATAAATCACATGTATAAAGTCACAGTTTATGACTTTAAAAAAAGATCTGTGCAATGAATAAATCATTGAACATACAAAATGTGATCATTCTAATTCCAGCCTCATTTTTATCAGCACACCAATATCTCCCAACTAGTATTCCTCTTCAGTTGTTTTAAACTTTTTCATTCTAGTAACCAACTATCATTAATGCATTATGATTCTATGTTTGGCTGATTTTTGGCTGTAAGATTTTTTTCTGTTTTTGTTGTGTACTCTCAAGTTGAAGCCAACCCGTAGTTGGCCCTTTAGGTGGTTCTCAGGGGCAATTAATTGTACAGGAGGAGATTTCCTAAACTTGTCCCACAGAACATCTGGTAGATTTGAACCATATGCTTTCAGGATTATAGTATATTAACACTAGGCTTCCAGAGCTCCCTCTAGGTGTTGTTGTGTGATATGCTCTCAAGTTGCGTGCAACTCATAGAGACCTCATCTACAACAGCCTAAACTCTGCTCTAGCTTTTGTCAATTTATTGTCTCTGACACACCTACTCCCATTCCCCCAATCACTGAATAAACCCATATCGTAGAAGATCTTCATCCCCTGTGCTGTCCCTCCATCCTTCCAAGCATGACATCCCTCTCCAAGGACTGGTCACTCCTTGCAACATGTCCAAAGTATGTAAGATGAAGCTTCAGAATCCTTGATTCCAAGGAGTAGCCTGTTTAAACCTCTCAAGGATTAAGCTGTTAGTTCTCTTAGCTATTCATGGTATATTGAATACTCTTCTCCAACACCACAGCTCGAAGGCATCAATTATCTTTGTCTCATCCCTAGTCTGTTGTTGTTGTTGTTATGTGCCGTCGAGTCACTTGTGACTCATAAAGACCCCATGTACAATAGCCCTAAACCCTGATCTATCCTGTGCCAATCTCACTGTCTCCTAAAAACACCCCGATTACCTCAGTCACTGAATTAATCCACCTCACAGAGGTTTTTCCCCTCCTGTGCTGTCCCTCTACCCTCCCAAGCATGTTGTCCCTCTTCAAGGACTGGTCCCTCCTTGCAACATGCCCAACATATGTCATACGAAGCCTCAGAAACCTTGCCTCCAAGGAGCAGCATGGTTTAACCCTCTGCAAGATGAATCTGTTTGTTTTCCTGGAAGTCCATGATACCCTAAATACTCTTCTCCAACACCAAAATTCAAAGGCATCAATTCTCCTTATATCCTCCCTAGTCATTGTCAGACTCTCTGATGCATAACAAGTGATTGCAAGGATCATGGCCTTTATCAGATGCACCTTAGTCTCCAGAGTGACACCACTATGCTTCAGTATTTTGGAGAGGTCCCTAACAGCAGACCTTTCCATCGCAATACGTCTTTTCATTTACTGGCTGCTCATGCCAAGAGTGTTGACTGTGGAGACAAGCAGAGTAAAGCTGTGAACAATCTCAGTCTCTTCACCATCCATCCTGATGCTGCCAATTAGTCCAGCGGTGAGAATCTTTGTCTTCTTGATGTTGAGACTCAATCTATAGTGAAGGCTGCAGTCCTTGACCCTCTGCAGCCAGCGTTTTAGGTCCTCCTCAGTTTCAGCAAGCAGGGTTTTGTCATCTGCGTAATGCAGATTGTTGATGGATCCTCCACCGATTCTGATGCCGCACTTCTCATAGAGCCCAGCCTCCCGGATAATCTCTTTTGCACATAGGTTGAAAAAGTATGGAGATAGGACACATCCCTGGCATACATCCTTCCCAATTTTGAACCATGCAGTGTTTTCTTGCTCTGTCTGATAACTGTCAGTCCAGACTGACAGTCAGACTGTCAGGTTTCACATTAGCATGACCAAGTGTTCTGGGATTTCCCATTTTTTCTCAGAGTCAGCCACAGTTTGTTATGATCCACACAGTGAAACGCCTTTGCATAATCAATGAAACACAGATGTTCTCTGCTTTCAGCTAAGATATGTCCAGCATCAGCTACAATATCCCTAGTACCACTAGTCCTTCAATACCCAGACTGGACTTCTGGCAATTCTCTGCTGATGTGCCCTTCCAGTCATTTTTGGATAATTTTCGGTAGAATCTGGCATGTAAAATCAACATTGTTCTATAATTTTCACTCTCTGTTGGATCAACTTTCTTTGGAATGGAAACAAATATAGATCTCTTCCAGTCAGTCAATTGGCCAAGTAATTGTTCTCCAGATTTCTTGGCACAGATTTCTTGGTGAGCAAATCTAGGGAAATATCTCTTAGTTGGACTACATCAATTGGTTTACTATATATTCCTTGGGCCTTATTTTTTGCTATTTCCTTCAATGCAGCTATCAACAAACCTTCCTTGTGCATATGCATAATGTCCTGTCATTCACACCACTATATTTCAGTATGTTTTGTTTTTTTGTGTGTATAATAGAGTCAGAACCAACTCATAGATGACCCTCTAGTGGGTTTTCAGAGATAATTAATCACACGTGAGAAAATTGTCCATTCTTTTCCCATGAAACAGCTTTTTGGCCTGAATGATGTGCTTTTGGGATTGCAGCACAGCTTCTCAGACCTTCCTATATTTCAAGATAGCACTTGAAATTGAACTTTTTTTAATGAATTCAACACTATTCTTCTATTTTTCATTCCCAGAATAATATATCATGTGATTATCTGTTCTAAAAGGGTTAAAGCTGATATATCTCATCTCAGGAATGCCTAAAATGCTAATGTAATCCATTTCCTTTTTCATTATTTCTAGTTTTCCAACATTCAAGTTACACTAGTTTCATTGTTCCGGTTATTAAAGGATATTTGCCATTATTTCTCCTCACATTGACTAACTTTCAATCTAAACTGTACCACTAATATTATAACTATCTGTGTTCTTCTACTATTTATAGGATTTTCAGAAGCCTGCTTTTTAAGAAGTTGATGGTCAAAACTACTTCCTAGTCTGCTTTCTACTGGAAACTCTACTAAAACCTGTCCTTTATGGGTAACTCCTGTGGTTTGTGACACATCAGTAACATAATTTTCAGTATCAAAGCAACCCACAATTTATCTCAGTACAGTAAACTAAGAGATCAGTGCTGTAGAGTTAAATTCAGAAGAACATATAAAGAAAGTAGATAAAATTATGCTCCTATTTCTTAGCAGAAATAGTGAGGGCAAATAGTCAGTGGAATGGTATATATAAAACACTCAAATAACATAGCTATTAATCGAGAGTATTATACTCCAGCAAATATCTTCATCAAATATGATCGAGTGATAAGGGAATTCTCAGAAAAGCAGACAGTAGGAAATTTATTCATGAAAACAACACAAATGTTACAAATAATTCTAAAAGGTAAAAAATTGCCTATACACCTGAAAGATAACAACAGCTTGAATATGAGCAGGTAATAAAAGGATAAAAAAGAAATTTAATAATTTTTTGAAATAAATCTAAATAATAACACAATTTACCAAAACCTCTGAGATACACAAAAATAGTACTTAGAGATAAATTCAAAACAATATATAAACAGATTCATCCTAGATAAGGTTAAACCAGGATACTCCTTGGAGGCAAGGATTCTGGGGCTTCATCTGACATACTTTGAACACGTCGTAAGGAGAGACAGGTCCTTGGAGAGGGACATTATGCTTGGTAGGGTAGAGGGACAGTGCAGGAGGGGAAGACCCTCTATGAGGTGGATTGATTCAGTGACTGGGGTAATCCGGATGAGTGTGTCAGAGGCAGTGCGATTGGCACAGGATAGAGCAGGGTTTAGGGCTGTTGTACATAGGGTCGCTATGAGTCACAAACGACTCAACGGCACATAACAACAACACCAACAACAACATAAATAGATCTAAAGGGAAGAAAGAATGAAAATTAACCCTTTAACTTGACATCTCTAAGAAATAGAAGACGGAAAAAAAGTCAAGAAAATCCAGCAACCTCCTAAAGATTGTCAATTATTAAAATTATGGCAGAAATAAACTAAAAAGAAAAGACACAATAATTGAAACTGTCAAAAAAGATCAGGAGTTGATTCTCCAAGAGTCTATAAAAGTAACAAACTACTGGCAAACTTAACAAAGGAAAAGCGAATAGACACAGATTATTTGTAGGCAAAATGAAAAGGCCAGTGTCACAATAGAACCATCTGAAATTAAAAAGATAATAACAAATTGTAGGAAAAACTATAACAAATATGAGTACCTGGAGGAAATAGACAAATACTTGGAAACAAACAAAAAAAATAACTGAACTGATATACTTAGTAGTAGAACTGAACAAACCAATCAGAAAGGAAAAAAAAAAAAAAAACACCCAAAAAACTCCAAAAAGCCAAAAAACAAAACTCCCCCAAGAAAAAGTCCCAGACCAGATGATTTTACTAGTGAATTTTACCATTCAGAGGAGATCGGTCTCCAATTCAAAATAAACTATTTCAGATCATCAGGAAGAAATATTTCTAGCCTCGCTCAATGAATCACACCTGTTATAAAAAACACTGAAAGACATCATCAAAATAGAAAATTTTAGATCGTTATCTCTCATGAACACAGATGTGAAAATCCTTTCTTTGAAATGGGAACAAATCTAGATCTCTTCCAGTCAGTAGGCCAGGTGGTTGTCCTCCAGATTTCTTGGCATGATATATTGTTTTATATTATGCTAGATATTATCTCTAAATAAATATTATTTATATAAATATTATACAATTGAAGCTATACTATAATATATATAGTTATATGTATGCAATGTAATAATAATACAGAGAAGCTGAATACCAAAAAGACAAAGATTATCACTTTAGGGCCAATTGGCAACACTATTAGAGATCGAGAAGAGATTGCGGTTGTTAAAAAGTTCAGCTTGCCTGGTTCCACAACCAACACTCTCGGCACTAGCAGTCAGGAAATCAAAAGACAAATTGTACTGGGAAAATCTGAGATCAGGGATCTCTCCAGAGTACTGAAAAGCCATGACATCAAGTTTAAAGACTAAGATGTACCTAATCCAAGTCATGGTGTTCGCAATTGCTTGCTATGCATTAGGAAGTAGGACTGGAAAATGACTAGGGATGCCAGAAGAATTGATACCTTTAAGTTGTTGTACTGTAAAAGAATATGGGACATACCATGGACTTCCAAGGGAACAAATTGGTCTGTCTTGGAGGGTGTGAAACCAAGTATCTCTTTAGAGATTTGGACTTTGAAGTCTCATATCATTTGTGCATGTGACCAGGAGGGAGTGGTTGCTTGAAGGACTTCATGCTTGGAAGGGTGGTGGGCTCAGGAGAGGAAGACCCTGCATTATATGGATTTACTCAGTAACTGGGATAATGAGGTGTGCTAGTCAGTAAGGTTGGTTCATGATGAAGCAGTCTTCAGAGCTATTGTTTATAAGATTGTTATGAGTCACAGGTGACACCATTGCTCTTCAGTATCCCGGAGAGGTCCCTAACAGCAGACTTTCCCATCACAATACATTTTTTTTTAATTTCCTGGCTACTGGTACCAAGAGTGTTAACCATGGAACCAAGCTGACTAAAGCTGTGAACAATCTCAATCTCTTCACCATCCATCCTGATGATGCCAACTGTTCCAGCAGTGAGAATTTTTGTCTTCTTCACATTGAGCCTCAATCCATATTGAATGTGCAGTCCTTAACCATCTGCAGCAAGCATTTCAGGTCCTCCTCAGTTTCAGCAAGCAGGGTTGTGTCATCCACATAACACAGGTTGTTAATAGATCTTCCACCAATCCTGACGACACACTTCTCTTCATAAAGTCCAGCCTCTCGGATAATCTGTTCTGCATACAGGTTGAAAAGGTATGGAGATAGGACACATCCCTGGAATACACCTTTCCCAATTTTGAACTATTCAGTGTTTCCCTGCTCTGTTCTGATGACTGCCTCTTGGTCCAGGTATAGGTTTTGCATTAGCACGATCAAGTGTTCTGGGATTCCCTTTCTTCTCAGAGTCAGCCACAGTGAGTTATGATCCACATGGTCAAATGCCTTTGCATAGTCAATGAAACACAAATATGCATTCCTCTGGTATTTGCTGCTTTCAGAATTGATCCATCTAACATCAGCTACAATATCCCTAGTACCACGACCCCTTCTAAACCCAGCCTGGACTTCTGGCAGTTCTCCGTTGATGTGCTGTTCCAGTTGTTTTTGGACAATTTTCAGTAGAATCTTGCTTGCATGTGAAATCAGTGATATTGTTGTATA
>NW_006399784.1:3564317-3577272 GCF_000299155.1 Elephantulus edwardii | reverse complement strand
CACCAACAGTAAATCAGGGTTCCAGTTTCTCCACAACCTCGCCAGCATTTGTTGCTTGCTGTTCTGTTAAATTTTGCTATTTTGACTGGGGTGAAATTTGGAATGAGAAGACTAGGTCAATAAATCCCAGCACTTCTGAAATAATTTGTAAGAGTAGCAGTGGTAAGATGAGGAAGGCTAAGCCTGCCTTCTACCAATTTCATAAAGGAAACTGTCCTCAGTAATAACACCCATAGTATCATAAAAATAGCTACAACAATTCTCCCAGTGACAATTTTAATCTTACCTATCTCATTGTGCACAGTATCTCTAGTAACTTTATATTTAATTTTTTAAGTACTAGGAAGTCAATTTTAATTCATAAATATCTGATACTGCACTGTTCTCAAAAGTGTTGCATCTGAGGTCATTTTGATTATGAATGCAACAGTAGCATTCCCTGGATAGTTTATCATATGATTATCTGATTCAAAGTGGCCATAGCTGGTTCATTGCCTTTCACTAATAACTAGTATGTTGATATTCATGTATTCCATTTTATTTTTAACAATATCCAGTTTTCCAACATTCAAGCTACAAACATTCCATGTACCAATTGTTGAATAATATTTGTTCTTGATTTTCCTCATTTCTACTAACTTTTTTTCTGGGCTCTACCACTACACTACTGTAACTATGCTCTTAGTTTAGTGGTCATCCTGCTTCCTAGATTTACTCTACAATAGCTATATAAAATAAAAATCTCAATTTAAGATATTTAAACTTAAAATATTAATTGACAAATTTATTTTATCCATGCTTCCTTAATAATAAGGAATAATAAACAAAACATCCAGGCACACAGTACAGAAACTTGGTTTCACACTTACATACACTCATATCAAGTCCCATTGTTGTAATTCTTACAGTGTTTTTAAGACACAAATGCTTATCATATGACCTTAATTAACACCTTGCCCCAAATAGCACTTTTTAAAAAAATTCTTTAAAAAATAAAAAAATTCTTCTGTCTTCTTATTGGAATAACTTTCTAATTTTCTCTGATTCCAGAGCTGATTACTCTAATAACATCCAAGAGAGTCTTCAGCTATATATTTTCCATATAGTTGTATGATTTCCCATGATACAGTAAATTGAAATATAAAACATAAACATAACTTATGAAATTATATGTGATCTTTTACAAGGTTCTCTCCATTTTTATGTTCTTCCTCTACTAATGATCATTTTTGCTATAACTACTATGCTTCTGTGGTATTACTAGTGTTAATTTCTTTTTCTTAGGTTGTGTTCCTGCTTCTTTCTTTTCCTGAGTTCCATCCAATTATTTGTATATTATTCACTGCCTCTTATTTTTGGTAAATTCAAGTTTTTTTTCTAGTCTTATTTTCACTTAAATGATATATTCAATTTGCATTTGAATTAGTATATTTTTATTATATATTGCTTTTCTTATCTCTCATTGAATGGAAACTATATGAGAGAAGACATAGTTTTCTTTAACACTATTAACTCAGTAACTCTAGCAAGTGTCTTTCAGGCTGTGAAATAATAAAGGAATACTTTTGTTTTAAAGAGTCTGAACACTTACAACCATAATCCTATTATTTCCTACTCATGAGTAATTATGATATAATTATTTTTAAAAGTAGCAAAGTTCAACAAGGCAGCCGGTGAGGAATTATGCAGAGATTGCAGACAGTTGGAGCTCTCAAGCACTGCTAGGGGATTGTGAAAGGGAATAACCATGCTGGAAGGCAATTTCCTATAAAAGCTGGATATAGAAATCCTATACAACCCAAGAGTTCCACTGCTAGGAATATATCCCCAAGGAAATCAGAACTGAGACATAAAAGGAGATATGTACATCTGTGTTTGTAGCAGCATTATTCACAATAGCAGGAGAACAGAAACAGCCCAAATGCTCATCAACAATGGCTTGAGAAAGTGTGACATATTCACACAATAGAATAATATGAAGCATAAAGGAATGATGTTTTGTAAAATACTATATAACATAGAAGAATCTAGAGGGCATTTTGCTCAGTAAAATAATGTGATCTTATAAGGATAAATACTGCATAGGACAATTATTATGAAAAAAGAATAATTGAACAAGATATATATAAATGTTCAAAAAGGGAAGGTCATGGAAAAAGGGGAAATGCGGAAATTAGTAACACAGTATGAGAATGGGGTGGTGAAAGAATAGGTAATATTTAAAAGAGACTTAAAAATTCAGGACCATGATAGAAATAGAACAATAGTAATTATACAAAATACAATGAATAAGAATGATTTTATAAAACACAGTGTACATGAATGAAACACAAAATGTAAATGAAAGAATATATAAAACACGGTATATATGCATGAAATATAATAAGAAATGTTAAAATTATGTCATTGAAATTGTATGTTATGCACAGAATTCTAGATTCTCAAAGGGGAAGATGTGATTAGTGTTATTTGGTAAGTAATCGTATGGAAGCATGCAAATAAACAAAGCTTAGATATGCATGTCTAGTTGACATTTCTAAATAGCAAACATCAGTTAAAAAAAATCCACTTTATTTATTAAGTATTTTCTAATACACAGTGCCCTGAACCCTCATGTTACTTTAGTGGTACTTTCTGAACTGATCCAATATCCACTTTTATGAAAACTAGCCTGATCTGATAAAACTGCTTTTAAATGTGTTTTTATGTTCTATTTGTATACTACCTGTTGTATATATGATATATTTAGCCTTGGGTCTTTCCAGCAAAGGCAAAACGATAGAGGGATTTTTAATATTTTGTTGTTATTGTTGTTGTTATGTGCTGTCAAGTCGCTTGTGACTCACAGCGACCCTATGTACAACAGCCCTAAACTCTGCTCTGTCCTGTGCCAATAGCATTGTCTCTGATACTCCCATCCTGATAACCCCAGTCACCGAATCAATCCACCTCATAGAGGGCCTTTCCCTACTGTGCTCTCCCTCCACCCTCCCCAGCATGATGTCCTACTCCAAGGACCGGTCTCTCCTTAAAACATGTCCAGAGTATGTTAGACAGAGCCTCAGAATCCTTGCCTCCAAAGAGCCACCAGGTTTAACCCTTTCCAGGATGAATTTGTTTGTTTTTCTAGCAGTCCATGGTATTCTCAGTACTCTTTTCCAGCACCACAGCTCAAAGGAATTAATTCTTCTTCTGTCCTCCTTGGTCATTATACAACTCTCTGATGCATAACAAGTGATTTCAAAAACCATGGCCTGTATCAGACGCACCTTGGTCTCCAGAGAGAAACCATCGCTCTTCAGTACTGTGGAGAGGTCCCTAACAGCAGACTTTCCCATGGCAATGCATCTTTTTAAAATTTTTTTTAAATTTTATTATTTTGTGTGTGTGTACCGTCAAATCGAATCTGACTGGTACAGGAGGATATTGCCCCTCCTTTTCCAGCATAGCATCTGGTGGATTTGAACTGTGTGCCTCTGGAATTTCAGTGCAGCTTTTTGCCACTAGGCCACCAGAGCTCCCTCGGCAATGCACCTTTTAATTTCCTGGCTACTGGTGCCAAGAGTGTTAACTGTGGAGCCAAGCAAACTAAAGCTGTGAAGAATATCAATCTCTTCACCATCTATCCTGATGCTTCCAATTGGTCCAGTGATGAGAATCTTTGTCTTCTTGACATTGAGCCTCAATCCATATTGAAGGCTGCAGTCCTTGACACTCTGCAGCAGATACTTCAGGTCCTCCTCAGTTTCTGCAAGCAGGGTTGTGTCATCTGCATAACGCAGATTGTTGATACATCGTCCATCAATCTTGACCCCACATTTCTCCTCATAGAGCCCAGGCTCCTGAATGATCTGTTCTGCATACAGGTTGAAAAGGTATGGAGATAGGGTGCACCCTTGACCTACACCCTTCCCAATTTTGAACCATGCAGTGTTCCCGTGCTCTGTTCTGATGACTGCCTCCTGGTCCAAGTATAGGTTTTGCATTAGAACTATCAAATGTTCTAGAATTCCCATTCTTCTCAGAGTCAGCCACTCTTTGTTATGATCCACACAGTCAAATGCCTTTGCATAATCAATGAAACACAGATAGACCTCTGGTACTTTCTGCTTTCAGCCAAGATCCGTCTAACATTAGCTTGATCCCTAGTACCACAACCCCTTGTAAACCCAGCCTGGACTTCTGGCAGTTCTCCGTTGATGTGCTGTTCCAGTCGCCGTTGGATAATCTTCAGTAGAATCTTGCTTGCATGTGAAATCAATGATATTTTTCTATAGTTTCCACACTCTGTTGGGTCACCTTTCTTTGGGATGGGAATAAAAATAGATCTCTTCCAGTCAGTTGGCCAAGTGGTTGTACTCCAGATTTCTTACACAACTTGGTGAGCACGTCCAGGGCAGCATCTGTTAACTGAAATATGACAATTGGTATACCATCTATTCCTGGGGCCTTATTTTTTGCCATTTCTTTTAAATCAGCCTGAACTTCTTCTTTCATCACCATAGGCTCTTGCTCATATGTTGTTTCATGAAATTCTTCTGTGTCTGCCAATTCCTTCAGATACAGTGATTCAGTATATTCTTTCCATCTTCTTTTAATACTTCCTGGATCATTTAATATTCTGCCAACAGCATCCTTGATTATAGCAACTCGAGGTTTGAATTTGTTCTTCAGTTCCTTGAGCTTCAGAAATGCTGAGTGAGTTCCGCCCTTTTGATTTTCTGACTCCAACTCCTTGCACATTTTATTCTAATATTTTACTTTGTCATCACATGCTGCCTTTTGAAAGCTTCTATTCAACTCTTGAATTATTCCTTGTGCTTTAGCTTCTCTGCACTCCAGTGCAATTTTCGGAGTCTCTTCTGACATCATTTTTTGTCTTCTCATCCTCTTCTGTCTTTCTAATGACCGTTTGCACTCTTCCTGGTTGATACCCTTGATATCCTCCCACAACTCGTCAGGTCTTCGCTCATTAGTGTTCAAGGCCTCAAGTATAGTTAATTTTAAGGATGGAAAACTAGTTATAGAGTGAGTAGGTTGTTTGAAAATGACAAAGTTCAGTTTCTCCAAACACAAGTGCTGTATTATTTCAGTGTCTATCAACAAAAATATTAAGTGTTTAACATAAGAATATGTTTTACATTTTAAATTGTTAAAAATATTATTAAATCATTATTAAAATATTATTTACTCTCCTATGGGAGAATTACATTGAGATTCTCCATAACAGTCTATGTGTTTCCTATTGCCAAAGGGGCCCTTTAGAGTAGTGAGAGAAGATCTTCACCCTGAAACCTACAGCATCCTTTTCCAGCAGGAAGTAGCTAAGAGAATATGCCGTCCCCTTTTCCTTATGAATCAGGTTGACGTCTCTCTCAAGGAGGAGTGATAGAGAATGGCAAAGGACACACTGACAAAGGAGATTATTCAGAACTGGCTCTGACAAGCACTGTGGCAATTGGATAATTAAAACAGACTTTCAAAGGGGGAGAAAAAAGGAGGAACTGGGGAGGAGGGTAGAGAAAACAGAGCAACAATGAATGAATGAAAACCCCAAATCTCTGTAAATGTTCATTAAAATTAATAATTTTTTTTAAAAAATCACTATAAAAAAAGGAAAAAAGAGAAAGAGAGATGTTAGAAAGAATGTCTTTTCCCTTTTTTATTATTAATTTTGTTTTTGTTTTTTATTAATTTCAATGAACATTTTCAGAGATTTTATATTTCCATTCATTAATTTTTTGCACTTTTCTCCCCACCCACCCCACCCACACCCCCAGCTCACTCTTCTCCTTGAAAAGCAAAAGGAAAACCTCCTTCTTTGGCATACAATTCCCCCCCCACACCCATCCACACTTACCCCAAGTATACTCCAAGCAGATATATGCACACCCATGTTTATTTATCATGGCTTTGTTCACATTAGCAAGGAGCTGGAAACAACCAAAGTGCCCATCAATAAACAAATGGTTAGAGAAGCTGTCATATATTCACACAATGGAATACTACACTGTATTGAAAAACAAGGAACTTATGCAATTTCATTTAAAATGGATGATCCTGGAGGACATTATGCTGAGTGAAATATCTTAGTCACAAAAGGACAAATATTGTATGGTGCCACTGCTGTAGAATGAGGCTGATATCAAGGTAAGACTGAGAAAAACTGGATAAATTATGTATACTGCATTGAAACCGATGAGGGAGAGAATAATTTTAAAGTAATATATTTTAGGGCATTATGATTATCATAAGAATGCCTTTTATTAAATATCTAAGATTCATAATTCAGCATCTTTTAGAGAAAGATTGAAAAAAGCAGAAAGTATTCTTTATAATACATTCTATAGATACTACATTTCTGTTTGACTCAGTCCTCTTCTTTTTTTTTCTATAATACCATTATACTATTAAAATTGTTGTTGTGTGCTGCCAAGTCACCTGCAACTCATAGCAACCCTATGCACAGCTCACCTCAGCTGTTCTCACTTCCTCCAACACACTAAGACCATAACCTCGTTCACTGAGAGTCAATATAATTTTTTATCAATTTCTTAGATACATTTCTGTTTCAAATAGTCCTCTCTTTTTCGTATAATGCCATTGCAATATTAAGATCGTTGCTGTTTTGATGTGCCATCAAGTCAGTTGCCTGTGCCACATAAGAACCTTATGCACAAAAGCTCTAAAAGATATCTCATTGTAAAAAGGTTTGGGGAGGAAGTAGGTAATTGTGCAGCAATGAATGAATATTAAAAAAAATGGGGGGAGAAACTGGGGGAGAGGAAAGGGTAGTCAAGGGAGTAAAATGTGCAATAATGAATGAGCGAAGTCTAACATCTTTGTAAATGTTTGTTAAAATCACAATTAAGATAAAATATTATTTTAAAAACGTTTGAACACTGATTGACCCTCAGTTGTCTCACAAACACCATTACCCCAGTTACTCTGTCAATCCATCTCATCCAGGATCTTGCCTTTTGAGCTGGTCCTCCATCCCTCCAAGAATGGTGTCCTTCTCAAAAGACTGATCTCTCCTAGCAAAATGCCCAAGGTATGCAAGATGGATCTTTAGAATCTGTGCCTCCAAGAAGAAAGAAACTAGGTTTCATCCTCTCTAGGACAAACTTGTTTGTTTTTTTGAAGACCGTGGAATATTAAACACTCTGCTCAAGTATCACAACTCAAAGCTAGTGATCCTTCTGTCATTGTTGGTCCTTGTCCAGATCTCTGATACATAGCAAGTAATTGCAAAGACTCTGGTGTGGATCAGGCACACTTAAGTCTTCAGATTCATACCCTTGTTCTTTAGCACTCTGGAGAGATCCCTGTCATTGACATTAGATTTTCCAAATAAAACTATTTTTATTTATTTTTTATTTTTTTTTAAATTTCCTGACTACTGCTGTCAAGTATGTTGATTGTGGAGCAAAGTCAGCTGAAATTGTTAACAATCTCAATCTCTTTTCCATCTATCATGGTGCTATCAGTTGGCCTACTACTGATAATCTTTGTTTCCTTGATATTGAGCTTCAATCCATACAGAAGCTTGTGGTCTTTCACCTTCTGTAGCAAATATTAAGGCCCTCCACTTTTCAACAAGAGTGCATCATAACACATGTTGTATAACACATGTTGCTGATGCTTTTTCCTCTGATTTTTCTCTGATTCTGATGCTACAATTTGCCTCATAAAGCCCAGCCTCCTGAACGATCTGTTCCACATATAAATTGAAAAGATATGGAGACAAGATACATCCCTGATACACTCCTTTCCCTCCTGGTCCAAATATACGTTTTGCATGAACACAATCATGTTTTATGGAATTCACATTCTTCTCAATATTAGCTATAATTTGTTTGTGATCCACACAGTCAAGTACCTTTGTGTAGTAAATATAAAACGGACAGACTTTGTTCTAGTATTCTTTGTTCTCAGCTAAGATCTGACATTATCTATCATATCCCTAGTGTCCATGCCCTCTTCTGAACCCTGCTTATATTTTTGGTAGTTATGTGTCAACATACTGTTAAAGTATTTTTTAATAATATTCAGGAGGATCTTGTTTGCTTGTGATTAGCAATTTGTTGTTGTTGTTTGGTACTGTAGAGTCGAGTATGACTCATTGTCACCCTAGGAACAAAGAATCTGAACCTTTATACTGTACCATCTTCAAATTTTCTGACACACAGGAGCCCATTGCAGTAGTCACTGTGCCAATAAGGGTCTTCCTCTCCTTTGCTGACCTTCCACCCTTCCTAGTATCATGTCCTTCTCCATTGAATATCCCTTCCTAGCAACATACTCAAAGCATGTGAGACAACACCTCCTCACACCCTTTCTAAGACGTATTTATTTATTTATTTATTTTTTCTTTTGGCAATCCACGGGATGGTTTTGTTCTTTTCTCCAACATCACATCTCAAGTGCATCAACTCTTCTAGCAAGTGATCAGAAGAACTATCTGCTGAGTCAGACACACATTAGTCCTCAAACTGTTATCATTGTTTCCATTCCAAAGAAAGGTGACCCAACAGAATGTGGAAACTATCAATTAATAACATTAATATGACATGCAAGCAAAATATTACTCAAGATCATTAAGAAACAACTGAAATACTATACAAATAGAGAACTGACAGAAGTTCAAACAGGATTTAGAAGAGCCATGGCACTAGGGATATCATAGCTGATGCCAGATGGATCCTGGCTTAAAGTAAAGAGTACCAGAAGAATGTCTATTTGTGCTTTGCTTACTGTGCAAATACTGTGTGGACCAAGCTGTGACTGAATTTAGAAGGATGCACCAGAGCACTTAATTGTACTCAGGCAAAACCTACACCAGGAGGCTGTTGTCTGAATAGAGCAGGGGAACACTGTATGGTTTAAAATTAAAAAGGGAATGTGTCATAGTTGTATTCTCTCTATATACCTACTTAATCTGTATTCTGAGCAAAATATTTGAGAAGCTGGACTCTATGAAAAAGAATGTGGTATTGGGATCTGAAAGAGTCTCATAAATAATCTGTATTATACAGATGACAAACTTGCTTACTAAAAGTGTGGAGGACTTGAAGCACTTGTTGAGGAAGACAATGATACTGTTCAATAAGTTTCACACTGTGTTGGATCACTCATTTTTGGAATGGGAATAAATATGGATATCTTCCAGTCTATTAGCTATATCACTGTCTTACAGATTGCCTGATAAAACTTTATGAACACATCCAGACAGAATCTGTTTGATGAAATACTTCAATTGGTATTCCATCAATTCCTGGGGCTTGGTTTTTGCTAATTTCTTCAGGACAGCTTAAACATCCTCCTTCATTACCATTGACTCCTGATCACATATTGTTTAATGAAATCTGATATACCAGCTACAACTTTTTAAAAAAATGTTTTATTAATTTTAATGAACATTTACAGAGATTTTGGATTTTCATTCATTCATTATTGAACTTTTTCTTTACCCCCCTGCTCCCAGTTTGTGCCGCTCTTTGAAAAGCAAAAGATAAACTTCTTCCTTGGTATACAATCCCCACCCCATCTCTCCCAACCCTGCATCCCCACCCCCCAGCTAGAATTTTTTTGTAGAGTGATTTTGTGTACTCCTTCTAGTTTCTTTTGGTGCTTTCAGGATCATTCAATATTCTGTCCATGGCATCCTTAAGTATTGCCACTTTAGGCTTGAATTTGTTCTTCAATATCCTCAGCTTAAACAAAGTCAATCAAGTCCATCCCTTTTATTTTTCTAACTCCTGTTCTTTGTACATTTCATTATAGTACTTTGCTTTGTTTGTCTTCTGCAGTGGCACTTTGCCATTTTCTGTTTGGCTTTTTGGCTTTCTAGAACAATATTTCAAGTCTCTTCTGACATCCATCTTGATCTTTCCTTCCTCTTCTGTTTTTGTAATGACCTTTGGCATTCTTCATGATTGATATTCTTGATATCTTCTCACAAATTTTCTGGTCTTTATTTATTCATGGCCAAGACCTGGAAATTGTCCCTAACATGGTTTGTAAATTCAAGGTCAAATTGTAGTTCTTGTGGAATTGTTATAATTGTCTTTAGCTTCAACTTGAATTTCCATATGAAAAGTTGATGGTGATCTCTTTCACAAGCCACATCTGGCCTAGTTTTCACAGCTGATTTTTAGCTACTTCAAAGATTCTTTTTATAGATACAATCGATTGGATTTTTGCGTAGACCATAGGTGTAGACCATCAGGTGAAGTCTATGTGTATAGCTGTCATTTGTGTTTCTTATAATAGGTATCTGCAATAAATAAAGAATTGGTTGTTAACAATTATATCATTCTAGCTCTAGCCTGATATCAGTCTACATTCTATAATTACTTTCTACTGCTAGTTCTAGTATAAGGAGTTTTGATGGTCTAGAGGTTAGGAGCTGTGCTGCCAACCCAAAGACCTCCGTTTCAAATACACCAACTATTCTTTGGGAGAAAGTGTTTTCCTACCTCTGAAAACTTGCTGAAGGGTAAATTGTAAGTAAGTTTAGACTCCACGATGCATAATAACAATTGAAATATATGACAGCAGCATTTTCTAATTTCAGTAGAATATTCAGATATTGATTAACTTTTTCAGGTTAAATTTCCCAACTCTTACTTATGTTGTTGGTTTTGTTGTTGTTGTTGTTGTTGTTGTTATGTACTGTTGAGTTGCCTATGACTCATAGTGACCCTATATTACAACAATACTACGCTCTGCTCTCTCCTGTGCTAATCTTATTGTTTCTGACACACCTACCCCCATTATCCCAGTCATTGAATCAATCCATCTCATCTAGAGTTTTCCTGTCTTCTGCTGTCCTTCCACCCTCCCAAGCATGATGTCCTGGTCCAAGGACAGGTATCACCGTGCAACACATCCAAAGCATATCAGATGGAGCTTCAGAATCCTTGCCTCCAAGGAGCAGCCTGGTCTCACCTTCTCTAAGACAAACTTGTTTGTTCTCCTAGAAGTCCATAGTATATTCAATACTCTCTTCTGGCACTACAGCTCAAAAGCATCAGTTCTCCTTCTATCATCCCTAGTCATTGTCTAAGTTCCAATGAATAACAAGTAATTACAAAGACCATAGCCTGGATCAGGAGCACATTTTTTTTTGTCAATCCATGGGATGTTCTGTCCTTTTCTCAAATATAACATCTTAAACTCATCAATTCATCTTCTAGCAGTGATCAGAAAGACTAACTACAAAATCAGACACACATTAGTTTATCCCAATGTAATTCATCTTTTTTATTTCTTAGCTGTTGGTACCAAGAGAGTTGATTGTAGAGCCAAGCAAACTAAAGCTGTGAAAAATTTCAATCCCTTCACCATCTATCATGATGCTGTCAATTGTGACCGGTGGTGAGAATCTTTGTTTTCTTGATGTTAAACCTCATACCATATTAAAGGCTACGTTCCTTGACCTTTTGCATATACATTAGATTTAATTGTAAAAGAAATTTGGAATATTATTTATTGCATTATAGCATTAAATCTAATCAAATTTTACTGTATAATAGACTAAATAAGATGTAATACACTTTGTAATTCATCCAATAATTAAAATGCAGGCAAAATTCTTTTTTAAAATATTAAGTTAATTAATTTAATCTAGTTATTTCATATATGTATAATTTAATATATGTAATATACCTCATATATGTAAAAATCCTTCATGAGGCTTGGGTACTGGAGTCTCCTCCACTCTGGAAGTCGGCTGGCTAACTGGCATGATGACTGGCATCTTGACCGTGGTTTCTTTTGTTGGCAGTCAGGCAAGGGAGGTTTCTGGGGTTCTTTTCGTGTGTGTTACTGTACTCCTTGCCCTTCAAAAGTGGATGGGCAGCCCTGAGCCTTAGAATAGGAGTAAGTAAAGGTTGAGCCTGCTGCAGCCCTCATATAGCCCCGGTATGTCCTCTTGCTGTACAGAGGTAACTCGTGGTTGCTGTCAAGCTGAACATTGTGACACTGATGAGTCAAATAAGAGAATGGTTACCCATGGTCTACAGTGTTTGGTGGAGTTCCCCAATTAAAACAGGCTTGGAAGCAGGAGCAACATCCACTTCCATAATAGCTTGCCTCTGGAAACACTCTGAACCTAGAGAAAGGACTAAAATGAAACAGTTGTCCAGGTCTTTCGTTTATAGGGTCACTATGAGTTGCCTACAACTCGACAGCACTTATCAACAATAGCAATGTAATATTTAAAACATATAAATTTAATTCAGTATGTTTGAGTAGCAACCTATTCTAAGTTCATTGCTTGTGCAAAGTTACATATTAAGAGTATTCATATGTGAATTTTGTTAAAGATTTCTCAATATCATGAGTGTAAATATCTAAGGAGGAAAAGATACCACCATGTAAAAGATGTTTTAAAACTGTACAGAACTCTACAAGAGGCACAGTGCTTAAAATAATTCACATTTCAATTTAATTAAAAAATAAAACCAAATACGTACTTTATGCAGAGAAACTCTATTAAAAATCAATGAAAAAATATACTGAAAAACAATTGCAAGGAGAGAGAGGGACCTTGACAATAGACAGCCTAGTCTATTAAAAATCAGAGAGTGTTCTGATCAAAAGGTTAGCAGCTATTCCAATATTTAGCAAAATGTATTTTTCTTTTCTAGAGATAATAGTAAATAAAGCCAGAAAGGAACACTATAGAGGAGTAGAGGACGTGAGATGAAAAAGATGAGGTGATTAGATAATAATTTAGAGGTTTGAATTTGAGGTCAAACTATTCCCTAGGAAGAGCCTTTAAGAAAGGGCAGAATAAAGTTGTATTTCAAACATCTAAGCAAGTGGCTTTAATACTTGGGCTAAGGGGGGAGGGGTGGGCTAAGGAAATGGGAAAGATCCAGTTTACAAACCAATGTATATGAACTTTGCAAGTAAATCAGTATAAAATAAAAATTTTATATTAAAG
>NW_006399784.1:3558074-3561886 GCF_000299155.1 Elephantulus edwardii | reverse complement strand
TCAGGTGGTATTAAATCAAAGTCATATTTTGGCTCCTGTGGATTTGGTTTAATTTTCCTCAGCTTCAGCTTGAATTTGCATATGAGTAATTGGTGGTCTGTTCCACAATCAGCCCCCGGCCTAGTTTTCACTGCTGCTCTGTTCTGACAACAGCCTCTTGGTCCAAGTATAGGTTTCGCATTAGTACGATTAAATGACTAGAGTAGATATTAAAAAAAAAAATCCAGATTAGTTTGTTATTGATATTTGTACCCTAGAGTCAGAACTGTCCCTTAGTTAACACTTCGGTGGGTTTTCGAAGTCAGTTAATCTCACGAGATTGTTCATCATTCTCCACAAAGCAGCTGTGACATTGAACATTTGAGCCTTTGGGATTGCAGTCTAGCTTCAATAAACAATTTTCCAGAAATTATCATTTTATTTGTAAAAAAAAATAATGACATTCAGGAAGCATTAAAAGAAGATAGAAGGAGTATACAGTCACTGTACCAAAAAGAAGTAGCTGACAGAGAAACATTTCATGAAACAACACATGATCAAGAGCCTATAATGATAAAGGAGGAAGTTCAAACTGCTCTGAAGGAATTGGTAGAAAACAAGACCCCAGCAATTGATGGAATGCCAGTTGACATATTTCAGCAAATAGATGCTGCTGTGGACGTGTTCTCCAAGTTGTACCAAGAAATTTGGAGGAAAATCATCTGATCAACTGACTAGAAGAGATCTATATTTGTCTCCATTAAAATAAATAAATACATACATACATATATACATACATAAAAATGGTGACCCAGCAGAGTAAGGACATTATGGAACAATATCATTAATATCATATATAATCAAGATTCTGCTGAAAATTATCTAGAGACAACTGGAACAGAGAACTATCAACAGAGAACTGCCAGATGTGCAGGCTGGGTTTAGAAGAGGTCATGGTCCTAGGGATATTATAGCTAATGATAGTTGGATCTTGGCTGAAACCAGAGAGAACCAGTGGAATGTCGATCTCTGTTTCATTGACTATGAAAAGGCATTTATCTGTGTGGATCACAACAAACTATGGCTAACATTGAAAACAATGAGAATCCCAGAACACTGGTTTTGCTTATGTGAAACCTATACTTGAACCAGGAGGCCATCATTAGAACAGAGCAAGGAAACAATGCATGGTTTAAAATCAAGAGAAGTGTACACCAGGGATGGATCATATCTCCATATCTTTTTTAATCTATATGCAGAAGAGATCATCTCAGAGGCTGAGCTCTATGAGGACGACTATGGCATCAGGATTGGAGGAAGACTCATCAACAACACTTGCTGTGCTGATGACAAAACCTTGCTTGCCAAAACTAAGGAAGACCTGGGACATTTGCTGAAAAAGATCAAGGACTGCATCCTTTGATATGGATCAAAGCCTAACATCAAGAAAAGAAATATGCTCATCATGACAGAAGGTAAGGGGATTGAGACTGTTAATAGCTTCCATTAGCTTGGCTCCACAATCACACTCTTCATACCAGCAAAAAGGAAATCAAAAGACAAATAGCATTTGGAAAATCTATTTTCAGGAACCTCCAGGCTATTGAAAACCAACAATATCAATCTGTTGATTAAGGTGGGCCTGATCTGGGCCATGGTCTTCACAATTACTTGCTATACATTAAAAATCTGGACGTTGACTAGGGATGATAGTAGGAGAATTGATGCTTTTGAGCTGTGGTATTGGAGAAGAGTATTGAATATACCATGGACTGCTAGTAGAACAAACAGATTCATACTAGAGAGAATGAGCACAGGCTGCTCCTTGGAGGCAAGGATTATGATGCTCCATCTGATATACTTTGGGCATGTTGCAAGGAGGGATCAGTCCGTGGAGAGGAACATCATGCTTAGGAAGGCCAATGCAAAAAGGGAAGACTCTGGGTAATGAGGGTGAGTGTCAGAGATAATGAGGTTGACAAAGGATAGAGCTCGGTTCAGAGCAGTTGAACATGGGAGTCACTAAGATTCACAAAGGACTGGATAGCACTTAACCACAACAACATTCTAAGTCTCTCACAAAGGGCACTCTTTTGTATAACTCGTTTACATGAAATATCTAGAATAGGCAAATATAGAGACCAAATTTTTTTCAAGGTTACCAGGTACCCTGTAGGGGTGAGGATCTCATTTTTAGGAAACATTATGTTACTGTTTATGGTGATGAGTAATTTTCCAACAAGTACTGGTGATGGTTTCATATCACAAATTAATGACATTGCTCTCACTAGAGTCTATGCATAAAAAATATTAAACTATTTTAAAAGTGCTACTTTATGTCCATATTTATAAAAATTAGGAAAAAAACACTTAAAGGGTGATTTCAATGCTCAGTTTAATGCATCATGACAGTTATAGATTAAAATTTGCTAGAAACATATTTCTGTTGCTTTTTAAAACATTGTGTCATAAAACTAAATCATATTCATTAGTAATTGTCATATATATTTGCTCAAGCCTCTGGCAACTGGGCAAGGGGATAAATTCCCTGTGAGAATGTGAACTTTTCTAAAAACGCTTCCTTTCTCCTATTCTCCTTTGGTTGCTTGAGAATTTTTCTGTCACCCTTGATCTCAAAGAATACAAAACAACATTTATGGATTAGTCATAAGAATTATTTTCATTTCCCATTTAATGCTACGATTATTTTCAAAGGAAAATATTTTACTTTCTGGATAACAAAACCTAATTAAGTATAATAATTCCTCCAGACTATCTTTGTACTTTGGCATCCAGCAAATACAAAACTAGGCATTGTGGCCAGATGTGACATTTGAGAATTAGGTACAAAAATTCTAAATTGCATATTTTTTGTTACAATTCTCTTTTAGAAGAAAAACAGGGACCTTTGAAACACGAGAACTAAAAATATAGAACAGCTTGGACTGGGCCAAACATTCTGATTATGACAGGCAAGCCATCAGAGTTGGGGATCACTTGCCCAGAGAGCAGCCCAAAATTGCCCAGGGGTTTGGATGTGACTATGCAAATGAATTCATTTTGATCATTATTTCTGAGAACAATAAATTAAAAAGTTTATCAGGCTGCATGTATCAGTAAAATTTTAAATTATATATATTTATGCTGTCCTATAATTTTTATGTTATACATGTTGGCTTTCTGTCAATGTTTTAAAATATGTTTACTTATAATTGGATTAAAGGGAGAGAATATTTAAAAAGAAAAGGCAAAATAATATTTTAATGTATCAAAGATCTTAAAAATTCAAAGTTTTTGACCTACATTTCTCTTTCTTAAAGCATTTTATTTACACAAAAGTTGTCAGGTTTTCATCATTTTTTTTTTCAAGAAAATGTTTTCAAATATATCATAGCAGGAATGATTTGAGGGGTAAAAAAATATACTATGTGTTGGTTTTCTGAAAAAGAGTGTCACTGCATTTTATATAAATAAATCAGTAACTGAATATCCAGTTAAAGTAAAATAGAAGCAAAAAAATCTTAGAGTACTAAATACATATTCAAATATCTGGAGAGAAAGAGAAGCTATAACTCAAAAACCTGAAAGTGTGGCACTTAAAGGAATCAGAACTGGGACTGAAGAGGAGAGGGAAGTGCTCATTAGCAAGATGATTTACTGTAAAATTTATGGGAAGGAACAATATGTTTTAAATTGTACTTAACACCTTGATACCATGTAATATAAATTGAGATGAAATATCATTAATAAAAGGTCTTATGTGGATTTCATTTCCTGTTTAACAAAATGTAGTGCTAAACTTAACAGTTTTAGTTTGCTTGGCTTCACAATCA
>NW_006399784.1:3556066-3556818 GCF_000299155.1 Elephantulus edwardii | reverse complement strand
AAAATAAAAATTTTATATTAAAGAAACAAAAAAATATTTATTACAGAAGATAATCTATATAGTTTAAAAAATAAGCTAGCAATTATATGATATAATTTCAGGTAGGATAGGTGCCATGTATATAAGTAGAAGAGGAATATAGTGAATAATTGGATTTCAGGGTATATACAAGTTTAGATAGTAAAAAGAGTAATATTTGAGAAGGTATATGAGCCAAGTAAACCAAGCAAAGAGAAAGTAACTCCAAACCTGTTATTTAAGTGGTAGGGAGATACTTGCAGAAGTTTTTGGTGATTAATATCATACTCCTGGAGAACATGATTACTATCTTTGACTTCTGGCATCCTGAACAAGGTGATAGTTGTTCAAATAAATAAAAAAATAAGATAAAAAAACAACCAAAAAAATTAGAAGAAAAACTCTTACAAGGGAACTTCATGCTGGATTGCTATTTAAAAATCTTTGTTATTATCAGATATTTTAAAAACTATTTAATTGTCTACTTTTAATATTTTTTGTGTATTTCCATCATTATACAAACTGGCTGTGACAAAAGATTTTATTAAAAATGAAGTATAGACATAGATACACAGAGATAGATAGATAGATATGTAGAGATATGTTGTGGTTGTTGTTATGTGCTGTCGAGTCGTTTGAGACTCATAGCGACCCTATGCACAACAGCCCTAAACCCTGCTCTATCCTGCGCCAACCTCACTGCCTCTGACACACCCATCCTGATTACCCCAGTC
>NW_006399784.1:3555036-3555966 GCF_000299155.1 Elephantulus edwardii | reverse complement strand
GGAAGGCCCTCTATGAGGTGGATTGATTCAGTGACTGGGATAATCGGGATGGGAGTGTCAGAGACAGTGCGATTGGCACAGGACAGAATAGAGTTTAGGGCTGTTGTACATATGAGTTGCAAGTGACTCGACGGCACATAACAACAACAACGATCATTTGATCTAAAGTCTCATGTCTTTTGCCACAACCACATTTTCCAAGTACCTGTCCTTTGTTTCCAAATTTTGCACTCCAGTCACCAATTATCAATAATGCATCATGATTGTATGCTTGATATATTTTATACTACAAAAGCTAGTAAAAATCTTCACTTTCTTCATCTTTGCCTTTAGTTGTTGATATGTATATTAGTATAATTAGTATTTGTATTAATATAACTATTGCTGTAGTTGTTGTGCAGTCAAGTCAGAACTAGCCCATAATTGTCCCTCCAACAGGTTTTCAGAGGCAGTTAATCACACAAAAGGCAGTTGTCTCGCCGTCTTCCATGGAGTACCTATTGGATTTGAAGCCCATGCCTTCTGGACACAGTGCAGCTTCTTGCCACTAGGTCACCTATTAGTAACAATTTTATTAACAGGTCTCCTTAACATGAATATAGATAGTATTTTATCACCCACTGCATTGTTTTTCCGGATAGATTTTGAAATATGTAATTTTTTAATTGAATTTGAAACCATTTCTCTTAAATTTGTCATTCTTTAAGTAATAGATCATAATACATAACATAATCCGATTCAAAATGAAATGGGGACAGTTTTGTGTGTGCTTTATTTTTCTTTTTTCTTCAGTTTTCTGTTGGGAAGAGTTTATGTTATTTTAAAGATATCTTTAATAATCTGATTTAAAACACTGCAGTGTTTGTTTCTTATTCCTTGTGTCCTTTTTAGAGACCTGTTATCCTTTCCTATTTATTTTTAAGATGATTT
>NW_006399784.1:3549875-3554936 GCF_000299155.1 Elephantulus edwardii | reverse complement strand
GGAATGCTCCTTGGAGTCAAGGATTCTGAAGCTTCATCTGACATACTTTGGGCATGTTGCAAGGAGGGACTGGTCCTTGGAGAAGGACATCTTGTTTAGGAAAGTGGAAGGACGGTGCAGGAGAAGAAGACCGTCAATGAGATGGACCGATTCTGTGACCGGATAGGTGGGAATAAATGTGTTTGAGATGGCTAGGTTGGCACAGGATAGAGCATTTAGAGCTCTTGTACATAGGGTCGCTATGAGTTGCAAATGACTCGATGGTTCATAACAACAACAACAAGCCTAACAACTGTTTAGTAGTTTCAACTTGATTGTTTCTCATACTACTGAGATCTAGCTTTTTAAAGTAGAAATCATCTGGTGGCTTATTTTCTCTCACTTTCTCTTTCCCAACTGTGGTGTAAAAGATTAATTGTTCAAAATGGCTTTTCTAGCCATTGATTAACTTCCTATTTACTTTTTTTATGCAGAATTTATTGTATTCAAGAGATAGAACAAGGGTGGGATAAAAACCCTACCTGACTAGAGGCCTATAGAAGTACATGAAAGCTCAATACTCAGTCTTTTTTGGTTCACTCTTCTAGACAGAGTACCCAGCTAAGCCACAACTCACACTCTATAGGATCCCAGCGCATCACTCATCAGTCTCTGTAACACCAGTTTGCATCAACTGCAGTCATGAGAATCACTTCCCTGACAGTTTGAGTTTCTATAAGACCTTCCAATGAACCACTGAATCCAAGGAACATAGAGAAGTTGGAGAATTCAATGGAGGAAAAGTTGAAGAAGTCATGGAGTGGTACAACAGATCAAGTTTTTGGGACTCTGTTGACTTCCATCTTTTGGTAACTGTGGTTGTTGTTATCTTCCGTTGAGTTGCCAACAACTCATAATGACCTTCTGGTTCAGTCTCACTGACTCCTACAGACTTACCTCCATTGCCCCAGTTACTGTATCAATCCATCTCATCCTGGGTGTTCCTTTCCTACACTGTACCTCCACACTTCTGAGCATGAAGTCTTTCTTGAAGGACTGGTCTTTCCTAGCCACATGCTCAAAGTACGTGAGATGGACCTTCAGAATCCTAGTATCCATGGAGAATCTTGGTTTCACTCTCTCCAAGGCAGACTTAATTGTTTTCTTGGCCACCTATGGTATGTTCAAGATTCCTTTCCAGCCCCACAACTCAAAAGTATTCATTCTTCTTATGTCATCCTGAGTCATTTGTTCAGATCTCTGATGCATAGCAGGTAATTGAGAAGACCATGGCTTGAATCAGGCATAGTTTAGTCTCTAGACTGACATGGTTGCTTCTCAGTATTCTTCTTGACAGCAGATATCCCCAGTGTAATTAATTCTTTGATTCCTGACTGCTGGTGCCAAGAGTGTTGATTGTGGAGCTGAGCAAGCTGTAATTGTTAACAACATGAATCTCTTCTTTATCTATCATGGTGATGTCATTTGGCCCAGTGGTGAGTAGTCTGCTACTAACATTGGCAGAATAGATTGTAAATGCACTTAGCCTCTTGTCAGTTTGGAAAAAGTCATATGTTCAATGATGTCTTACACAGTTGTTAACTTTTGGGATGCATTAGTGAACAAAACAGACCAAAAATCTTCTTTTTTCAAGCTGGTATTTTAAAATGGCCTAGAAATTGAGCAAAGTGGTTTAATCAGAAAAAGAATTGATGATGTTGAGCTATGGTGTTGGAGAAGAGTATTGAGTGTATCATGGACTGCCAAAAAACAAAACAGATTCATCCTGGAAAAGGTTAAACCGGTTGGCTCCTTGGAGGCAAGGATTCTGAGGCTCCGTCTAACATACTTTGGACATGTTGTAAAGAGAGACTGGTCCTTGGAGAAGGACATCATGCTTGGGAGGGTGGAGGGACAGCACAGGAGGGGAAGGCCCTCTATGAGGTGGATTATTCAGTGACTGGGTTAATCAGGATGGGAGTGTCAGAGACAGTGCTATTGGTACAGGACAGAATAGAGTTTAGGGCTGTTGTACATAAGGTCGCTATGAGTCTCAAGCGACTTGAGGGCACATAACAACAACAACAACAACTCTTATTTATCTACGTTACATAATGCTATCTAATTTACTTTTAGTAATAAAAATCAATCATATAGGACATCAAAGAAATTCCATTCCTACTGGTTGTCCCAAAAGCATAAGTTAAGTGACATTTTTAATTTGTAGTTCATTGAAATCAATCACATATCTTTTATAATTCTTACAATCAAAGTTGAAATGACTCATAGCTGTCTCTTCCGAGGGCTTTCAGAGACTGCATATTTCACAAGGGATTAAACATCATTCTCCTTCAGTGTCACTGATGGATTTGAGCAACCAGAGAAGCATTTCTTTTTGGGTTGGCAGTACAGCTTTCTATTGACTACAAAAACAATGCTACCTACATGGGAGTGTAGTACTTATTGTAATTAAATTCCAGACTAACAAGCAAAAGTGTGTAGAGTTGTTGTTTCTTGTTATGTACCATCAAGTTATCTGTGACTCATAGCAACCCTCTATATATTACCTTGAATCCTGCTCTATCCTGAGCCAGTCTGACTGACACTGACTATGACACATCTGAAACCATTGGCCAAGTTACTGTGACAATCCATTTCATCCTGGGCCTTCTTTCCTGCACTGTTTCTCCACTCTTCCAAACATTTGTCCTCCTCTAATGATTATTGCTTCCTGGTCACATGCCCAAAGTATGTGAGACAGAACTTCAGAATACTTGCCTGCAAGGAGAAACTTGGTTTCACTCTCTCCAAGACAGAACTATTTGTTCTCTTGTCATACCCTTCTCCAGAATCACAACTCAAAGGCATCAATTCTATTTTTGTCATCATTAGCCATTGTCTAGCTCTTTGCAAGTAATTGCAAATCCATAGCCTGGATCAGGCACGCCAAAGTCTCTAGATTTACATCATTACTCTTTAGCACTTTGGCGAGGTGCCTGACAACAGACTTCTCCAGTGAAATTCACCTTTTTATTTCCTAACTGCTGGTACCAAGTGTGTTTATTGTGGAGTCAAGAAAGCTGAAATTATTAACAATCTCAATCCCTTCTCCATCTACCATGTTACTGCCAATTTGGTCATTGGTGGGATTTTTGTCTTCTTGATGTTAAGCTTCAATCCATACTGAAGACTAAAGTCCTTGAGCTTTCATAGCAAATGCTTCAAGTCCTCTTTAGTTTCAACAAACAAGGTGATATCATCTGCATGAGGCAGGTTGTTGATGAATATTACTCTAATCCTCGTGCCACGTTCCTCCTCATAAAGTCCAGCCTCCCAGATGATCTGTTTGGCATACAGATTGAAAAATTCTGGAGAAAAAATACATCCCTGACACACATTCCCTTCCTTATTTTGAACTACTTAGTGTTTCTTTTTTCTGATTACTGCCTCCTGGTCCTGGTTTTACATAACCACAATCAAATGTTCTGATATTCGCATTCTATTCAAGGTTAGACACAATTTGTTATGATATACATAGTCAAATGTATCTGCACGGGCAATGAAACACATATAGATATGCCTCTGGTACTCTCTGCTTTCAACCAAGATCCATCTGACATTAGCAATAATGTTTCAAGTGCCATGAAGTCTTTTATACCCAGCTTATATTTCTGGTAGTTCTCTGTTAATATACTGCACCAGTCATTTTTGGGTCATCTTCAGCAGCATTTTGCTTGTGTGTGGTATAAGTGATATTGTTCAATAATTTCCTTACCATGCTGGATCATCTTTTTCAGTTTAGCAATAAATATGGTTCTTTCACACTCATTTGGCCAGGCTTTTGTTTTCCAGATTTCTTTGCACAACCTGGTGAACATGTCCAGTGAAGCATTTGTTTCTTGAAATATGTCAATTGTTATCTCATCAGTTTCTGAGAACTTGTTTCTTGCCAATTCCTTCACAGCAACTTGAACTTCCTCATTCATCATCATAGACTCTTGATCATAATATTGTTTAATAAAATTGGTTGTTGTCAGCCAATCCCGTTTGGTACAGTGAATCGGTGTATTCATTCCATTTCCTTTTAATGCTTTTTGTATTATTCCGTATTCTGCCCATACAGCCTTAATTATTTCAAGCATCAACCTTTATTCATTTTTTTTAGGTTTCCACAAGAGATAGTAGTGAGTGATAAGTCTTCCATTTGCACTGTGTGATTCTTGGACCTGTTAATCCTGTATATTAGAGAAGGGGGAAAAACCCTAAACATATTGGATACTAATATTGAGGATATGCAACCTCCTGAGCAACATTGTCCAAACTGCGAAAGGTACTGCAATGTAACTGAAATTGTAATTGTCTCTTTTTTTAAAATTAATTTTAATAGACATTTACAGAGGTTTTGGATTTCCATTCATTTATTGCCGCACTTTTCTCCCTGCCCACACCTCCCCACCAGTTCGCTCCCCTCTCCGAAAAGAAAAAGAAAAAAATTCCTTCATTAGCATACAATTCCCCCATTCCTTCGCCCCCCACCCGCCACCCTGAGTACACTTCTCTATGCAACCTTAAATCTGGATTCCTGTGCTAACCATAATACTCAATCATATATCACGTCTAATCTGTTCTTTCCCTCACCTGTTTCAATAGAATATACATAATTGTCTCTTTAGAAGATCATTCCATTGTTCAATCAAGTCAAATCTTCAGCATTATGGGTGACGTGGTAAGCCTACCAATTGAAAAAGACTGAAAATACTTATTGAGAAGATAAAAGATCATAGACTTCAATACAATTTATATATAAATATAAAGAAAAGAAAAATCTTCACTACTGTATCAGTAGAAAATATCATATTAGATGGAGAAAATATTAAAGTACTTACATAATTACTTTTATTTGGATCCACTATCAGCATCCATGACAGCACATTTTAAGAAATACAAAGACCTAATTAATGTGAAAGATCTTTCCAAAAGCCTAAAAAGCAAGTATTGTTGTTGTTGTTGCTGTTGTAGCTGTTGAGAGATATAGATAGATATAGAGATTATATAGATATATAGATGATATAGATAGATATA
>NW_006399784.1:3538478-3542929 GCF_000299155.1 Elephantulus edwardii | reverse complement strand
AATACATATACAAAGAATCATATAGTGAATTAAGTCTAGCTCTACTCCAAATGAACAATTGTTTTCATGTGGCAATTAGATAAAGAACTGAGAGAGAAGAGCGTAATTATCTTATATTTGTCCAAATCAAACAAACTAACTTTTAGTTATTTGCACGAAGCCTTTAACTCCCTTGGACTGTTATTTTTGTTTAGCAGCATTATAGAAGTAAGCAAATCTTCAACTTCATTTTTGTTAATCTATCTGTGAAGATTGTAATAATATTTATAGATAGAAAATATTTTCCTTTTTTTCATTATGATTTTTATGCTTGGAGATAGGCAGAAAGAAAGAGAGAGAGACTGACAGACAGAAAGAAGTGAACACATATGCAAATATCAGTGATTTTTGTTGTTGTTGAATACATTTATTTGTTTACATAATACAGCCAGATGCTCCCAGGATTATTAGGAGGGTGAGATTTATCTCACAGACTTTAGACATTTTGTCAGGCCAAATCAGTCCCTGAAGAGGAATGACATACTTGCCAAAGTAGAAGATAAGTGAAAAAGAGGAAGAGTCTGAAAATAGAAAGTTACACATTGACTTCAGTAATGTGCTTAAACACAGAAGTAATTTTGAGTTTGGTGAAGAAAGACCAGGCTGGGCATGGTGTAATTCTGTTATACAAAGAGTCACTGAATTGAAGCCGAATTGAGACTCCCCTACAATAGCCACAAGTGTGAATAAGTGTGTTTGAGATAAGCTTTTTATACTATATAAATTTCAAAGATTTGTGTTCACGTAGTGGAAAATGAATGACTAGCTTATTAATGGATACTATTTAACAAGATAGGAAAAATAGACTGAAAAACCAATTGCAATAGATATAGGGAGCTATGTAGTTTTCTTTTTAATCTGTTAAATCCAAGGTACCTGTAGCATGTTCAAGTGTTTGATTCAACATAGGTGACTGATTCAACATATATTCAGAAAATTTTATCCAAAATTTCATTATTTGTCTTAGTCCATTTACTTTTGCTTTTTGTTTTCTTCTAATATCTTCATTGCTTTTAAATCAGAATTCTTGAATCTATGAAGCACAGATTAATTTACATTTCCAGTATCCTTACTCTTAAAGGGATGTATCTCAAGCAGTAAACGTGAAAAAAAAAGATTTCTATAAATACACAAATTACATCAAATCATCATTTTACGGATAACTAATTTTAAACAGAATATGCTTGTATTATGCTAATACAATAGAATAACTGAAAAGCATACATCTTAAAATTACACAAGCAATTACTTGATATTTTAGGATAAATATAGATTTTGTGCAGCAATGGAAAATAACATCAAACTTGTACTGAAGTCTTATCAGGAGTCTGATACTCGTGTAAGTATTCTATGGTCATCTTCTGATATGAGCACTTCTCATAATTTGCAGATGTGCAAATTTAGGAACAAAGAGTTTTTGGAGACTTTAATATTCTTATTACTTGTAAATGGTTGAAATAAGTTTTGAAATAACTGCAATGGATTCCAGCACCTACACCTTAATTGTTTGGTTTCAATAAATATTCCAAGTCAGATTATTCAACTATTAGTCACAGTTACTTAATTCTTATATTGTAAAAGTCATAGTTTAAATTCTACATTGATGCATGATATTTTGGAAAAATCAAATAGCAGTATTAGTTTGTCGAAACTAATTTAATGCCTAACGTATTAAAGTCACTCAGTATTCTTGTTCCTCTCACTTCCTTCTGAAACTAGAGGCGGTTATTTTACATTCTGTTTCTGTCTGGATCAAGTTTCCTGTGGGCTGTCAGAGTTTCTAAATCAAATATCTCTTCATACATGCCACTTAGAAGGAGCAGGAACCCTGTCTTCCTGAAGCTCTTGGGCTCTTTAAATACAGTCAGAACTTTTCACTAGTCTCTCTGTAAGTAAGGCAGATTCCTGTTAGTATTTCACTGTAGTCTGACCAGCACAGAAGACTGGATCTCACTAATAATACAAAGAGAGAAATGCCTGTTCTCTGACAGACACTGAGCAGGGAGTACTACTCACAGTGGGCTCTCACTTGGGCCACCTATACACAACATGCCACAAACTAAAATCTACTTTGATGAAACCAGGTTCCTTCTTACAGGAGGTTTTAATAGATCCATTTAAATGAGATTGTAATTCTTACTACAGCAGGGATATCTTGGTAAATATTCTAAATTTTTCATTGATATTCCCTTGAAATATTGTAGATTTTTAAGCCTTTCTTCCACTCAAATCTCATATTGAATGTGACCTAAAGTCAGAAATAAATCCAGTTAGATTTTATACTGACCTGGACTCTTTATTTCAATGGAAATTTTAAAATATAAATTCCTTGAGTTCATCCCCTTTGAGGGGATTCCTTGAAGAAATTTACCAATGGATATATCCATCACAGGGAGCACTGGTGGCCTAGTGGCAAGAAGCTACACTGCAATCCCGAAGGTACGCAGTTGGAATCCACCAACTGTTCTGTGGAAGAAGGATCTGCAATCTCCTCCTGTGCGATTAACTGCCTCTGAAAACCCACTGGAGGGTTAGCTCGGACATTACGATACACAACAACAACATATCCACTGTAGCTTTTGCAAATTTTTACTACTTTGACTTAGGAATATATAGAATATAGAGACAAAGAGACACATAGATGCTCATTTAATAGATTAAAAAAAATGGAAGATTTATCCTTCTTTGCACTTCTCATTCAAAATAAAAATAAGGACCTCAAAAATTCTTTCCCATGTCTAGTACATTATGCAGCTTTTCACACACCAACAAAATAAAACACACACATATATTCGGGTCCTAAACCAGCATCATAAACTCTAATTACGTGATATCACACAAAATTGAAGTAATCATAAATAATTAATCATATATAACATGTATAATCATATATAACATGTATCATATAATAAACATCATATATCTCAATCTCTTCATCATCAATCACGATGTTGCCAATTGGCCCAGTAAGAGAATCTTTGTTTCCTGATAATTGAACTTCAATCTATATTGAAGGCTGTAGTCCTTGATCCTCCACAGCAAGCACTTCAAGTCCTCAGTTTCAGCAAGCAGGATTGTGTCATCTGCATAACGCTGATGGTTGGTGAGTCAATCTTCTATCCTGACACCACACTTCTCCTGATAGAGCCTACCCTCCCAGATAATCTGTTCTGCATAGCAAAGATATGGAGATAGGCCACATCCATATCATACATCCTTCCCAATTTTGAACTATGTTCTGTTTCCTTGCTCTGTTCTAATGACTGCATCCTGGTCCAAGTATAGGTTTTGCATTAGCACGATCAAGTGTTCTGGGATTCCCATTCTTCTCAGAGTCAGCAACAGTTTGTTATGATCCACATAGTCAAATGCCTTTGCGTATTCAACGATACACAGATAGATATTCCACTGGTATTCTCTGCTTTCAGCCAAGATCCATCTGACATTAGCTATAATAACCCTAGTGTCACGGCCTCTTCTAAATCCATCCTTACCTTTAATTATTCTAACTTCTGCTATTTTTAGATTTCATTATGATTCTTTACTTTGTCTTCTCGATATCTTCTCTTCAGTTTTTTTACTTCAGCATTTCTTGTCTCTCTTTTGTTCTTTTGTTTTAGTGTCACTTTCAGCTTTTCTTCTGACATCCATTCTGTTTTTTCATTCTTTCTATCTTAGTAGTAAAATTTTGCTTTCTTCATGTTCTTGGTAATCCCAAAACTCACCTGGCTTTTGGTTTTTAGTGTTCGGTACAAATCTGTTCTTTTTTATTTTTGTTGTTGTTGTTTATTTGTTTTGTTTTGTTTTAACATCAAGTAGGATGGACTCAGCTTTATATTTTTATTTTTATAGACTTATTTTGTTTATTCTTTTAGCTATCAGTACTAATGTGCAAATAAATAATTAATGGTTTGCTGCACAGTTAGACCCTGGCTCTGTTTTCCAACTGATAATGAACTCCTGCTTCAATTCTATCCATAGATGTAGTTAGTCTGATTTCTGTGTAGTCTGTCAGTCCATGTGCACATTCACTGTTTAAGCTTTTTTTAAATAAAAGATTTGCAATAAATAAAAATTCTAAAAAAAAAATTCTATCATTGCATTAGAGAGTTGGACAATAACCAAGGAGGATAGAAGGAGAATTAATGCCTTTGAGCTGTGGTGCTGGAGAAGGGTATTGAGCATACCATGGACTGCTTGGAAAACAAACAGATTTGTCCTGGAAAGGGTTAAATGGTGGTTCTTTGGAGGCAAGGATTCTGAGGCTCCGTCTAACATACTTTGGACATGTTGTGAGGAGAGACCGGTCCTTGGAGAAGGACATCATGCTTGGGAAGGTGGAAGGACAGCGCAGGAGAGGAAGGCCCTCTATGAGGTGGATTGATTCAGTGACTGGGATAATCGGGATGGGA
>NW_006399784.1:3535063-3538378 GCF_000299155.1 Elephantulus edwardii | reverse complement strand
CATCTTTGCAACATATCCAAAGTATGTCAGACAAAGCTGCAGAATCCTTGCCTCCAAGGAGCAGCCTTGCTTAATCCTCTCTAAAATGAACCTGTTTATTCTCTTAGCAGTCCATATTATGTTCAATACTCTTCTCCAACACCACAACTCAAAGGTATAAATTCTCCTATCATGCTAGTCATTGTCCAGCTCTGTGATGCATAACAAGTGATTGCAAAGACCATGGCTTGTATCAGGCACACTTTAGTTTCCAGAGAGACACCATCGCTCTTCAGTACTTTGGAGAGGTCTCTAACAGCAGAATTTCCCATCGCAATATATCTTTTAATTTCCTGGCTGCTGGTACCAAGAGTGTTGATTATGGAGTGATGAAAGTTTAAGCTGTTAACAATCTCAATCTCTTCACCATGTATTTGATGCTGCCAGTTGGCCCATTTATGAGAATCTTTGTTTTCTTGCTATTTAGCCTCAGTGGGTTTAGAAGGGGTCGTGGTACTAGGGATATAGTAGCTAATGGATGGATCTTGGCTGAAAGTAGGGAATACCAGAGGAATGTCTATTTCCCTGATTATGCAAAAGGGTATGACTTTGTGGATCACAACAGACTGTGATTGACTCTGAGAAGAACAGGAATCCCAGATCACTTGATCATGCTAATGTGAAACCTACCCTTGAACCAGGAGGCAGTCATCAGAACAGAGCAAGGAAACACAGCATGGTTCAAAATTGGGAATGATGTATGCCGGGATGTGTCCTCTCTCCATACCTTTCCAATCTATATGCAGAAGATATTATTAGAGAGGCAGGTCTATATGAGGAGAAATGTGTTATCAGGAATGGTGGAATATTAATCAATAATCTGCATTATGCAGATGGCACAACTCTGCTTGCTGAAACTGAGGGGGACTTGAAGGGCCTGCTGTAGAAGGTCAAGGACTGCAACCTTCAATATGGACTGAGGATTGAAAACAACTTTATGCTTATTAAGGTGTAAGTCAGAGAAGAACAACAACAAAAAGACACTAAGACGGATTGACACAGTTCCTGAAACAATGAGCTCAATGTCTTGGAGGAGGATGTAAGACTGGGCAGTGTTTCATTTTATTGATTATAGCTTCACTATGAACTAGAACATAGTGAACAGCATCTAACAAGAACTTATTTAGATTGAATATGTTTACAATGCACATTTTTAATGTATTTATTATTTCATTTAGTTGATTTATATAGGGAAAGTTTTCAAATAATATTAATTTTTCATTTGATCCTTTTTATAGATATTGTTTTATAATTACAATTTGATGTGATTGAATGCACATTTTTGAAAGAGGATATACATCCTACATTTGTGTGTGTGCGTAGAGAGTGAGAATTCTGTGTGTGTGCACACATGTGTGTTTTGTCGTGTTTTCTCATGTGCCATCAATTTACCCTCAAATCAAAGCCACTCTGTGTACAACAACTCTGAACCCTGTGCTATCCTGAGCAATTCTCAAGGACTTCAGCACATCTACCACTATTACCCAGATACTGTTTCAATCCATCATATTCAGGGTCTCCCTCTTCTGTTCTGACCCTCCACCCTTCCAACCATGATGTCCTTCTCCAAGGACTGGTCCCTTCTGTCCACATGCCTAAAGTATATAAGACAGAGCTTAAAAATCCTTGCCTCTAATGAGAAACTTGATTTCACCCTCTCCAGTACAAATGTATTTGTTCTGCTGGCAGTTCATGGTATGTTCAATATTCTTCTGTAGCACCACAAATCAACGGTATTGCTTGTTCTTCTTTCATTATTAGTAATTTTCCTGCTATCTGATGTACAGTAAGTAATTACAAAGACCATGCTCTGTATCAAATATACCTTAATCTGTACACTGACATCATTACTAGTTAGCACTTTGGAGAGGTCTCTGATAGCACACTTCTTCAGTGTACTTTGTCTTTTGATATCCTGACTTTTGGTGTCAAGAATGTTGACTGTGGAGCCCCGCTAGCTAAAATTGTTAACAACCTCAATCTCATCTACATCTATCATGGTGCTGCCATTATTCCCAGTGGTGGGAATCTTTGTCTTCTTAATGCTGAGTGTCTTTCTCTCTCTCACTCACTCTATATCTACATATCTACATATCTATGTATCTATGCATGTATCTATGTATCTATCTATCATCTATCTATCTATCTATCTATCTATCTATCTATCTATCTATCATCTCCAAGGATATAGATATCTCCTTGGAAGCAAGATTTTGAAACTCTGTGTCACATGCTTTAGGCATGTTGCCAGGAGGAATCATCCTTGGAAAAAGACATCATGCTTGGAAGAGTCTAAAGGTGGAGGGCCAGTGTAAGAGGAGGACCCTGGATGAGATTGATTGACTCAGTGTCTCTGGTAATGGGGGTCAGTGTGTCAGAGACAATGAAATTGGCTCAAGATAGAGCAAGACTCTGAGCTATCGAACATAAGGTCTCTGTGATTTAAAAACCATTTGCCAGCACATAACAACAAACACACACACATGTATATTATATATATGCACACACATATACATAAATGCACACATATATGCATGTATATAAATAATTATGTATGTTCTAGTTGTATGTATACATATATAATAACTAATTATCAAAACTTAATAATTTAAATTTTTTTTCCGTAGCAAAAAAGTTTATTCCTTAAGTTTGTTTTTAAATGCCTAACCATTACATGCAAAACCAGAACTTTTTAAAATTACTTCACTAAATGAAATGTAAATGAATACAAATATATAAATACATTCTTATCATCAGTGACTGCGAAAACAGGTTTAAGCACAGAAAAGATCATGAGGATAGTATAAGATTAAGCAGGTTTTATTTATATTGTACATAGCATACCTTTGAGAGCTAAGTAACATGTAACAAAACAATAGAAACTCCTCCTACAAAGTCACTATTTTGGCTTCATGATGCAGTTAAAATAAATCTCAGCCTTTCAAAACCCTGAATGAATTGGCACCAGTGTACATTTCTAATCTGTCTGGAGCTACTATACTTTTCATTGTATGAGAGGCATACTAATCTTTATTTTCCAAAAATGTCAAGCTCTTTGCTTCCCTGCACAGATTCCTTTTGCTAATAGTTTTTTCACTTTTGCAACTCCTAACCATCAACTTCTCTTTATTCTTGGAATGGGTGTCTCTTAAAATGCCTACTAATTACTGATTTTGCAATAATTTTCCTGATTTCTAGAATAACTTAGGGTTTTTATCAGTGGTAATATATAAAACATAGATAAAACTTGTCTTTTTTAGATTTCTTATTTCTGAA
>NW_006399784.1:3515415-3526293 GCF_000299155.1 Elephantulus edwardii | reverse complement strand
CTATTTTATCCTGATTGATTTGTTGAGTATTTGCTAAAGACTAGCTCTTTAAGCTATGACACAATAAATCAAATGACAGTACCTCATTGTTTACTTAGGTTTTGTACTTAACACTTTTCGGAGGAAATAATACTACTGTACACTGTAAATAGTCAATACAAAATTGTATGCAGATCTGTGACTATTGACTATGTCATCTTAAAGGAACAGACGAATAAAGTTTATTTACTATAAAAAAAAAATATGACCATTCCCGTCCATATTAGCTCACTAATGCCTAGGGTATCAATTTTTGTGCCTTCTGTTTAATTTTTTATGATGTCCAATTTTTTTTATCTGTGCATCTGATACAGGCCATGGTCTTTGTGATCACTTGTTATGCATCAGGGAGTTGGACAATGACTAAGGAGGATAGAGGAGAATTGATGCCTTTGAGCTGTGGTGCTGGAGAAGAGTAATGAGGGTACCAAGGACTGCTAGGAAAACACAGATTCACCTGGAAAGGGTTAAACTGGGCAGCTCCTTGGAGGCAAGGATTCTGAGGCTCCATCTAACATACTTTGGACATGTTGTAAGGAGGGACCGGTTCTTGGAGAGGGATATAATGCTTGGTAGGGTGGAGGGATAGTGCAGGAGAGGAAGGCCCTCTATGAGGTGGACTGATTCAGTGACTGGGGTAATCTGGATGTGTGTATTGGAGACAGTGTGATTGGCACAGGACAGAGCAGAGTTTAGGGCTGTTGTACATAAAGTCACTATGAGTCGCAAGCGACTCAATGGCACATAACCACAACAGCAACAAACAACATGCTTCTATACATTCCATGTTCCAATTACCATTGCTTGTTTGCAACTATTAATCCTCATATTTTAGTGCCTTCCAATCTGAGGAATTCATTTCTGGCACTATATATTAAATTACTGCTCTGTTTTTCCTAATGTTTAACAAGCTCATTCTTTCAAAAGTGAATGGCCTGTCTTACATCTTGGTTTATTTTAGACTGGAAGCTCTATTGACACCTGTAAAACAAAGTAATCCTGGTAATATTTATAGACACAGCGTCTAGCATCTAATCAACAAGCAAGTCACTTCAATAGAGCAAATTGACAGACTAGTGATGTACTCATAAGTACAAACCATGAAATAAACAACCCTAAAAATGGCATAAAACAAACATGCATGTGCCAAGTCAGAGATAGCCAGCATAAAGAAACAAAAACTGCTGATCTGAGATGTCTAAGGATGACACATTCTGCAAAGGGTGCTCTGCTCTAAATGTAGCGATGGAATATGCAGTATAAGGTTTCTCAGTAAGAAGGATGGACTTCAGTTAGAGAAGGTGCCCCACTAATCTGATGACTGACTATCTGATGACAGATCAGGCTATGCATTTTATGTAGCCTCTTGGGAGAATACTCTGAGAGCTTCAGGCTTCACATAGAAGACAACTTGAGCATGAGGTAGAACTTGGTTTTAGTGAGAGGAATGTTGTGAGTTAGCTGGCGAGTAATGAGGATAGGGAAGTCGCTTTGTTGATCTCCGGATCACTGTGGGGTGGGAGAAGAAGAGTGGACACAGGAGACAACATGGAAGATTATCATTTCCATCTCTATTTTTTCCAGCTGTTAAATTCATTTTATTTTATTTTATCTAACTAAAGTGCAGACATGTATTTTATTGTAATGAAAATTGCAACTTAAACAATCTACATTATAAAGAATTTCAACAATTAGTATAGTCACAGAATACCATTTTACTAATTTTGAGATGTAAAGCACAATAATACCCAAAATATTTACTATGGAATTTAAAAATTTTAGCTAAAGCATTAGTCTTCTCAGGTAAAATCAAGTGTTTTTCCATACTGAGGACAAATAAAGTTGTTACTAATAAAATGTTACCATATTAGTACACCATTTCTTACTCTTATGGTTTCCATTGTTGCTGTTACTGTCCTGAGTTCCCATATATTCTAGATAAGATATTAAAAATGTTTAAGGTGTCCTCTCTTCAGTTCTGTGTTCTTTGATATTCTTATTAGGTGTTTCTATTCAGCTTTTGTTTTTTCCTTTAGTCAGTTTTTGAAAACCGTCTTTGTTTTTCTTGGAGAAAACTGTTTAGAAGCAATATATGACTAGATATTATTGCTATGATAGGAGTCCAGAATGAAGATATTATAGTGGAGTAGACTTGGGGGAAGGGATTAAATAACAATGATAGATTTCTTTTCTTTTACTTTTAAAAGAAAATGGGAATTGGGGGTGGAGAGGTGGGCAGGGAGAAAAGTGCAACAATGAATGAATGGAAATCCAAAGTCTCTGTAACCTTTCATTGAAATTAATTTAAATTTAAGATAATAAAAAAATAGATTCTCAGAGTATTATCAGGCTTAATGACTCCAAGAAGTCAGGACTCTGAGGATAAGCAACTTTAAAGCCACATGCATTTGTTACTGAGATTTCTTGTCATGGATATGCTCAGTCATCTTGATCATTCATGGAGCACCTGGTGAATCAGTTATCAGCTGAACGCTTAACTAACTGCATGTGGTAAAATGGCTTGCTCTCTGCTCACTCGCTCCCTCTTCCCTCTCTTCTCCCCTCTTTTTCTATATGTTCATGTGCATGTTAAATTCTTTAATCTGGTATTCACTTAACTTTGTGTAACAGGAATGTATCTTTGCTTTTGAAGGAAATGTTAAATTACTGTGTGAAAGGAAAAACAGTTTTACCATCAATTCAAACATAAAGATTTAGGGTGAGGTGAGGTTTTTTGTTTCCATTTTGAAAATGTAATGAAACTCATAAAATGCCATCCAGTTGTACTGTGGAACAAGAGATAAGATGACTTTATTAGTTAGAGGGTATTTTCCTAAATAAGCAAAATCGAACTTCAAAATGTAAATGTATTAATTTCCGTTCAGTGCAATGATACTGATCAATGAGAGATATCATGTAATGGTCTAATGGAAGTATTTCAAAATTCATATTGATTTTTTATTTTTATGCTTAAACTCACAACTTTCATATCCATTTCAATGAACAGAGTTCATATTTAGTGTCTTTCCTTATCTGATGATCTTGGGACAGAGTCACTAGAAACACCATAATATTGGGTTTTATAATAAGAATATGTACTCTAATACTTATGATTTCTTCCATATACTTAAGGAAGAAAAATATGAAGAGATTATAATGTTTTAAGATTTGAAAGTCCATGAGAACTTACATGTCTCAGAGACATGAGAAAGTATTGGGTTCCCCCCCACCATGTTGTTTGGATTGAGGTGAAATTCACCTATTTTAACTATGTATTTTTAAGATCATGCCATGAATCTTAATAATTACATATGGTTGATGACAAAAAACAACAGAAGCATCCCTCTAGAACAGTTGTGCTCTGTGGCTCAATAGCAGGTCACAACAAGAAGGAATTAAGAATTCTAATATTTCTTAAATAGCATCTCTTGAACATTGGAAGCTATCAATTAACATAACAATGAATGAAAACCCAAACTTTCTGTAAAGTTTTGTTGAAATGTTTACACCAATGATCAAAACAGCATTATGTACAATAGCAAGAATATAGAAAAAGTCCAAATGGATGGATTGAGAAATTGCAGTACATTCCTGCAATGAGATAGTAGGCAGCATTTAGGAACAAGGATTTTGTAAAATACCATATAATGTGGGAGAATATAGAAAGTGCTACGCTGAATGAATTAACAGCCTAATAAAGACAAATATTGCAGAAGGCCGTTGTTATAAAAATAGAATAACTAGTAATATGTGTATTAAAGTTCAAAGGCAGAAGGAAAGGGAGAGAAAATCACAGGATCACAGAATTTGGCCAGTGGAGGAAGGTGGTGAAGGTATTAGGAAAGAGTCTATAGGGACCTGAAATGATGGGATGATAGTGAGTATAGATTAATGGTGGTAAATTTCATAAAACACAATGTATGACAATGATTGTATGAAAGAAACACAAAGTGAATTAATGAATGTGTGAGAAACAAAGCAATTGAATGAAACATAATATATATTAATTTTGCATTAAACCCAATTTAAAATTTAAAAAATAGTAAAATAAATCACAATTAAAATTGTTAAAGTTTAAAATACACTTTCTATTATATTAGCATTGCAAATCTGACATACACAGTAATTTGTTAACTGTTGAGAAACTTTGAAACTTTTCATTGTTATTAATTGCAACGGAGTTTAATTTGAAATCTTTCCCACAAATTATTTTAAACTATTGTTTCATGTTTTATAAATATAATATATATGAGTTTTTCCAATATATCCTGGAGAGGGTTAAACCAGACTACTCCTTGGAGGCAAAGATTCTAAAGCTTCCTCTGACATACTTTGGACATGTTTCAAGGAGGGCCAGTCCTTGGAGAAGGATGTCGTTCTTGGGAGGGTGGAAGGACAGCACAGGAGAGGAAGACCCTCAGTGAGATGGATTGATTCAGTGACTGGGGTAATGTCACTTTGTCACCTTAACTACTATGTTGTTGTTGTTGTTGTTGTTGTTATGTATAATCAATTTGGAATAGACTTCTAGCTGATCATTAGGGACTTTTACAGGTAGTAAATTGCACAGGAGGAGATTAACCATTTTTCTTCTTTGGAACAGTTGATTCATTCAAACCATGCCCCTTTTGGGTAAGCAGCACAATTCCTTATCAAGAGGCCACAAGAGCCATGAAATATTTTAATCACTCTGCATTTAATAAGTAATGATTTTGGTTTAAACACTGCAGTTTCTCTTTCAATTCAATTTTTGCATAATCCCTCTTTAAAACTTCATTTGCATGTGATATTAGTGATATTTATTGCTAATTTCTGCACTCTATTGGCTCCTCTTTTTTTTGAAAAGAGAAAAAAACTACAGACGTTTTCCAGTCAGTTGTTCAGGGAGCTATCTTCAAAATTTCTTGGTGTAGATGAAAGTACTTCCAGTGCTGTATTTGTAGAACTTCTTAAACTGGTTTTTCATATTACTTCCTGGGGACTTCAATTTTTCCCCCCCTTTCTCCAGGATATTTAATTTTCACATTTGGTGGTGGTTAATAATGCTTGATCAGCATTCTTTCAAAGTTGATTCATTAGCAAGAAAGAAGGAGCATTCATGGCAGTCACTATACTGAACTTTTGCTTGTTAAGTGCAAATGACAGAAAGAAGACAGAAAAACTAATAATGGTTCTATGGTTTTTGGATGTTTTTGTCACCCTTCTGACAAAGACTGAGGCAAATAGTCTCCTCTAACTTTATGTCTCTTCTGTCACAGTAGTTGTACTTGGATATTGGAGTTACTACTAATTCAACTATGAACCATTTACTTGAGCACCTACCATGTGCAGGGAACTATAACGGGTTATGTATGGGCAGCAAGGAATAATTCAGTGATAAATAATAGTAAGCTTCAGCATAGATACACTAAATATCCAGAATTAATATGGATATTTTCCATTTTTCTTTTCTATAGGATTTGATATTTTCAAGACAATTATCTCCCAATGCCTTCAGTGCAGCTTGAAACTTTTCCTTTAGTATGATTATTTCTAGATAATATGCTACTTCCTAAAATAATTCTGTGCTTAGAAATTTCTTTTCTTTCTTTTATAAAAATGTCTTTCTAAAGATAATTTTATTTTAACAAATAAATTCATTTTCTTACAGTTTTGGAGATTGATGTTGTTGTTGTTGTTGTTATTATGTGACATCGAGTCCCTTGCGACTCATAGCTACCCTGTGTACAACAGCCCTAAACTCTGCTCTGTCCTGTGCCAATCGCACTGTCTCCAACACACCCATCCCAATTACCCCAGTCACTGAATCAATCCACCTCATAGAGGGCCTTCCCCTCCTGTGCTGTCCCTCCACCTTCCCAAGCATGATGTCCCTCTCCAAGGACCAGTCCCACTTTATAACATGTCCAAAGTATGTTAGACAGAGCCTCAGAATCCTTTCCTCCATGGAGCCACCCAGTTTAACCCTTTCCAGGATGAATCTGTTTGCTTTCCTAGCAGTCCATGGTACCCTCAATACTCTGCTCCAGCACCAAAGCTCAAAGGCATCAATTCTCCTTCTATCCTCCTTAGTCATTTTACAACTCTCTGATGCATAACAAGTAATAACAAAGACTATGGCCTATATCAGGTGCACCATAGTCTCCAGAGAGACACCATTGCTCTTCAGTACTTTGGAGAGGTCCTGAACAGCAGATTTCCCTTCTCAATATGTCTTTTAATTTCCTGACTACTGGTTCCAAAATTGATGACTGTGGAGCCAAGCAAACTAAAGCTTTGAACAATCTCAGTCTCTTCACCATCCATCCTGATGCTGCCAATTGGTTCAGTGATGAGAATCTTTGTCTTCTTGACATTGAGCCTCAATCCATACTGAAGGCTGCCCTTAACCCTTTTCAGGAAGCACTTCAGATCCTCCTCAGTTTCATCAAGCAGGGCATGTCATCTGCATAACAGAGATTGTTAATAGATTTTCCATAAATCTTGACCCCAGATTTCTCCTCATAGAGCCCAGCCTCTCGGATAATCTGTTCTGCATACAGATTGAAAAGGTATGGAGACAGGATTCATCCCTGGTGTACACCCTTCCTAATTTTGAACCAGGTAGTGTTTCCTTGCTCTGTTCTGATGACTGCCTCTTGGTACAAGTATAGGTTTCTCATTAGCACGATCAAGTGTTCTGGGATTCCCATTCTTCTCAGAGTCAGCCACAGTTTGTTATGATCCACATAGTCAAATGCCTTTGCATAGTCAATGAAATACAGATAGATATACATTCCTTGTTATTCCCTGTTTTCAGCTAAGATCCATTTAATATCAACTACAATATCCCTACTACCACAACCCCTTCTAAACCCAGCCTGGACTTCTGGCAGTTCTCTGCTGATGTGCTGTTCCGGTCGTTTTTGGATAATCTTCATCTTGCTTGCATGTGAAATCAATGATATTTTTCTATAATTTCCAAACTCTGTTGGGTCACCTTTCTTTGGAATAGGAACAAATATAAATCTCTTCCAGTCAGTTGGCCAAGTAGTGGTTCTCCAGATTTCTTGACACAACTTGGTGAGCATGACCAGGGCAGCATCTGTTGGCTAAAATATGTCAATTGGTACACCATCTATTCCTGGGGGCTTATTTTTTGCTATTTCCTTCAAAGCAGCCTGAACTTCTTACTTCATCACAATAGGCTCTTGCTCATATGTTGTTTAATTAAATTCTTCTGTGTCTGCCAATTCATTTCGATATAGTGACTCAGATGTCAGAATTAAGAGTACTAGCTCCAGAAGAAAGATTTTTTTTTCTCTCTATTTGCTCTGAAAGAATCTTCTTGTCTCTTCTGAGTTTCTGCTTTTGAGGAATATTTATGTGATTTGGTATCTCTCTTCTTTCATGTCTTTTCTACCCATTTATTTAATCTTGTTGTTCTTGTATACTGTAGAATTGGAACTGACCCATAGTTTACCATCTGAATCACACAGAATATCGTCCATTCTCCCACAGAGCAGCTGATGGTCTTGAACCCCATGCTTTGGGGATTGCAGCACAGCTTCTTGCCTTAGGCCACCAGAGCTGCTTGTTTAATCTTTGTACTTCAAAAAAGTTGACTCAAATTATAACATACACTAATCCTACTGCATTAGCATAACAAAGACTACCCATTCCCAAATGCAATTATATTTACAGACTTAGAAATTAGAATTTCTAATATATATATACCTTTGGAGATGTATTTCAATCCATATTGCTATAGTACACCAATAAATCAAATACAGTAATATGAGCTACTAAAAAGTCAAGCTTGTAAAGATTAGGTTTTGCTACACGAGCAAATATTCATTACATAGTATTTTAGGTAAGAAATTAATATTATAAATATTATATTAGTCAGAACTCTGGTTGCAAAGAAGAGAATCGGAACTAATATAAATATGTGTAAAAGGGAAGGATTTACTGGTTCTTAGCATGGAGGCCATCTCAGGATCCCTTAACGCAAATGATGTCAGTTCACTCCTCACATGTTTTGTCATTTCTGACAATTACTTTTGGTACAGTGACTCTATATTCCTTTGATGTTCTTTTGATGCTTTCTACATTAATGAATATTTTCCCTGAGAATCTGTTAAACTTCTTCAGTGTTTCAGTTTGTGGCTTTTATTTGTTCTTCAATTTCTAGCTTTTGTATATTTTGTTATAGTGTCTTATTTTCTCAAGCTGCCCTTTGAAATCTTCTCTTCTGCTTTCTTACTTCATCATTTATGCCTTTTTTCTTAAGCATCCATCAGCTGAAGACCAAGTTTCAAAATCTCTTGTGACATTTGGTTTTTTCTTCATTGTCTTTTAATCAGAATTTGTTTTCTTTACAGATGATGTACTTGAATTCATTCCACAATTGTCTTGTCTTAGGTCATTCATTGATAAAGGCATAAGATATTTTCCTAAGGTTTGATATTTTTGTTTTGTTTTGTTTTTTTAAATAAGCTCAAGGTAAATTACTGAACCTTGAGAATTCTTAATATTTTCCCCCTCTCAGCTTCAACTTAAACTTGCATAAAAGTAATTGATCATTTGTTCTATTCCAGAATTAGAACCTGGCCTCACTTCGACTGCTGATACTAAGCTTCTCATTTGACTCTGTCCAAAGATATGTTTTTGGTAGGTGTCTTCCAATCTAGGATGACCCACTGTGACTCTATGAACAACAGATATGAATACTATCCTATCCTATTCCATCCTCACATTTTCTGGCATACTAGAGCCTATTGTGGCAGTACTGTGTCAATATCTAACCTGGTTAAGGGTTTGCCTCTCTTTGCTGACCCTTCAAATGTCCAAGCATAAAGTCAATTTGCAAAAATAGCCTTTCTAGCAACATGTACGAAGTATGAGAGACAAAACTTTATCATCTTTGCCTCCAAAGGGAGCTTGGCTACACTCTTTCCAAAACATATTTGATGTTCTTTTGGCAGTCCATAGGACGTTCAGCTCTTTTCTCCAGTACCAGAGCTCAAAGGAATCAATTCTTCTTCTGTTATCCTTATTCATTGTCCTGTTCTCAGACATGTAACATTATTTGAAAGATCATGGCCTGAATGAGACATATCTTAGTCCTCAAATTGACACTATTTTTCCTCAATGATTTCAAAACATTCTTTACTGCAGACATTCCCAGTGCAATACATCTCTTGCTTTCCTGTTTGCTAGTACCAACGATGTTAATTGTGGATCCAAGTAAAATGAAACCATTGAAAACATCATTTTTTTCTCCATCTATAATGATGTTGCCTATACGTCCAGTGATAAAAGTCTTTGAGTTCCTAATGTTGAGATGCAATCCATATTGATGGCTATATTCGTTAATCATATGCAATCAGTGCTTTAAGTCTCACTCATTTTCAGCAAGCAAAGTTATATCATCTGAATAATGCATGTTACTGATGAATCTTCCTCTGATCCTGATATCATTCCTCTTCATAGAGTTGGTCTTCTTGTAATAATTTGCTCAGTATACAGTAAGAATAGGTATGAAGACAGAATACAACCCTGACACAATTGGTTCTTAATTTTAAACCCTTAAGTGTTCCCTTTAGCTGTTCACACAACAGCCTCCTGGTATAGGTTTTGCATGAGCCCAGTTAAGTGCTCTGGTATTTCCTTTCTTCTCAATGTTTGTTATAACTTGTTATGATCCACATAGTATATTGCCTTTTCATAGTCCATGAAACACAAATAGACATTCTGGTATGCTTTACTTTCAGCCAGGATCCATCTGACATCAGTAATGATATCCCTGGTTGTACAACTTCTTCTAAATCTAGCTTGAACTTCAGGTAGTTCCCTATGTATGTATTGTTCTAGCCATTTTGTAATGATCTTCAGCAGAATTTTGCTTGCATGTGATATTAATATTGTTCAATAGTTTCTACATTTTATTGGCTACATTTCTTGGGAAAAGAAACAAATATGGACCTCTACCAATCTGTTGGCCAGACAATTGTCCTCCAAATTTCCTAGCATAGACTAGTGAGTTCATCCAGGTCTGCAACTGTTCAGTGAAGAAAGTCAATTTGTATCCTATTGATTCCTGGGACTTTATTTTTCCCGAGTGCCTTCAAAACAGCATCTACTTCTTCCCTCATCATCATTTACTCCTGCTTATATGACACTTCCTGAAATTTTTCAGTATCAGTCAGTTATTTTTGGTACAGTGACTCTGTATTCTTTCCATCTTCTTTTGATGCTTTCTGGGTCATGGTCATTAAATATATTGTTCATAGTATCTTTCAATATTCTTGCTCAAGGCTTAAATTTATTTTTCAGTTCCCTCACCTTGAGAAATGTGGAGTAAGTTCTTCTAAAAAAAATTTCTCCAATTCCAGCTCTCCGTATATTCCATGTAAATACTTTGCTTTACTTTGTCAGAGTGCCCTTTGGAATATTCTGTTCAACTCTTTTACTTTGACATGTTTGCCTTCTGTTTTGGCTTCTCAATGTTCTAGTGCCCTTTTTAGAGTCTCTTCTGAAATCCACTTAGATTTTTTCTTTCTTCTCTGTTTCTGTAATTACCTTTTTCTTTCTTCACAGATGATATCCTTGATGTCATCCCATAACTCATCTGGTTTTCAATCTTTGATGTTCAATGTTTCAAACCTATTCTTAAGATGATCTTGAAATTCAGATGGATAGATTCAATATTATATCTTGGTTCTCGTTAACTTATTTCAATTTGCTTTGGACTCAGTTTGAACTTTCACATAAGTAATTAGATTAATTAATTAATAAGTAATTATTGTTATCTCCCTCATCTGTTTCATTTCAGAACAATTTAAAAGTGATATATGA
>NW_006399784.1:3508041-3510000 GCF_000299155.1 Elephantulus edwardii | reverse complement strand
GCAGAGGTGAAGTAAGGAACTGCTTATGAGGTTTTCCGTCAATTCCAACAACTAAGAAATAGTGAGAAGAGTTGGGACCTCAGAAGGCTTTTAGGACCAAATAGTAGGCTCTTGTGTACAGGAGAAAATGCATACACTTACCAGTAATATTAATGTTCACCCATAGCTCTTCTAGGAGGATCTAAATCATTGAAGCATCCTCCTTTGTTTCCAGCTGGGCCACTTCAGTAGACAGTGTTACAGATGAGAGCCACAGATAGGCAAGGGGGTAGAGAGGAAGCTCCCACTCACTTGCTTTTAGTGTGAATCTGAAGGACACTTGGTCAAGGGTGGCTCACATCAGGTCCTCGTTGCTGACAGGACTGATAGGCTTCAGCACCCAGCTGAACAATAACTTCTTAATCTGCCATAGAAACCTCAGAATACAATCAGAGTCACTAATGAAGTTTGGGGAACCATGGTAGCAAGTGATTAAGTGCTTCATTGCTAACTGAAGATCAGCAGTGTTCCAATTCACCATATTCTCAAAGAAAGAAAACTATTTTCATCTTCTATAAAGGTTCCATCCTTCAGAGCCTTTGGGACTGTTTATTTAATTCCATATTTTAGAGCTTCTAATAACAACAACAACAACAAATATTGACATTATTCTACTAATCAGTATCAATGGTAAAAATATTGAATTTCCAGTTTACCCAATATATCTCTAAAGCACTAACATATTTACAAAAACAAAACCTATTGCTATCCAGTCAATCCTGCTTCATGGATCCCTATATGTACAAAATATGTATGACCACATAAGGTTTTCAAGTCTGTCATCTTGAAGCAGGATTTAGACTCTTCTTTTGAATATCTCTACATATTTGCATTACCAATCTTTTTATTAGTAGTTGTATATTTAATTGTTTTTTCCATTAAAATATATTTACTATAATTTTATCAGTTATATTAGATTCTAAATTTAGAAAAAATGTTGCTTAAGAAATACAAATTTAAGGAGTGATTTTCAATTTTAGTATGAAACTTTGATCTACGCAAATACATATTACTGAGTTTAATATATAGAATACAAAGTCATAGTCTAGAATGGGTCTCAAAAATGGCATCTTAAACACATTAATGTTAAATTGTTGATTCTAAGATATTATTTCAAATTGACTCATTTTGATTTTTTTTAGATAGGTCCTTATTACTATTATCCAGCATTAGAAAGCATCACCATCTGGTAGAACTGTAACATATCTTCTAGTTCCCAAGATCTTAACTTTCTAATCCTTCAGACTATCTTGCCCTATTAAGCCATTCTGAATGACACACTCTCATTTATTTATGAGAATTATGTGATATATCACAGTGCAATTAAGAGAAATTACAGCTTACAGGGATTTTTTTAACCATTTAAAGATATTGTTATGTTGTTAGGTGTCATTGGGTGGTTTGCAACTAATCATGACTCTATTTAGAGCAGCTCTCAACCCTTCACTATCTTGAGCTAATTTCATTATCTCCCACACATTTACCCCCATTACTCCAGTCACTGAGTCAATTGATCTCATTCGGGATCTTCCTCTCTTGTGCTATCCTACCACCGTTCCAAGCTTAACTTCCTTCTCCAAGGAGTAGATTTTCCTGGCAACATGCCCAAAGTATGTCAGATGGCTCTTCAAAACCCTTACCTCCAAAGAGTAGCCTGGTTTCCCATTCTTCAGGACAGATTGTTTGTTCATTTACCAGTTCATGGTACGTTCAATACTCTTCTCCAACCTCACAAGTCAAAGGCATCTATTAATACTATATCCTAATTATTTGCTTAGTGTACTATATCTTTATCTGAATTGTTGTTGTTGTTATGTGCCGTCGAGTCACATGCGACTCATAGCGACCCTATGTACAACAGCCCTAAACTCCGCTCTGTCCTGTGCCAATCGCACTGTCTCTGACACTCCCATCCCAATT
>NW_006399784.1:3505656-3507941 GCF_000299155.1 Elephantulus edwardii | reverse complement strand
AAAATCTCTGTAAATGTTCATTAAAATTAATACAATAAAATTTAAAAAAATAAGTAATTATTGGTTTGTGTGTTTGAATAATTTGTTGTTGCTGTTAACCATCAAGTCAGAACTGACCCATAACAGACGCTCCGGTGGATTTTCAGAGGCAGTTAATCGATCATTAGGAGATTGCTATCCTTCTCCCACAGAGTAGCTGGTAATTTATAACCTCATGCCTTTGGAAGCGCATCACAGCTTCTTACCACTAGGACACCAGAGCTCCCATGTTCACAGTCAAATAAGAAGACTTTGAGGCTTTCTATTTACTTCTGTCATCTGAAGTTCATCAAATATTGAATTAAGTCATATTCAAAAATTGGGGACAAAAGTGAAAATGTGGGAAACAACACAAATTTGAAATTATGACTTTGGTGGTACAAAAGAATCCAGAGATTACATAATAGAATTTGTTCTTTTGAAATATCTTTCTTAAAAAAACCTGAACTGCAAATATACACACATGCCTCCTCCAATGGAATACAAGGAAATAAAAATGACTACAACTAGAGAGAGATTGGGGAAAAGTTTAATATCACTGCCCAGAACAAGGCAAGACAAGTCATTATTTACTCATACATAAATTTAAATTGATGTCAAAGAAAATTAAGCCAAGTCCACTGGAGCGAAAATATTATCATGAGATTATCCTAACTGAATTTATAGCCTTCTCAGGAATAGATTTAATGAATGAGCAAAATAGAAAGATCCCAAATTTGTGTTGAATATCCATGTTTAAAAGCACCAAAATAGTTAATTCTCTGCCATTTCACAAAGTCAGCTAAAATATAATAGGATGTAAATTTATGAATGAATCATGCAAAAATCTGAGATAAAATACACACTTTTTATAGATTTTTAGCATAAAGCAACACAGAACATTTGGTACTGATACTATTTAGAAAGTCCCTATAAACAAAGGCAAAAAGAGGGAGAGGGGAGTAACTGCAGCAAGTAACTGCAGCATTTCTTCCGTAACCAGATGGCCAGGCATAGCAAATCAGTGGAATGTAAATACCAATACTGCACGGATGCATGAAAAATGACTAGCTAGTTAGCTTCTAATTTTATACATAAATGATTCTTATGTAGACAAGACAAAAATATGTACTTTTTATTGTGACTAATGCCATTCTCAGTTCTGCTAGTGTCATTTTCAAGTTCATTTATATAAAGATGCTAAAGCAGATATGGCAGGAACATCTGGATCCTATGCTAAAACCAACTATAAAATATAGTACATACAGAATTCAAAATTCACATAAAATAAATGTGAAAAGACAATTGTTAAATTTCTAAGAAGTCAGAAAATATTTCTCCATCTTATTGTACACTGCTTTTGAAAAGCCATTGGAGGATCAGCTATGAATTGGTTCCAACTCCTAGGTAGTCAATCAACATCATGATAACAACAACTATATAGTACTAGCAAACATTAAATAGAAAATTATTTACTTCCTTCAATTCAATGTCTTGATAACAGCCCTCGACCCTTGGGTGCCTCTCATCCTCTCTCCAGGTTCATAGGGTTTCCGGAGGCAAGGCATTCTGGAAGTGGATGCCACTCCTCCTTCCACGCTCATTTAATCGCGGAGCTTCACCCCACTCTCAGTCCGCCTTGGGTAGCCAACCATTAACGCATTTGACATCCGTGTCACAGTGGTCAGCCTCACAGCAACCACAAGTGACCGCGGATGGGGCAAACCTGGGCGATTATGGCCGTCTCCTCCCTCCTCTGCTCCTTTTGAGCTTGAAGCTACTGCTGCTGCTGCCTTCAGCTCTGGTGGCCTTGTGGCAAGAAACTGCTCTGCAATCCCAAAGGTGTGCTCTTCGAATCCACCAGATTCTCCGCTGGAGAAGGAGGCTAAGTGCCTCCTGTGCCAGTTGGAACCGAATTGATGGTACACAACAAAAAGAGAGAACATCCTGTGTTGTTGTTGTTATGTGCCGTCGAGTCGCCTGCGACTCACAGCGACCCTATGTACAACAGCACTAAACTCCGCTCTGTCCTGTGCCAATCTCACTGTCTCTAACACTGCCATCCCAATTATCCCACTCACTGAATCAATCCACCTCATAGAGGGCCTTCCCGTCCTGCGCTGTCCCTCCACCGTCCCAAGCATGATGTCCCTCTCTAAGGACCGGTTTCTCCTCATAACATGTCCAAAGTATGTTAGACGGAGGCTCAGAATCCTTGCCTCCAAGGAGCCACCCGGTTTAACCCTTTCCAGGACAAATCTGTTTTC
>NW_006399784.1:3502482-3504671 GCF_000299155.1 Elephantulus edwardii | reverse complement strand
GAATATATGTTTGTTTAGTGAATGGCTTAATAATAATATATGTCTTACTTAATACTATGGTTTTCATGACCTTAATATTTTATAAAATTTTAGATTTATGGAACAAAGAGTGTAATAAGTTGCTGGGAATAAATCAAGTCAGCTCTCTTCCCTGTTTTAAAAAAAATTCTGTTTTTTTATATAATTGTCATAACCAAGCTACTAAATTTAGCCTATTACTATTAATTTCATCCTATGATTCACTTGGATTTTTCAGGAAACTTATCCCTGAAATTCTTCTTCTATTACGGGATTTCATCGAGAAAGTAACATTATGCTTAACTGTCTCCATAGACTTGTCTTACTATTGACAGTTTCTAAAACTTCCATGTATTGGATGACCTCGAGAGAGTTAAGGAGTACCAGGGAGTCATTTTGTAAAATGTTGCTTAATTCAAATATGCAAGATTTTTAAAAATATTATTTATTGTTGTTGTTAAGTGCCATCACATAGATTTTATTCCCAAACACCTTTTATACAGTAGATCAGATCAGAAACCTTATGCTGTTTTGTGCTATTATCACAATCAATCTTCAATATGCTTAAGTTCATTGTTATTATCTTTGTGAAAATGCATCTTGTTAAGGGTCTTCTTCTCTTTCTCTGACCCTACAACTTTCCTAACATTTGTCTTTTTTCAAGATCTAGCTCCTCCTGACAGAGTGCCCAAAGTATGTAAGGCAAAGTTTCACCACCCTTATCTCTAATGAGCACTCTGATTGTACTTCTTTTAACAGATGTATTCGTTCTTTTTCCAGTTCATTGAATATTCAGTATTTTCTTTAAGAGAAATGTAGACAATCTCCGCCTATGTCATTTACAGTCTCCAAAAATTCCCACAGGATGGTCAGCTATGAGTCATTTCGAACTCCATGGCAATGATTTTTACTTTTTTTTTTTTTTGGTGGGGGGGTGAATACGAAAGGCCTTTTTAAAAACTACTAAAGAGCTCGGTGGGGGAGCGGAGGGGAGGGCTTGGCAGCCCCTGCCACAAAGTCGAAGTCCCGGAAGGCTGCCTGCTCCGTGGCCGTGAGGGGCCGAGCGTCCCGGGGTGGGCTCAGCGTGGGCGTCTCCCCCGTGAACTCCTCGTCGAAGTTGCTGACATCTGTGCGGCCCGCGAGTGTGGGCACGAAGGGCGGTGGCAGGCACCGAGCCAGCAGGGCATCCCAGCCCAGTGTCCTGAAGAAGGGCTGTTTTTTCACATCCTCAATATCCCTCTCACTCGACCCCAGCCTCCGCTCTGGATTTCGTCGCAGCAGCCTTCTCATGATGCCAATGGCTTCAGCAGACAGGAAGCAGGGGTAGCGAACTTCATCGTTGACGATGCTGTCGAAAACCTCCTCCTCATCGTCCCCTGGGAATGGGGACTCTCCAACCAGCATCTCGTAGAACAGCACACCCAGCCCCCACCAGTCCATGGCCCGAGTGTACGATGTGTCTGTCAGCACCTCAGGTGCCAGGAACTCGGGGGTCCCACAAAATGTGCTGGTCAGGTCCCCATAGCCCATCCCCTCCTTGCAGAGGCCAAAATCTGCGATCTTGACATAGCCCTCTGTGTCCAGGAGCAAATTGTCCAACTTCAGGTCCCTGTAAACGATCTTGTGTTCATGGAGAAACTGCAGCCCCAGCACCACACAGGCAGAATAGAAAATGGCGCGGGGCTCTGAGAACACGTCACTGTGGATGTGCAGCATCAAGTCCCCGCCGGCCGAGTACTCCATCATGAAGCTCTGGCGTCTGGAAACAGCCAAACAGGTTCACCAGGAACGGGTGCCCCGCCCTGGTCACGGCTGCCAAGTTCCGCTTCTCGCACATAAGGCTCTCCACCTCGTCTCGGGCCACAATGTCCCCTTTCTTCAAAGCCTTAATGGCAAACAGCTCCCCACTGGGCCGGAATTCGGAGAGCAGCACCTTCCCAAAGTGACCCCGGCCCAGCACTGCCAGGAACTTGAAATCCTCAAGGGTCAGGGGTGACTTCCTCAGAGGGCTGCACAAGGCAGGGCCTGGGGTCTCCTGGGTCTCCGAAGGCATCTCAGGAGTTGGGGGCAGTTCTTGGATCTGTGAACTCAGGCTTGATGGGCTGGAAGGCGGCTCCAGCGGGCTCTTCTGGGGAGAGCTGTCTGAGGTGGCTCCAAGGTTCAGTTTCTCT
>NW_006399784.1:3500915-3501487 GCF_000299155.1 Elephantulus edwardii | reverse complement strand
TCGGTTAGCTTCTCCTGGGCCTCGCTGACGGCCTTGCGGTCTGGGGCCTTGGCAGCGCTGAGGAGGCGCAGGACATTCTTGGCGCCCTCTGCCACCGCGTGCTCCACGCGGAAGTGGTGCCTCAGCTCCTCGATGCGCAGCTTCACGGCCCCCAGGTCCGGATCCCCTTGGGCCTCGTCCGGGGCGGCCTGGCTCTCCAGCTGGCCGGCCTGCAGCACCTGGCGGAGCTGCATCCAGATGATGTCGATCTTGGTCTTACTGTCCTGCTGCATCTGCTGGGCTGTCAGCAGCAGCTTCCGGTCCTTGGTGCTGCTGTGACTGTATGTCTGGATCATGTTCTCTGCCCCCTGCTTCACCTTCAGCTCGATGGCCAGCTTCTTCTCCAGGCCAGCCACACAGCTCAGGTTGGTGGCTAGGCAGGCTAGGCAGGCTGTGCTGCCCGCACCCGGAGACTGGGGGTCATCGTGGGCAGCGGCAGCGGGGTCGGGCAGCACCACGTGGGCATGCAGCTCCTGCAGCTGCTGGTGCAGCAGGTCCAGGCGGCGCGAGGAGCCTCGCAGCAGCAGCTCCAA
>NW_006399784.1:3499796-3500581 GCF_000299155.1 Elephantulus edwardii | reverse complement strand
AGAGGGGCAGCGCGGCGCGACCCTCTGTGCGCGGCCCTCGGCCAGGCCGCCGCGTCCTCGCGCTGCGCCCTCGGGCCCCGATTTTTACTTTTAGTTAGTTGTCTCAGTTAGTGTTTGGCATGATTTCCACTCTAAAGATAATCCAAATCTGTTACCTGTTTTCATTCAGCTGACTCTGATTCATTATGGCCCTGTAGGATAGTAGAACTTCTCCATGTTGTTACATGCCATCAAGTCCCTTTTGACGAATAACAGCACTATGTACAACAGTTCTGAACACTGCTCTATCTTGAGCCAACTTCATTGACTCAAACACACCTACTTCCATTACCTTAATTACTGAGACAATTGATCTTCTCTAGGGTCTTCCTCTCTTGCACTGTACCTTCACCACTCCAAGCATGATGATCTTCTCCAAGGACTATTACCTCCAATAATATGCACAAAGTATGTGAGATAAATTTTCAAAATCCTTGCCTTCAAGGAATAGTCTGGTTTCACTCTCTCAAGGCCAGACCTGTTTGTTTTTACAGCAGCCCATGTTGTTGTTGTTGTTTTTATGTGCTGTATAGTCGCTTGCGACTCATAGTGACCCTATGTACAACTGCCCTAAACTCTGCTCTTTCCTGTGCCAATCGCACTGTCTCCGATGCACCCATCCCGATTATCCCAGTCACTGAATCAATCCACCTCATAGAGGGCCTTCCCGTCATGCACTGGTCTCTCCAACCTACCAAGCATGATGTCCTTCTCCAAGGACCAGTCTCTCCTCACAACATGTCCAA
>NW_006399784.1:3491466-3496976 GCF_000299155.1 Elephantulus edwardii | reverse complement strand
ATTGGCACAGGACAGAGCGGAATTTAGGGCTGTTGTACATAGGGTCGCTATGAGTCACAGGCGACTCGACGGCACATAACAACAACAATAATAAAAAAAATATAAAGTGCATTTGATCCACAAAAAGAAAAAAAAGAAGCTGTTGTCGCAGCTTTCCAGCACTCTCTCTACCTTAGTATTTGAACAATTAACTGGACCACTTTAGTTTGCACAAATGTACAACAATTTTCAGCAAAGTGACCAGAAATATAGATTAAGAAAAGGTAATCCTTTCTTAATTAAGTAATAAGAGAATAATACAAATTATATTTAAAATTAAAAGCTAGTTCTGTGACAATATTTTTCTTTGACGCTAAACACAACAGTCATTTATGTTTTAATCTTACTTTATAAATTGCACTTATACAACATTTTCTTCAGAGATTCCAGCTTCCTAAATGGTTTGCTCAGCATATGTATTACATAGGTATGGAGAAAAGATACAACCCTGACATGCACCTTTTAAAATTTTAATCCATGCAATGTTTCCTTGCTCTTTTCACATAAGTCTCTTGTTCTAGGTATAGGTTTTACATAAGTACTTCAAATGTTCTGGAATTCTCATTATTCTCAATATTAGCCATAATTTGTTATTATCCACAGAGTTAAACACCTGTGCATAGCCAATAAATCACAAGTAGACATTATTCTAGTATTCTTTATTCCATCAATCATCCATCTAAAACCATCTGTAGTGAAGGCCTGCTTCATTGCTGAAGAGTAATGAGGTCATTTTGATGACTAAAATGTATCTGATTCAGGGCAAGGTCTTTTCAGTCACTTGCAATGCATCTAAGAGCTGGATAATGAATAGAATGACAAAAGAAGAATTGATGCCTTAGAACTTCAGTGTTGAAGCAAACCAGTGAGGGTTCCATCAACTGCCAAAGATAAACAGATATGTCTTGGAGAAGGTGCAGCCAGAGTGTTTCTTAGAGGTAAAGATGGTGAAGCTTTATCTTTCATATTTTGGGCATATTGCGAGGAGAGGTAATTCCTTGGAGAAGGACTTCATTTTTGAGAAGATAAGGTGGAGGATCAGTAAAAGAAAGGAAGACCCTAAAGCAGGTGAATTGACATCATGACTTTAGCGATGAGCTTTGAATGTGTTAGAGATTGTGAGGATGGCATGAGATATGATAATGTTCATTTTAATTGTTCATAGGGTCGCTGATAATACTGAACTTGACAAGTCTTAATAACAGTTAATTGCATTTCATTGCATTGCGTACTTCATCATGGGAATAGATGTATTTGTTTCATATCTTGCTTTCTGATTTTTTTTCTGTATTTATTTTTTTCTGAATTTAGTATATATATTCAGATGCATTGCTGTAGACATGGAACCAATTCATAGCTGCCTCTCCACTGGGTTTCTGAGGTTGTAAATCACATGAAAGGAGACTGTCCACCTTTCTCTCCCAGAGTTTCTAGTGAATTCAAACTTCCAGAGAAGCACAGTCTTTGGGTTAGGAGCCCAGTTTCCTATCATTACACTGCCAGAAATCTCAGAAGTTTCTTATTTAGAAGTTAATACTATAGTTTTTATTTTCAGGATTATAATAATAATTTCACTGACAGTTTCATCCTTTATTGGAGATTAAATTGTCAAACACAATTACTATTTCACTTTTCTATCTTTAAATTTTATTTCTCCCAGTCTAATTCTACACCTGTTTTCGTACTTCCTATACTAATAAACAATTCATTTTTTTATCTTGTAAGGGTCCTGAAGATTTTCTTGCTACAATGTTTAACAGTAGTGAAGCAATTTTAGATTCATCTTTGCCTTTATGTCATTGTGAAGGTCAAAATATGTCTGGCTACAGCACATGTACTCTTAATAAGGCTGTCTTTCTTGTGCTTCTTCACCCTCAGGCACACTGCATAATTCCTCATGAGTGTCTTCTGTCACAAAGAAATACCTGGTCTCAAAAATACTTGAAATAAGAGGTTTGGTGGCTTAGTGGATAAAACCCCTGACCTCTTACCTCAGAGAACAGTTTAAATTCAAACTTACAATGTAAGTGAAAAAATATTTATGGAGTTACTATAGTACCTATATAAACAGCATTCTAGAGTAAGACAAAAATATTTCCAATATAAAATTCCAAGACTAAGTTAACTTGAATTGCTACTCATCCTCAGAGAGTTCATGGCTTTGGCATTTGAAATGATAATTGATATTTAATCTTCAAATTATGTATTATCAAATTTCCCTTTGTAATTGATAATAATTCACATTTGAGCCCTTGCTAATTTATCCATCCAATGAAAATATGATATCTTTAATTAAAGCCAGTGCCTACAACCATTTTAAAAATAAAAGTACAATTTCAAAGACTACTATTTCTCAAGTATGCTACTTTTAGAAATTTCTCCTTTATGCAAGGTCAAGGGAAGTGATGTATTCCTCATAGGAACTGGATGTCTGCCAACAAATAATGTGAATGTTTTCCTGTGAGAAAAGAATATGTGATGGATTTTTTTTTCAGTGTCTGTGGTTTTTGTTTTCTTTTTTCCTCAACTTCATCTTGTTATATATGTATTATTATGATAGAAATATAAGATAATTAGGTTGGAGAAGTATGTAGAGTACATTAGCATTGTGTAAGGAAATTTATGTTTTCTGCATTGTGTAAGGATATGTATGTGTTGGAAGCAGGAGTGGCATCCACATTCACTTCCTAAACAACTTGACTATGGAAAATCCATGAACACAGCAATAGTTATAGAAAGGCTTCAGGTATTTGGTTCATAGGGTCACTATGAGTTATGCTCAACTTGACCATAATCAACAACAGTAACAATAATACACTAAATCACTAAATGGATGACTGTCTAGAAAAGAATATATTATATCACAGTTTTGGAGGATGATATTCTAAAATAAGGTTTTGGCTTTGGGATAAATTCCCTGCTTGACTATAATCCCAGGCATGGAAAAGTAATAAACCTCTGATTTGCACACAGTTACTTACACAGTCTTCCCCCATATGTGCTTGTGTATGTGTGTATGTCTTTTCCTGTCAGTTTTCCATTTAATAAAACTCTACTCAGAAGATATTAGCTTAGGGAAGTGCTCAACTCCACCATAATCTTTTTATCACTGAAAACAAAATAACTAAATAAGATCACTTTCACATTTACTAGTTTAGAACTACTTGGTTAGGAGGCAAATCTTAGTCCAAGCTTCTACAATGAATAAGGATATCTGAAAACTATATAAATAAGATGGTAAAGCTGGCATTTGCCATATCTAGTGCATCTGTTGTTACTAATAGTTTCACTTTCCCCTTGACAGTGTAATGATAACAAAGGAGCTTCTCAAATCATTCAAAAGTAGGAACCTCTAACACATTCATTCCTATATTCATTTCTATATAGGAAACACTGGGACTCAACATAGCCAGAGCCTGGGTTTTGGCCTTTCCCCCTCCTAACTCAGCAGAGATTAGCAGAAGACAGAATCTGAGATTGCCTTCTAATCTTCTTGATCAGGTAACATCCGTTCTCCCAGTATTCCATCAGTTTTGTTAACAATCAAGCTTTCAAGGCAGGACATTCAAATAAGTAACACAAGCATATCAGACCTAGAGGAGACCTCCTCTCACCTTGAAAATAATTGATTGTAACAGCAGTATGGTGCAAAAGAACAGAGACACTAAGTCACAAAATGAGAGCCATGCAGCAGAAGCTCAGGAGCAAGGACCTTTCCCCAGTACTAATTCAGGAAAAACTCTTTCCTTGAAGCTTGTACATGGGATTTGAATTTATGCCCTCCTAAATGCAAGACAGGCAACAGCATGAAAGGCCAGTAGCAGTGCATGATGCAAGACATCACAGAATTGACTTCTGGACTAAGCTATAATATTGAGGGGGTCTCTGGGGGAGGGAGGGCTAGACAGGGTAGGTAGGTGTGCAAGAAATGCTGATGTAGTGAAAGGGAAGTGACAAGTTACACGCGATGGGTGAGGACAGAGGATATATGTCTTTTCTGTCTAATAGTGTTCTAAAACTAAGGATTCAGTTTAAGAGAGACTAGGAAAAAGATTTGCCTTCCACTTCCGAAATACATCAGGCTTCAAAAACACCACATACAGTAGAGCACACTTAGAGTAAACTAACAGATATGGCAACTGAAGCTGAGCCTTCAGATTTGGAAACACAAAGAAGAGAGAACAGTTATAAGTAGAAACTAATGTTTGGAACATGAAATGTGAGAAGAAGGAATGTAGGAAAACTGGACATTGTTAAGAAATGGAATGTATAAATATTGATACATTAGGTATTAGCAAAATGAGATGGATTGGCATGGATTATTTTGAATTAGAGAATTATATGATCTACTAAGCTGGAGATGAAAAGGTGACGGAAAAATGTGGTCACTTTAATAGTTGAAAAGGCTGTTTCTACATCCATCTTGAAAGATAGTATTGTGATAGAATAATATCCATGCACAAACAAGGAAGATTTGTTAATACCAATATCATTCAAATTTTATGCATCAACAACCTGGTGAAAAAGGAGAAAATAGCTGATTTCTAACATGTAACCAAGATGCATTAATAATAATCGGTGACTAGAATACAATATATATTGCTTTCATAGTTAAAAAAGTCATTGCTAGATCCATCTTGAAGTACAATATTGTGAGTTATAGAATAATATCCATACGCATACAAGGAAGTCCAGGGAATACCACTATCATTCAGATATATGCACCAACAACCAGAGCCAAGGAAGAGGATATAGAAGATTTTTACCAACTTTTACAATAAGAGATCGTTCAAACATGCAAGCAAGATACATTGGCTGGAATGCAAAAGTTGGGAAAAGAAAAGAAGATTCAATTGTTGGAAAACATGGACTCAGTGACAGAAATGCAGCTAGAGAGAGAATGATCAAATTTTGCACAATGACTTATTCAAAGCAAATATGTTTTTAAGAGATATAAGCACAGGTTATATACTTGGATTTCACCTGATATGCATAGGAATCAGATCGATTACATCTGTGGAAAGAACAGCTGAAGAAGCTCAATATCAGCTGTGAAAACTAGGCCAGCAGTTGATTGTGGAACAGACCAACAACTACTCATATGTAAGTTCAAGCTGAAGCTGAGGAAAATTAAACCAAATCTAAGGCAACCAAAATATGACTTTGAGTCTATCCCACCTGAATTTCAGAACCATTTCAGGAACAGGTTTGAGGCCTTAAACACTAATGAGCGAAGACTAGACGAGTTGTGGGAGGACATCAAGGGTATCATCCAGAAAGAGTGCAAATGGTCATTTCAAATACAGAAGAGGAAGTGAAGAACAAAATGGGTGTCAGAAGAGACTGAAAATTGCACTGGAGCACAGAGTAGCCAAAGTACAAGGAAGAATTCAAGATACTAAAGAGTTGAATAGAAGATTTCAAAAGGCAGCATGGTATGACAAAGCAAAATATTACAATGAAATGTGCAA
>NW_006399784.1:3483844-3490096 GCF_000299155.1 Elephantulus edwardii | reverse complement strand
GATGCTGTAGAAGAGTATTGCGAATACCATGGACTGCTAGGAAAACAAATAGATTTGTCCTGGAGAGGGTTAAACCGGGTGGCTCCTTGGAAGCAAGGATTCTGAGGCTCCGTCTAACATGCTCTGGACATGTTGTGAGGAGAGACAGGTCCTTGGAGAAGGACATCATGCTTGGTAGGGTGGAGGGACAGCACAGGAGGGGAAGGCCGTCTATGAGGTGGACTGATTCAGTGACTGGGGTAATCTGGATGGGTATATTGGAGACCGTGTGATTGTCACAGGACAGAGCTGAGTTTAGGCCTGTTGTAAATAGGGTCGCTATGAGTAGCAAGCCACTAGATGGCACATAACAAAAACAACAAGTATATAAATGTTAGGAACCAGGAAGAAGGATCATTAGTTGGAAAACATGGACTTGTTGACCGATATTATGCTGGGGATGGAAATATGCACAATAAGTGATTTATTCATTGCAAAACCTTTCATAAGAAACATAAATGCAGGCTGGACACAGATTTCACCTGATGTTATGCACAGGCATCAAATCAATTACATCTGTTTAAGGAATCATTGGGGAAATTCAATATCAGCGGTGAAAATGAGACCAGGTGCTGATTGTGGAAGAGACCATCAACTATTCATTTGCACGTTCGAATTAGAGTTAAAGAAAGTTACATCATATCCACAGGAATCTAAATTTGATCAGGACACTATCCCCATAGAATTTAAAAACCAATTCAGGAACGGGTCAGGGTTCTTGAACACTAATGAATGAAAACCAGATAAACTGTGGGAAAATGTCAAGAATATTGTCTATGAAGAATGCAAATGGTCATTACAAATAAATAGTAGAATAGACCAAAATGGACGTCAGAAAAGACTCTGAATATTGCATTAGCACACCAAAACACAGAGCAAAGGGAAGAAAGAAGAAGTTAAGGAGCTGAATAGAACATTTTAAGGGGCATCTCAGGAAGACAAGGCTAAGTATTATAATAAAATATACAAGGAGCTGGAGTAGAAAAATAAAAAAGGGTCAAATTTGTTCAGCATTTCTTAAACTGAAGAAGTAAAAGAACTAATTCAAGTCAAGACTTGAAATGCTTAAGGATGCAATGGGCAGAATATTGAATGATTCAGGAAGCATTAAAGAAGATGGAAAGAGTATAGAGAGTCACTATACATAAATAATTGGCTGACACAAATGAATTTCGTGAAACAGCATATGACAAAGAGACAATAATCATGAATGAGGAAATCTAGGTTGCTCTGAAGGACTTGGCAGAAAAATAAATCCTGAGGAATTGATGGGATACCAACTGGCTTATTTCAATGAACAGATGGTGCCCCCAATATGCTTACCAGGTTGTGACAAGAAATTTGGAGGACAACTACCTGGCTAACTGACTGAAAGATATCCATATTTATTTCCATTTTTAAAAAAAGTTACTTGACCAAGTGTGGAAATTATGAAACAATATCACAAGCACGCAAAATCCTCCTAAAAGTCATTCAGAAACATCTGAACAGTACATTGACAGCTATCAGAAATACAAGCTGAGTTTAGAAAAGGCCTTGACACTAGAGACATTATAGCCAATGTCAGATGGGTCTTGGAAGAAAACAAAGAATACCAGAGGAATATGTATCTGTGTCTCATTAACTAAGCAAAGGCATTTTATTTTTCCGATCATAACAAAGTGTGGATAACCATGAGGAAAATGGAAATCCCAAAACATTTTAATGTGCTTATGTAAAACCTATACTTGGACCAGGAAGCAGTACACAGAACAGAGCAAGGAAACACTGCATGGTTCAAAATCAGAAAAGGAGTGCATCAGGGATGCACCCTGTCTCCATACCTTTTCTCTCTGTATACAGACAGATCATTTGGGAAGCTGGGCTTTATGAGGAGGAACATAGCATCAGGGTTGGAGAAAGACTCATCAACAATCTATGATATGCAGATGACTCAACCTTCTTGCTAAAACTGAGGAGTACATGAAGTGTTTGTTGCACAAGGTCAAGGACTGTAATCTTCAACATGGATTGAAGCTCTACATCAAGAAGACAAAAATTCTCACCACTGAGCTGATTGGCAGCATCATAATGAATGGAGAAGAGATTGAGGTTATTAACAGTTACAGTTTGCTGGGACCCATAATCAACACTCTACACAGCAGTCAGGAAATCAAAAGAAAAATTGTATTCAAGACAAATTACATTCAGAAATTCTGTTGTCAGAAATATCTCTTGAGTATGGAAATGCAACAGTGCCAGTCTAGACACTAAGGTGCACCTAATCTAGGCCATAGTCTTCACAATTACTTGTTCTTCACAAGAGAGCTGGCCAATAACTAAGGATAACAGAAGAAGAATTAATGCCTTTGAATTGTGGTGTTATAGAAGTATTGAACATAACATGGACCTGCAAGAATACAAATGGTTCTCTCTTGGCAGGGGTGAAACCAAATTCCTCCTTGGAGGCTAGGATTTTGAAGCTCTATCTCACAAACTTGGAGCATGTGGAAAGGAGGAACCAACTTTTGGAGAAGAACATCATACTCAGAAGGGTGGATGGATGGCACAGGCGAGGAAGACACCAGATGAGATGGATTGATACAGTTACTGGGACAATGAAGGTTGCTGTGTTGGAATCAGTGAGTCTGGCTCAAGACAGAGGGTCACTGTGGCTTGCAGGCTACTTAATGGTACATAAAAACAACAACACAAATACTCATTCTTTTTCCTATTCATTTCAATTGACCACATTTGTATCAAACACCCATCAGTCAGTTCAATTGAATAATAACAATAATAATAATAATAAAATATTTTTCTCAGGTCCTATGCCAAAGCAAATTTACAAGGGCTCATAAACTATGTTCACTAAAGTTGCCTTATTAACATTTGTGTGATAATTAAGACACAGAAATTATGTCAAATTCAACTCCCCCTTATTTGTTGGACAGCTGGTTGTTAACGATTAACAACATAGCTCTACTTTGATCTTCCAAGTTTATGTCATTTTTTTTCTTCAGTATTCTATTTTTATAGAACTACGTAGTGATAGAAATTTCTTCAAATGCATGTCAAGATTATGATGGGGGTGGGGGGAAGGGACGTGGAAATTGTATAATAATGAAGGAATGTTTTTTCCTTTTTTTTCTATCTTCGGTGGGGGAAGCAAGCTGGTGGGGAGGGGTGGGCAGGGAGAAAATTGCGGCAATGAATGAATGGAAATCCAAAACTTCTGTAAAAAAATAAAAATAAAAAAAGATTATGAATATAAAGATTTTTTTTTATATTTGTTTTTGGTTAAGAATGTTGAATAGATCATGTACTGCCTAATGATCAAACAAATCTGTTTTGGCAAAAGTGCAGTAGAATACTCCTTAGAAGGCTCAAATGTCAATATTTTAAAAATCTTTTACCACATGTTAGTCTGAACTCAAGATCAATGCATGATATGTGTCTGCTATTATTGTTGTTACCATTTTTGTTTGGTACCATTTAGTCAAGTATATCTCATAGTGACCTTCTGACAACAGATATGAGCCCTGTACTATCTTATGCCACCATCATCATCCTTGACACACTTGAGTCTATTGATGCAGTCACTCTGTCAATCCATCTCACTGAAGGTCTTGTCCCCCTTGACTGGCTCACCACCTTTTCAAGCATGATGTCCCTTTCCAAGGAATACCTCATCCTTGTAACATACCATAGTATTAAATGTTTATACTTTATTGACAATGCAGAGGCATTTGATGGTGTGGATCATAACAACTTACCTCTAACACTGAGAAAAATGAGAATCTCTGAACACATAATTATGCTCATGCGAAACTTACACCTGGGCCAAGGGACTATTATGTGAACAGAGCAAGGGAACACTTCATGGCTCAAAATTAAGAAAAGAATATTTCAGGACTATATCCTCTTTCAATATCTATTCATTCTGTTTTCTTAGCAAATCAATGAAGAAAAAATATGGCATCAAGATTTCAGCAAGTCTCATCAATAACCTTTTTTTATGCAGATGAAGCTTTCCTTGTTGAAAGTTAAAGGGACTTGAAGCACGTTTTGCAGGAGATCAAAAATACAGCCATCAATATTAATTACATCTCAATGTCAAGAAAACAAAAATTCTTAACACTCAACCTATAGGCAGGCAGCATCATGATAGAGAAAAGATTGGAATTGTTAATGTTTTCATCTTGCTTGCATTCCTAATCAACACATTTGGTACTAGCAGTCATATTACACTAGGAAAGTCTGCAATAAGGGATCTCTAAATTGTTGTGTTGTTATGTGCCATTAAGTCACTTATGACTAATAGTGACCCTATGGATGACAAATCTGAAGCCTGCCCTATCCTGAGCCAGTCTCATTGACCCTGACACATCTACCTACATTCCCCTGGTTACTGAATCAGTCCATCTCATCCGTGGTCTTCCTTTCCTGCACTGTCCCTCCATCCTTCCATACCTGATGTCCTTATACAAGAATTGGTCCCTGCTGGTCACGTCCAGGAAATATGTGAGATGGAACTTCAAAATTCCAGCCTCAAAAAAGAAACCTGGTTACACTCTCTTTAACACAGATTTCTTTGTTTGTCGGTGGTACATGGTATGTTCAAGACTCTTCTTCAGCACCTCAACTCAAAAACATTAATTCTTCCTCACATTCTTAGTAGTCATTGTTCAGCTCTCTGATAAATATCAAACAATTGCAAAGACTGTGACCTGGATTAGGTGCACCTTAGTCTCTGATTGAGGAGCAATTATGTCAGTTTGAGACTAAGGCACATCTGATTCAAGCCATAGTATTTCCAATCACTTACTCTGCATCTGAGAGGTGGAAAATGAAAAAAGGATAACAAAAGAACTGATGCCTTTGAGCTGTGGTGTTGGAGGAACAACTGTGGTGTTGAACAACTCTTGGACTGCCAAATAGCAAACAAATATGTCGTAGAGAAAGTGCAGCCATAGTGTTGGAACTCTTGGAGGTAAATGTCACAAAGTTTTGCCTAACATAGTTTAGGCATGTTGCAAGGGGGGGCTATTTCTTAGAGAGGGATATCATACATTGAAAGGTGGAGGAGGGTTGGTGAAAGAGTGGAAGAATCTCTTCAATTTTGTCTAGTGTGTGCAGAAGTGTGAGGATTGCACAGAATAGGGGAGGGTTGAAATTGGTTGATTTTAGGGTTTAGTTTGGGTATTACTGAATTGATGGCACCTACCAGCATCAAGCAACATACCGAAAGCATGTGAGACAAAGCTTTGTTATTCTTGCCTTCAAAGAGCATTGGCTGCACTTTCTATAAGACATGTCTGGCTGTTTTGTATTATTTTGTTTTGTATGCAAACAACATGATATTTGCTATTGTTCTCCAACGTCACAGCTTGAAGCATCAGATCATTTTCTGTTATCTGTATTCATTATCTGGTCTTCAGACAGAAATGTTTGAAAAAAACGTGGACTGAATTTGATGCACTTTAGTCTTTGAACTGGTAACACCCTCCTCATAGATTTGGAGAAGTCCTAATCACCAGACTTGGCCAATGAAACACATCTCTTCATCTCCTGGCTTCAGATATTAAGATTATTAATTGTTGACAATTTCACTCTTTTCTTCATCGGTCATGATGATGCTAAGTGGTCCAGTGTGGAGAATTTTTGCCTTGTTCAGTGTTCTTCTCCAACCTCACAGATCAAAGACATCAATATTTCTTCTGTCATCCTTATTCATTGTCCACCACTCAGATGCATAGCAAGTGATCAGAAAGACCATGATCTGAATCAGACACACTTTAGTCCTCAACTAATATCATCATTATTCCTCAGTAATTTGGAGAGGTCACTGAGTACACACCTCCTTAGGGCAATATGTCTCCTTAATTCCTGACCTCTGGATTCACATAAGATGAAGTCACTAACAAAAGAGAAGAATTTTCTTTTCTTTACTTAAGCTTAGGGAACTGAAAAACAAATTTAAGCCTTGTATCACAAGATAGAAAGATGTTATGAGCAATATAACGAATGACATAAAAAGCATCAAAAGAAGATGGAGGGAAAACACGGAATTACTGTACCAGAAAAAAATGACTGACATTAAAGAATTTCAGGATGTATAATATAAGTAGGAGCCAATTGTAATGAAGGAGATAGTGAAAGCTGTATTGAAGGCATTGACAAAAATAAGGCCCCAGGAATAGCTGTGATATCAATTGGCTTGTTTCAATTAAC
>NW_006399784.1:3479883-3482805 GCF_000299155.1 Elephantulus edwardii | reverse complement strand
AATTGATAACTTTGAACTGTGGTGTTGTAAAAGACCACTGAATATCCCATGAATGGCCAAGAGAACAAATATATATGTCTTGGAGAGTGTGCAGCTGGAGTGCTCTTTGGAGGCAAGAATAATGAGGCTTTGTCTCACACATTTTGGACATGTTCTTTGAAGGTTCTAGAAGGACATGATGCTGGGAAGGGTGGAGGGTCATCGGAAGAGAGAAAGACCCTCAACCAGGTGGATTGACATGGTGACTGCTGAAATGGGCTCTTGTGTGTCAGGAAGTGTGAAGATGGCATAGGATAGAGCATCTTTTCATGAGGTTGCTATGAGGTCGCTATGAGGCATACTCAACTCAACAGCCCCTAATAAAAACAACAACAGCAACAACAACAACTCTATCATGTATAACTGGCTTCTGGCAAATTCCACCACAAGAAGAAAAGTTGAGAATCCAACTTCCAATAACTGGTGTTAACTGTCATGAATAAGAAAAGGTTTTACTTCCTTTTAAGCATTTAATTAAAGAGGTGATACTATTTAGGAATGTCTTATGAACACTAACTTCCAGCCACCAAAGACAAATTCATCATTGTTAAGAATTATTTTTGCATTGTATGTGAATTACAAGAATGTGTATGTTTTAATTGTTGTATATATACACACAATCTTATTACTATTTTTAGGATATATTACTAAATTCTGGATTTTTTTCTGTTACTAGAATTTTGTTTTTTAAATAGTTAATTACTTTAAACTCCAAAGGGTTTTTTCCTAGTGAAATTATATTTAATTACAATTACATAGTTCTTCTGATGACTAGTCTTGAAAATAGTTTTGATTGCATGTACTTCAAACCCTTGAAATATTTTAAGTTGTTGCTGGAAAAACAAAAAGCCTTTTAAAGTAATTCTTAAAGATGTAATATATAGAAAGGTATGTGTTTGTAATAACTTAGCTAATACATATTTCATTATCTGCAAGTGAATCTCATTCTCATAATACTCTCCTACTTAATTTTATTTTATACACATAAGGTTAAAATAATGTCATTTATCATTTTAACTTCAATTTAAATGATAAGGAAATAAATAAGGTGTATGTGAAAGCTGAAAGATTTATCTCAGTGGAGTTGGGAGAGATAAAACAGTAACAAGAAGATAAACTACAGAAATTTTCCTCCATACACAAAAAATATATAATATGTCATATTTATGAGGTAAGAAAATGTGAGAACTATCATATTTCATTGAAATTGCACCTTCTGTTCACTCATCATAGAAAAATCTAAGGAGTAGGAATAAGCTACTAGTAAAGCTGCCTGTATGTAATGGCTTTTCACATGGTACAGGACACATTTCCAACTTTAAAAGTGCATGTGCTTGAAAAAACCCATATACTTGGTGATAGCACACAAGATAACAATCTACAAGGCAATGATTATTTTAAAAATTAAATAAATATCTTTAGAAGTAAAAGAAATGAAAATGCTCCAATATGTTGAATGTACACAGTGTAGGATATTAAATGATGTATTTTTTTAAATTCCATTAAACTTTTATAAAAGCAGATCTGTTGTTGTTAGACCATTTATGGAAAATAGGAACTGCACTTGGCACATGTATCTCTAGATTGGAAATGATCATATTGATAATGAAAAAGTGCAACAATGAATGAATGGAATTCCAAAATCTCTGTAGATGTTATTTGAAATTAAAAAAATAAATAATGAATGTTATTGTTATGTGCCATTGAGTAGCCTATGACCCATAGCGACCCTATGTACAAGAACTCTGAACCAGCCGCAACCCAGCACGCAGCCATAACCCAGCGTGATAGCTGAGTCCCAGCCAAAAGACATCAGCCAAGGCACTGTGGAATCCACCCACCAGGAGCAAGTAAGGAGAAATCACCTACCACCCTGTGACTCTGGAGGAGCAACCAACAGTGGCAGCTTATAAAAGACCCTGAAGGAGCAACTGCCTGCCAGCCACCGTGGAACCCCAGAGGAGCACTACTGCTCACCACTGTTGTGACCCCATTGTGGCCTGCGTGACCCCACCACACAGGGTGCTGCTGCATAAACCCCCAGCAGTGCACAAGCCCCACCCTTCTGCCTCTTGGTGGTAGTGTCCAAGCCCTGTGCTCCTGTGCCCCCCTCGATCCCTTGCTTCTTTGCCCTTCCACCATCCCACTTTGCAGCTCCACAACCACGCACCTCAGCCCCTGCCACAGCCCTGTAACCCCAGGGCACCATCACGGATCCAGCCATCACCCGGAGCCACCAGCCAAGCTGCTGTGGAACTAATCTGATGGGAGAAAGGCCTGTAGGATCCTGACTGGGTTTTCTGGGGCACTGCTGATTACCTGGGTGAGCACCCAAGGGTGTGCCCACTGGTGGGGAATTTGGCCAAGCTCTCATGTGCCACACTGTCTACACAAAAATGAGCCAGACACTGGCTGGCTTTTGTGGATTCTGCAGACCAGCCAGATGCTAGTGGGTTGGTGGGAATTTGGCCTTGACTTTTGGGGTCCTGTTTGATAAAGGACCCTGCTTGGGCAGGGGCTGTTGTGTGAGGGCACCTGCGTAAGTGCCACCGGCAGGGAACACTGAGAAAACCACTGTGTGGGAAATGGACAGCAGGAATTTGAGTAGGGAATCAAATCGTGCAGACACTCAGACAGCAGAGGTTTGAGTGAGGTCCCCCAAGTGTTTGGCCTTCCCTTGCAATCACCCCAACCCAGTGCATGCCTCACCCCATTTGGCTCCACACAGTCTACACGTCTGGGCAATGAACTTGCCTTAATCGGGAGCACCTTGACCTGTCTTACCAACAAGAGATTGTTTTCACAACCTCTGAACTGACATTTCACTGAAGTCAGAACTTCAGAAAAACATACAAGTGGGGTAGCTGCCAACTGACCTCAGAG
>NW_006399784.1:3465477-3468270 GCF_000299155.1 Elephantulus edwardii | reverse complement strand
GTCCTCTCCAAGGACCAGTATCTCCTGGCCTCCTTCATGCCCTCAGTATGTGAGATGGAGCTTCAAAATCCTAGCCTCCAAGGAAAACTTGATTTCATCTTCTATTTGTTTTTTTCGGCAACTTACAGTATGTTCAAGGCTCTCCTCCAGCACTACAATTTGAAGCCATTGATTCTTCTTCTGTTATCCTTTGCCTGGATTAGGCACACCTTAGTCTCTAGACTGACATTGTTGCTTTTCAGCACTCTGGAGTGTTCTCTGACAACAGAATTTCCCAATAAAATTTGTCTTTTGATTTTTCTGACTGCTGGTGTTGAGTGTTGTTTTAGGAGTTGAGCAAGCTGTAATTATTAACAATCTCAGCCTCTTCTTCATCTACCATGGTGCTGTTAATTTGCCCAGTGGAGAGAATCATTGTCTTTGTGATGTTAGAGTTCAATCCATTTTGAAGTCTATAATCCTTGATCTTCTGTCCAAGCACTTTAGGCTCTCCCCAGTTTCAGCAAGCAAGATTATGTCATCTGCATAATGTAGTTTGTTGATGAATCTTTCTCTAATCCTGATGCCACATTTCTGTTCATAAAGCCCAGCCTCCAGAATGATCTATTATATATATAGATTGAAAAGATAGGAGGCAGAATGCATTTCTGACGCATTCCTTTTCTGATTTTGGACCAGGTAGTGTTTCCTTGCTCTGTTCTGAGGACTGCTTTCTGGTCCAAGTTTAGGTTTTACATAAGCTCAATAAAGTGTTCTGGGATTCCCATTTTCTTCATGGTTAGCCACAATTTGTTGTGATCAGAACAATCAAATGTCTTTGCATAGTCAATGAATCAGAGATAGATATTCCTTTGGTATTCTTTGCTTTCTGCCAAGATCCATCTTACATTGACAATAATGTCTCTAGTGTCATACGCTCTTCTAAATCCAGTCTGTATATCTGGTACTTTTCTGTCAATGTACCCTTTCAGTCATTTCTGGATGTTCTTCAGCAGGATTTTACTAGTGTGTGATATTAGTGATATCATTTTATAATTTCCACATTCTGTTATGGATCTCTTTCGGTAAGTTGGCCAAGGAGTTGTCCTCCAGATTTTTTGGCACAACTTGGTGAGTACATCCAGGGCAGCAACTGTTTATTGAAATTCATCAATTGGCATCCCATCAATTCCTGGGGCTTTAATTTTTGCCAAGTCCTTCAGAGCAGCCTAAACTTCCTCCTTCATTACTATTGCCTCTTTATCATACATTGTTTATTGAAGTTCTTCTGTGTCAGTCAACTTTTTTTTGCATGATTATTCTGTATACTTCCTTCCATCTTCTTTTAATTCTACCTGAATCATTCAATATTCTGCCAATACCTCCTTAAGATTGCAAGTTCCGGCTTGAATTAGTTTTTCACTTTCTTCAGCATAACAAATGCTGACTGAGTTTAGCTCTTTTGATTTTCAGATTCCAGTTTCTTGCACATTTCATTATAATACTTTGCCTTGTCTTCCCGAACTTCCCTTCTATTTAGCTCCTTAACTTCTTGATTTCTACCCTTTGGTTTGGCTTTGTGGTATTCTAGTGCACTATTCAAAATCTCTTCTGGCATCCATAGGATCTTTTCTTTTTCTTTCTTCTTTGTAATGTGTTTTTGTAATTCTTCATGTATGATATTCTTGACATCTTCCCATAGCTCATCTGGTCTTCCTTTCATTAGGGTTCAAGGCCTGAAACCTGTTCCTGAGTTTGTTTTTAAATTTAGGAGGGATAGACTCAAGATGACACTTTTTTTTTTTTATTCCTGTGGGTATGATTTAATCCTTTTTAGTGTTAATTTGAACTTACATATAAGTAATTGATGGTCTGTTCCACAATCAACACCTGGCCTAGTTTTCTCTGCTGTTATTGAACTTCTCCAATGATTTCTTCCACAAATGTAATTGATATGAATCCTGTGCATCTCATCAAGTGAAATCCTTCTGTATATCCTGTGTTTATGTTTCTTTAAAAGATATTTGCTATGAATAAATCATTGATTATACATAACTCTATCATTTATCCCCAGCCTCATTTTTGTCAGCAAGTCTGTATTTAACTGATTACTGATCCTTCTTCCTTGTTCCCAACTTTTGCATTCCAGTCATGCATTAGTATCAGTGCATTTTGGTTATATAATCAATTGATTTCTGACTGCAACAGTTGGTAGAAACTATCTATTTCCTCTTTTTATCTCTAGTTGTAGAGCATAAGTTTGAATGATAGTGGTATTAATAGGTCTTTCTTACATGCATGTGAACATTTTCCTGTCACTCACAATATTGTATTTAAAGGTGGATCTAGAAATGATCTTTTGAACTATGAAAAGGGTCACTTTTATCTCACCTTTTTTGTCTCTAGCATATGATCAGCAATCTACTGATCATATGATTGTTTCAAAATGTCCCATGCCAATCCATCTCATATCTAATATGTCAAAATTTGTGTGTTCCATTTCTTTCCTAACAATGTCTAGTTGTGGTGGTTTTTGTTTATTTGTTTGTTTGTTTTTTGGGTTTCATTTTTGTTTTTGTTTTATTTTACATTCACACTTCTCACATCCCACGTACCAATCACTTACAGCTCTTATTTCTCCTTTGGATTTTCAAATTTAAGTACTCAGCTTCAGTTGTCATATCTGTTAGTCTATTTTAAGTGTTCTGTGCTGTACATTTAAAAGACCTGTTATATTTAAGAAGTGGATGGCCAATCCTTCTTCCTAGTCTGTCTTAATTTGGATGCTTAGTTTTAGAATAATATCTGAGAGAC
>NW_006399784.1:3462724-3464612 GCF_000299155.1 Elephantulus edwardii | reverse complement strand
TCTTTCTTCCATCTTTTGCATTTTCTTCCAAAGTTTTTCAATTATTCCTCATCAATATATTTCTTCTGGCTCCCTCTTTCTTGAGTATTTGCTTTCTTAATGGTTTCTATTGTTTCTTACATAATTTGCACCTTCTTCTGTAGTTGTTCAAATGATTCCACATCAATATAGTTCTTCTGGTTCTCTGCCTCTAGGGTATTTCCTTTATTTCTTACTTTCATCATTTCATTCAATATTTATACCTTCTTAAATGCCTCTATTTCAGTATCTATGTATCTATCTATCTATCTATCTATCTATCTATCTATCTATCTATCTATCTCTTCTGTCTTCCTGACTGTGTATTCATTGGGTCTACAATATGTTCTGCTTTTTTGGGGCAAGGCTTAATTTGTTTTTCCACAATGTTTGAAGTTGCTTGCTGCTTTCTAGACAGTATGTGAAGTTTCTCTTGGTAAGTGTTAGGTCATTTCTATTGGGTCTGTGTAAGTTGTTAATGGCTCTTATATTTAAGATATTATTGACGAATTTCAAGCTTAAAATGTTCAATCTATAGGGTGGGTCACTCACTCTTTTGGAAGTCTTTTCTGGGAAAAGGTTTCTTTTCCAACGTCTTTCAGATTCCCTCTAGTCTGAAATTCAACTTTTCAGAAATCTCATCTTACCTCTCCAAAACTCTGTTTTTGTCCTTTGTCTGTAGAGTGGCAGAATGGACCAAGACCAGATGTTTCTCTTAAGTAGTTTCTGTCCAGGGAGCCTTGAAATCAGCTCTCTCTATCATCTCAGAGTTTCAGCTGACAAAGTGAGTCCCTCACTGGTTGTAGCTCCTTGTCCCATACTCTATTGTTCTCCTTGGTCCCTGGTAAGGTGCCACAGTGGCAGAGACCTTCAAATTAATATCATTCTTCCAGGGAAGTTTCAGGCATTTCTCTATCCCATATTGAAAAGTATTGGCTCTGGGAATGAATATCTCATCTGATGATATCTTCTCTTGTAGTGTGGTATCTTCCTTTGCCTGTAGAGCAGCACGAAAATAGGGAAACTGACTCAAGCAGTTTTGGTGCAGAGAGCATTGAAGGTAGTTCTATTTCTCCACTTGAACTTGCCAGGTGAGAAAGTGAGTTATTTCCTGCTTGTAGATCCCTGTCCCTAACTTTGTTGTCCTCTGTGACCCCTGGGGTGGCCTCTCAGTTGCAAGGATCTCCCAATAAAGAATTTTTTCTCCAGGGGGATTTCGGGACCTTCTATCACCTGCATCTGAAACGCTCTCAAACCCTGTCCTGTCCTAAGCTAATCTCACTTCTCCAACACACCTTCCACCATTGGCATAATCACTATGTCAGTCCATCTTGTTCAATGTCTCCCTCTTTTGCATTGCTCCTCCACCCTTCCACTCATGACATCTGTCTCCAAGAACTGGTCATTTTTTGAAATATGCCCAAAGTATGTCAGATGGAGCTTCAAATTCCTTGCCTCCAAAATGCAACATGGTTATATCATCTCCAGTAAAGACTATGGAGTTTTCCTTTGCTTTGTTTTTCTCTTAGCAGTTCATAGTATGTTTAATAATCTTCTCCAGAACCACAACTCTTTTGTCATACTTAGCCATTGTCCAAGACTCTGATACATAAAAAAGTGATTGAAATGATCATGGCCTGGATTAGATGCACCTTAATCTTAAAACGTCGTTTAATTTCCTGGCTGCTGGTGCCAAGAGGGCTGATTGTGGAGCCAAGCAGACTAAAGCTGTGAACAATCTCAATCTCTTCACCATCCATCCAGCCTGATGCTGCCAATTGGCACAGTGGTGAGAATCTTTGCCTTCTTGATATTAAGCCTCAAATCCATACCGAAGGCTGCAGTCCTTGACCCTCTGTAGCAAACACTT
>NW_006399784.1:3458235-3460926 GCF_000299155.1 Elephantulus edwardii | reverse complement strand
ATTGGTGCATATATCTGAATGACAGTGGTATTCACTGGACTTCCTTGTATGCATATGGATATTATCCTGTCACTCACAATATTGTACTTCAAGATGGATCTAGAAATGGCTTTTCTAACTATGAAAGCAACCCCATTTTTCCTCACCTTTTTATCTCTGGAGTAGTATATCATATGCTCATCAATGTCTGCTATTAGGGACCTCTCTAAAGTACTCAAGAGCAACTGTGTGTCTCTGGAGACTAAGGTGTGTCTGGTACAGGCCATGGTCTTTGCAGTCATTTGTTATGTGTCAGAGAGCTGGGCAATGACCAGGAAGGACAGAAGGAGAATTCATGCTTTTGAGCTTAGGTGATGGAGAAGAGCGCTGAGGGTGCCATGGATTACTAAGAAAACAAACGGATTCAACGTGGAGAGGGTTAAACCTTGCTGCTCCTTGGAGGCAAGGATTCTGAGACTTCGTCCGACATACTTTGGTCACATTGTAAGGAGAGACCGGTCATTGAAGAAAGACATCATTCTTGGGAGGGTGGAGGGCAGGCTCAGGAGGGGAAGGCCCTCTGGGAGATGGATTGATTTGGTGACTGGGGCAATCGGGATGAGTGTGTCAGAGACAGTGAGATTGGCACAGGACAGAGCACAGTTTAGAGCTGTTGTACATAGGGTCACTATGAGTCGCAAGTGACTCGACAGCACATAACAACAACAACAATCTTAAAACTGATTTGTTGCTCTTCAGCACCTTGGAGTCCTCCGTAACAGCAGATTTTCTTAATTCAATTAGTCTTTTTGTTTTCTGACTGCTGGCGCCAAAAGTGTTTATTTCAAAACTAAGCAAAATGAAATTGTTAACCATCTCAGTCTCATATTCATCTTTCATGATATTTGGCTCTTCTATAAATCATGATAGTTGACCCAGTTGTGAGAATTTTACTTTTCTTGATGTTGACCTCCAATTCATATTGAAGATTACAGTACTTTACTTCTGCAGCAAACACTTTGATTCCTCCTTAGTTTCTCTAAGCAAGGCTGTGTCATCTTCATTACCAAGTTGTTGTCATTGTTGTTGTTATGTTCTGTTGAGTTACCTTTGACTCATAGCAATCCTATGTACAATAGCCCTAAACCTTGCTCTGTCCCCTTGACAATCCTATTTTCTCTGATACTTCTATCCCCATTACCCCAGTCACTGAATCAATCCATCTCATCAAGGATCTTCCTCTCCTGCACTGTGCCTCCACTCAGCCAAGAATAATGTCCCTCCCCAAGGACTGATCTTGTCTTGCAGCATGTCCAAATTATGTCAGACGAAGCTTCAGAATCATTGCCTCCAAGGAGCAGCCTGGCTTCACCCTCTCCAGGACAAACTTGTTTGTTCTCCTAGCAGTCCATAGTATATTCACTACTCTTCTCCAGCACTACAGCTGAAAGTTATAAACTCTACTTCTATCATCCCTAGTCATTGTCCAGATCATGGATGCATAGAAAGTAATTGCAATGATCATGACCTGTGACTCCAGACTGACAGTGTTGCTCTTCTGTACTTTTGAGAGGGCTGTGACAGTAGACTTTCCCAAAGCAATTTGTGTTTTAATTGCATGGCTGATGGTACCAAGTGTGTTGATTGTAGAGCCAAACAAACTGAAGCTGTTAGCAATTTCAATCTCTTCTCCATCTATCATGATGCTGCCAATCAGCCCAGTGACGAAAATCTTTGTTTCTTGATGTTGGACTTCAATCCATATAGAAGGCTGCAGTCCTTGACCTTCTGAAGCAATGCTTCAAGTCTTCCTTAGTTTCAGCAAGCAGGATTGTGTCATCTGCATAACACAGATTTTTGATGAGTCTATCTCCAATTGAGATGCCACACTTGTCCTCAGAGGACCCAGCCTCCTGGATAATCTGTTCAGCATATAGACTGAAAAGATAAGGACATAGGACATATCATTTACACCCACACTTCCAAATTTTGAACAGTGCTGTGTTTCCTTATTCTGTTCTGAAGACTGCCTCCTGGTCCAAGCATAAGTTTCACATGCACACAATCCAAGCATAAGTTTCACATGCACACAATCAAATGTTCTGGGAGTCCCATTCTTCTCAGAGTCAGCCACAGTTTGTTGTGATCCACACAGTCAAATGCCTTTGAATAGTTTTTGAAACACAGATAGACATTCCTCTGGTCCTGTCTTCTTTCAGCCAAGATCCATTTGACATTAGCCATAATATTCCTAGTGCCACTGTCTCTTCTAAATCCAGCCTGCACTTCAGGCAGTTCTCTGTTGATGTGCTGTTCCAGCTGGTTTTGGATAATCTTCATAAGAATCTTACTTGCATGTGATAACAATGATACTGTTTGATAATTTTCACACTCTGTCAGATCACCTTTCACTGAAATGGGAACAAATATAGATCTCTTCCAGTCAGTTGGCAAGGTGATTGTCCTCCAGATTTCTTCGCACAATTTGCTGAGCACATCCACGGCAATGCCTGTTTGTAGAAATATGTCAATCTGTATATGATCACTTCCTGGGGCCTTGTTTTTTTGCCAATTCTTTCAGAACAGCTTGAACTTCTTCCTTCATCACCACAGGCTCTTGCTCATACATTGTTTCATAAAATTCGTCTGTGTCAGCCAATACATTTTGGTATAATGATTCTCTGTACTCTTTACATCATTTTTTTTCTATTT
>NW_006399784.1:3455509-3457960 GCF_000299155.1 Elephantulus edwardii | reverse complement strand
TACTTTACTTTGTCTTCTTGCTCTGCCCTCTGGAATCTTTTGCTCAACTCCTTAATATCTTGATTTCTTCCCTTTACTTGGGCTTCTCAGTAAGTCTTCCTTAAATTTTGATGCTACACTCTTCTTCATAAAGTCTAGCTTCCTGAAGATATGTTCCACATATGGATTGAAAAGGTAAGGTGAAAACACACATCTTTGCAGTGTTTTCTTAATCTAGTTTAAGGATTGCGACCTGAGTATAGGATATGCATGAGCACAATAAAGTGTTCTAGTATTTTTAATCTTCTCAAGACTAGTCACAATTTCTTGTGATCCACAAAGTCAAATGTCAACTATCTTCATAGTCAATGAAACAGAGCTAGATCTTTCTTTGGTACTTTGCTTTCAGTCAGAAGACATCTGACGTTGTCTATGGTGTCCTTCCTGCCACAGCCTCTTTTAAACCCAGCTTACCCAGCTTATATTTCTGACAGTTCACTGTAAACATTACATATAATACTTATACATTAATAACAAAAATCCATTAATGTAGCAATTACTTTAAATTTATGCAGAAACCACTAATGCCAAGACAATTATATCTGTTGGAAAGATAAAGAACTAACTCAATAGTATCTCCATTAGGACAAGGTGAGGGTTTTTATGGATCATATAATAAATTCCTTATATTCAAGTTCAATTTGAAGATGAAGAAAGTTAAAACATGCTCATGAGAGCCAAAAGGAAACTTTGAATATCTCTCTCCTAATTTTAGAGATTTTCTCAAGGACAGACTTTAAGCATTGAGTACAAGAGATTAAAGACCAGTTAGTTTTAAGAATTATGAGATGACATCATGATAACATACAAAGAAAGTAAATTGCCATTAAAAAGAAAAATAAAACAAAAACTACCACCATGCATCTCAGAAGACATTCTAAAACATGTTCTTGAATATAGAGCAGCTAAAATGAATGTAAATGGAACTCTGAAGGTCTAGTAGTTAGATTTGGACTGTTAATTCAAAGGCAAGCTGGTCAAATCCACTAGTTACTTCATGGGAGAAAGAGGGGAAATCACTTTCCATGCAATCTACAGTTTTTGGGCAACTATTGGAGAGTCAATAATGAGTAACAACAGTAAGCAAATGGAAGAAATTATGATGTAAAAGTAATTGAAAAGACTATTTCAAAGGATAACTTAAAAATAGTAAGTAGTACAATAAAATGTGAAAAGTTGTATAGTTGCACAGCACAAATGGGAGAATATAACTGATGTTCTCGACTAAAAGATTCATCATAATTTAAGCAACAAATTGCAATATTAAAGGATTTTTTGGGAAAGACCTTGAATTACACAGGGAATGTCCAAAGATTATTTAAGGACTAAACAGAATCATGCTATCAATTAAAGCCAAAGTTTAATAATTCCAAAAGATAGCACATAATTAAGAACTGCGGGTATTGAAAGAAGAAAAAATAAGTCTTCAGAAATTCATTTATACCAACGGTATTGGTTCAGTAAAAAGATGTAAAGCAAAAATTTTCACTAATCTCTACCAAAACATTTGAAAAACAACTACGTGACCAATAAACTGGAAGGAATACACATTTGTGATAGTCCAACAACAGAATGATCCAACATAATGCAGAATGTATAGACATTTGTCATTACTGCATTCCATTGCATGTAAGTAATATTTTGTTGAAGATTTTGAAAACTTGAATTGAACAGAACATCATCGGGTGACTGCTAGAAAATTCAAGCTGGATTCAGAAGGGACTAGGGAACAGGTGATATTAATGTTACTAAATGCAAGGTGCTCTTTCCATAGTCAATTGCCAATAAGACAAATGGATTCCAAAATTCAAAGCTTATTTCAGATCTGTGAGGACAGAGGAATGCTTCTCAAACACTTTTGCCCCTTTTGGGATTGACTATTAATTTTTATACCTGAGTTAGATACTAATCTATGTAACAATACATTTTTGTTAGTAAAGTTGCAGAATTTCTACTTTTGAAAAGAAGAGTTTACAAATAAACAGACAACTTAAGAAATATTTTAACATATCACTGAGGAACAATAGTTTTGAAAAGGTAAATGCTAATCCAGGAAAGATGCATTTATCTTCTTGTTAAGCAGGCAGTTTAAGGCACAATTTATATATGATTCAGAAAAACACTTTCAAAGGGGTGAATACTAGTCTACGAAAGACATATTTCCTCTCTTGGTAAATTGACAGTTTAAAGTACTTTATATGACTAAAGAAAGAGAAAAGGAAAAAAAAAGAATTCTAAGACAAAATAACTAGTTTTTCAGGCTGGAGAAAACAGAAGCCAGTTTTATAACTACACTAACTGATGTTGTTGTTCTTTTGTGCTCTCAAGTCGCTTGTAACTCATAGCGATGCTATATACAACAGCCTTAAACCATGCTCTGTCCTGTGCCAATCTCCTTATTTCTGACACACC
>NW_006399784.1:3445588-3455139 GCF_000299155.1 Elephantulus edwardii | reverse complement strand
TGCCAAGAGAGTTGTCTGTGGAGCCAAGCAGACTTAAGTTGTTAACAATCTCAATCTCTTCACCATCCAGCTTGATGCTGCCAATTGGTCCAGTGGTGAGAATCTTTGTCTTCTTGACATTGAGCCTCAAATCCATACCAAAGCCTGCAGTCCTTGACCCTCTGCAGCAAGCATTTCATGTCCTCCTCAGTTTCAGCAAGCAGGGTTGTGTCATCTGCATAACGCAGATTGTGGATAGACCTTCCACCAGTCCTGACACCACATTTCTCCTCATAGAGATTGAAAAGGTATGGAGAGAGGACACATCCCTGGCTTAAGTCATTCCCAGTTTTGAACCATGCCGTGTTTTCTTGCTCTGTTCTGACTACTGCCTCTTGGTCCAAGTACAGGTTCTGCATTAGCAAGTGTTCTGGTATTCCCATTCTTCTCAGAGTCAGCCACAGTTTGTTATGATCCACACAGTCAAATGCCTGTCCATAGTCACTGAAACACAGATAGACTTTCCTCTGGTATTCCCTGCTTTCAGCCTAGATCCATCTAACATCAGCTACAATATCCCTAGTACCACGACCCCTTCTAAACCCAGCCTGGACTTTCGGCAGCTCTCTGCTGATGTGCTGTTCCAGTCGTTTTTGTATAAGCTTCAGCAGAATCTTGCTTGCATGTGAGATCAATGATATTGTTCTGTAGTTTCCACACTCAGTTGGGTCACCTTTCTTTGGAATGGGAACAAATATAGATCTCTTCCGGTCAGTTGGCCAAGTGGTTGTTCTCCAGATTTCTTGGCACAACTTGATGAGCACATCCAGGGCAGCATCTGTTAGCTGAAGTATGTCATTTGGTCTACCACCTATTACTGGGGCTTTTTTTAAAGTTCAATTTTAAGGATTAAAGGATCACCCATGTTCTGTAATGTTTTACAAGTTCATTGTTTGTCAATGCTGTGTAGTGTTTAATTGTGTGTATGTACCATAGTTTGGGTTCTTTTTTTTTTAAATCCATTATTTTGTTGATGGGCATTTGAGTTACTTCCATCTCTTTGTTATTGTGAATACTGTGGCAAAAAACAGGAATATGTGTACATTTGTTTGAGTAATGGCTATGGTTTATTTAAGGTATATTCCCAGTAGTGGAATTGCTGGGTCAAGTGGTGTTTTTATTTCCAAATTTTGTAAAAAGCACCACATTGCCTTCCATAGTGGTTTCACTGTTTTACACTCTCCTAAGTAGCATGTAAGTGCTCTAATGTCTCCACAACCTCATTAGTATTTGTTGTTTGCTGCTATGTTAAAATTTTCTTTTGCTAAGTGAAATATCTCAGTCACAAAATGAGAAATACTACATAACACCACTATTATAAAGCAGGACTTACATGAGGGATTAGGAAACAATAGGAGAAGAAAGAATAGGTGAATAGTACATTAAAAAAGATGAGGTAAGTAATTGCTTATGTGATTCGTATTATGTATATAACAACAATCCAGAATTGGAGGTTCAGTGCAAAGTGGTGGGGATAAAGGGGATGGGTGGAGAACTGAGGAAATTGTTCAACAATTAATGAATTTCTATAAAAAGAGAAGAAACAATAGCCAAGCTTAATTGTATACTTGAGAATGAACCTAACTAGAGACACAAAAGACCTGTACAAAGAAAACTACAGAACATTACTGTGAGACACAATACGAGACAAAAAGAAATGGAAAAAATGTTCCCTGTTCATGGATAGAACTCAATATTGTGAAAATGACAATCGTACTAACAGCAATTTACATGTTCAATGTAATTCTAGTACATACAACAAATTCATTTTTAGAGGAGTTTGAAAGAGAAATTGTCAAGTTTATTTGGAGAGGGAAGAGAGCTGAATAAGCAAAGCACTTCTGATAAACAAAAATGAAGTGGAAAGCATAGTGCTCCCTGACTTCAAAACATATTATAAAGTGGAAATAATCAAAACAGCACCGTACTGGTATAATGACAGGCAGATAGATCAATGGAACAGAACTGAAAACTCAGAAATTGACCTCTCTATCTATGGTCAACTGATATTCGACAAGGAAATTAAACCTATCATCAAATGGGGAAATGACTAAGTCTTCAATAAATTATTCTGGAAAAACTGACCTGATGCCTGCAGAAAGCTGAAACAGCATTCACATCTCATACCATACACAAAAATAAACTCAATGTGGATCAGAGACCTTGGCTTGGAGTAAAGCTCAAAACCATAAAGTTTTTAACAGACAAAATGGGATCATACTTAGAAGACCTAATTTATAGTATAAAGGGGCAGAAAAATACAGCGAGAAATGTATAATCTTGAGAGGATAAAATTGCTAAAGAGAATCTTTTAAAGATTAAATCTCAGTGCTCAGCAGAAACATTTTTTATTAGGTGAAAATAAAACCTACTGACTGGGAAAAGATATTGACAATGTCATCTCATAACAAAAATTTACAGAGTATTACTGGGCCTCCAGAACAAAAAAGGCCAATAACTCAATTACAAAATGGAAGAAAGACATGGAAAGACTTTTCACAGAGGAAGATATTGGATGGCTAAGAGAGATGTAAATAAAAATCATAATGAGATACCATCTCCCCCTAGCAGCAGTGGCAAAGTTCATCAGAGTAGCAAGCAGTAAATGTTGCAGAGGACATGGAGAGGTAGACATTCTCATATAGTATTGGTGGGATTGTAAAATACTACAACCACTCTGGATGGAAGACAGTATAGCATTTCCTCAAAAATTTGAACATAGAAACTTGGGATGATCCAGCTATTCCACTACTAGGAATACTGTTGTTGTTGAGTATCATTGAGTCAGAACTGGCCGAAAGCTGACACTTCAGTGCTTTTTTTTCAGAAACTGTTAACCATATGAGAGGAAATTGCCCATCTTTCTTCTGCAAAGCATTTGGAGGATTCAAACCCTGTGCTTTTGGGATTTCAGTGCAGTTTCTTACCACTAGGATACTCAAGGAAATTAAAACTGAGACAGAAATGGAGATTTGTACACCAATGTTTATAGTAGCATTATTAATCATTACAAGAACATGGAAACAGACCAAATGTCCAACCACAACTGAATGGATTGAGAAATTGTGTTACATTCACAAAATGGAATACTTACAGCAGTCAGGAGCAACAATTTCAAAAAAGACTACATAAGTTGGTAAAGACTGGGGAGCATTATGCTGCTGTGTGAACTAACTCAGTCTCATAAGAAGAAATATTGCATAAGGTCATTATTATAAAAACAGAAGGAGAACTAGTAACACATGCATGGGGATCCAAAGGGGAAAGGGGCAGATGGGTGAGGTCGGATAGGGATTAAGCCACAGGGTTCCACAGTTTGGTGAGTGGAGGCAGGGGGTGAAAGAAATGGAAAGGATCCATCAGGGACCTGAAAAGACAGGGTAAGGATGGGCAGGGTCCAATGGTGATTAATTTTATTTGTAATGCATGGAAATGATTGTATGAAACCCAATGTAAATGAAGAATAGTGTGAAACAAGCAAACATAGAAACTTAGTAAGCAAACAAATATAAAAGAAAGTGAACTCTGGGAGAGGGAAGAGAAAGCTCAGGAACAAAATGTGCAACAATGAATGAATGAAAATCAAACTTTTCTATAAATTTCTGTTAAAATTACCATAAAGAAGAAGAAAAAGGGTTCAGCTATTCTAAACCATATTTTTAATTGCTTCCTATGCATTTGAAAGCTTCTTGAAGAAGAATTAATATCTTTGAATTGTAGTGTTAGATATGAATACTGAATATACCTTTGATATTATGTCTTTTATATCTATTTCCTTAAACCCCTCTTGGGACACAGCCTCTAGCTGCATCCATTGCAGACATATGTTTCATTCATTGATCAGTCTTCAACCTCATCAATCGGTATGAGGCCAACTTAAGAGTGAACTGTAGAAACACTCTGCTAAGATATTGCCTGATGGAAACCCTGGAGATAGAGCCAGCATTAAAGGTTCTTTTTGCTGGATGAATGAAGGAAAGTTGACTTGTGACTATTAAGAGACAAAACTTTCTGGATGATTGAGAAAACCAGAGGCTTCTTTTCTGTGTGTTGGTGGACTGAACTTGGATTTTCACTTGTTACCTGAGAAACTGTCTGAATTAATTGGGGAATTATACCTTGCTGTTAATTTGTTTGATACTACTGGACTAAACCTGGACTTTCACAGTGTGATATTATTTGCTTTCCCAATCACTCCCAACCTATTTCTTTAATAAGAGCCACAATTGTGAGTAAAGTAACATCTGTGAGTCAACTTGCAACAAACACTGAATACAATGATTAGTAGGAGTAAGTGCAGGAGCATGGGGGGCCATGACAGATTAATTTCAAACTGGCTGCTATTAATGGGGACAGCTGTCTTTTTCTGAGATTCATAGAAAGTTGAGTTTGTAAATTCGGGACTCGGATAGATGTGCAAATAAAATGGTTATTGCTTTTTGCTACAAAGTAGAAGAGAGAACCAAAAGATTATTTTTGCTGCTATTAAGTTGGAAAAGAAAGTTGAGAAGTTTCTTTATGGCCTGAGACAAAAGAGTAGATAATGAAAATGAGACAGAGAGTTTCTTAATGACAAGAAGCTGCACTGCAAATCTGAAGGTATGTGGTTCGAGGTCACAAGCTGCTCCACAGGAGAAAGATAGACAATCTCTTCTCAAGAGACTAATTGCCTGTGCACACCCACTGGAAGGTCACCTATGGATCAGTTTTGACTCTGTGGAACACAACAACAAAAACAGTGTATTTATTTTTTCCATTTTTTTATTGTTTGTTGGGGCATATCATAAAAATTAATATGAAGGACATATAAGATAAAGATGTTGTTGTTGTTCTGTGTCATCGAATAGACAACAACTAATAGTGACCCTATACACAATTTCTCTGAACCCTTCTATGTCCTGAATCAATCTCATATGAAGATATTTTGTAAAAATTATCATGGTGTTTGTTGATTTAACTCTACTTACTTGAGTTTAATATATATCAAAAGAAATATTGGATGTTACAATGATGTGATATATTATAATTTAGATGAAATATGTGAGTTAATCTTCAGCTTAATGTTTAAATTGATATGTGAAAAAAGAAATTTTGCCTAAAAGAATGTTTGTTTAAAATAGTAGCATTTTCATGAACATAGAGACTACTTAGCCAGGGAAAGATGAAAAAACTTTGTCAGTGCATTAATAAAAGATAAGATGGTGCCAATCAGAATTGTTCTCCAGGATTTAAAAGTCAAAGGAAGGTGGAGAGTATGATTAACTCATTATGACCATCTGTGGGTCCACCTGGTGAGTGGGAGTGGAAGGGAAGAAGTAATGAAGAGAGAAGTTGAGTTTGGATGTGTTTTTTGCTTTTTTTTGTCACTGTTCATCTAGTTTGAAGAAAGGAAGTGAAAAACAGTTGTTGGCCTTCACAAGAGCAGGGAGTCCTGAGGACCCTTAATACATTGACTTAGCCCAGGTGGAGCTAAGACTGAGTGAAAGAACTTGCCAGTTTGAAAAGCAAAAACAAAGTATGCACTTCTGAGTTTGCAGCTTATGTTCATTTGAATCTTTCTATAGATGGCTGGGGGTGAGTTGACCAGAATATTTTCTTTTTGAGCTAATATTGATTGCTATAACATGAGGGCTTGTTCTGGACTGAACCTTTGTTAATAAATGTAAATGTTCAAATTTCAACTCTAATAGAAGATTCTAGGCATCTACTTACTAAATAACATCCCTGCGGAAACTCTTTGAACTTTGATAAATGTCGATAGTTGTTGAGGTGCTTCAGGCCTTTTGTACATAGAGTTGCTATGAGTTGTGCTTGACTCGAAGGCAATCAATAACACCAACAACAACAATAAAAGATTCTTCAGAAACAAAGACACTCTTGCTTCTTCAAGGTATTGGTTTAATAGGAATGGGCAAATCAGAAATTAGGTATCTAAAATTGGATGATTAAGGCATAAGACATGAAGTAACTGGCTTACATACTTTCATTGATGTAGATGATGATAAGGGGAAGGTGGATCTTTTGGCTATAAAGGTGGACAATGGCTATAAAATCCAGGGAATGATATATGTTGTTGGACTTTTGAAAATACATTTATATCCATTGCCTTAGGTCCCTCACCCCTGCGCATAGTCTCTAGATGTCTCCACTGCAGACACATGGCTTACCCATTGGTCAGTCTTCAACATCAACAACAGCAGTGAGACTAAGAAAAGAGAGAAAGCCAACCCAACTGTAGAAAGGCTCTGGCAAGTTGTAGCCTGATGGAGTCCTGCGCTATGAGATTGCTATGAGACAAAGTGCTTGATGACTGAAGAAACCAGAGGCTTTTTGCATTTGTGTTGGTGGACTGAAATTGAACTTGTTGACTGAGAAGCTGTCTGAACTAATAGAGGAATTATGTTTTGTTAAACTGGAGATTGCTGGACTCAACCTAGATTTCATGTGTGGTATCCTTTGCCTCCTCCACCCCTCAATCTATTTCCTTAGTAAATTTCCTAATTCTGAGTAAAGTGACATCTGTGAATCCATTTGGAATAAACGTTGGACCCTATGATTTATAGGAGAAGGTGCAGGAACATGGAGGAGTCATCTGTGACAAGTATTTTATACTGGATATCATTGATAGGGACAGTTCTTCTTTGTGGAGTTAATGGAAGGCAGACTAGATCTTCACATTCGTTTTGTTGTATGCTTTTTTCATTATTCCTTTTACAGTCATGAATTAGCAAAGGTCTAAACAAGTTTCTCTTGGAGGAAGTACAACCAAGATATCCTTTAGAGACAAAGATGATGAAACACTTTTTCACACAGTTTAGACATCTTGTGTGAGAAGGCCAGTCCTTGGAAAAAAACATCATGTTGGGAAAATTGAAGGGTTAGAGTAGGAAATATAACTCCTTACTAGATGGATTGACACAGTAAGCATATCAATTGACTTGAGCATATCAGAATTAGTACAGGATAGGGCAAAATTAAGATCTGTGTTTCATAGTGTTGCTATAAATTACAGTTGACTGGACAGATGATACCAAACTACAATGCCAGCAACAACTAGTTGAAGTTAGTTTCTGAAAATTAAATGCACTCAGGTGAACTACAGTAAAGTATAAATATGCTGTGAGACGTCTTCTTGTGGTCTTGGAAGCTGGTAAGGAAATAGATGATAGGTGTTTTTTGATCATCCATATTCCATGTTCCAAGACATGTTTAAAGATAACTGACTACTCTCCAGGCATGAGGAAAGAAATAATTGGACAGTAATGACTGATATTTCCTTAACTTCAGGAATCAACTTCTATGTTTTGATTCTGAAAGTAATAATCACATTTTGTGTTTATACTAATTTACTATTTTAAATTTATACTATATAGCTATGCATTAAATCTCATTAAATTGATTTATTAACTACTAATACTACTTAGTGTACAGTGAATATAGAGTTTTCAAAGTCAATCAGTTGTTGAAAAATAAGTGTACCATTCTGAAACAAAATATAGATTACTTTTTTCTTGTTATTTTGCATTTTTATTACTGACATAAAAATAGTTAACATAACTAACCTGCTATTTCAGTAGTAAATACAACTGATTAATAAGAGCTTTTCATAAAAATAAAGTTTTTAGTATTGATTACAATTATTAATATTTCTTTTTTCATAGATCTTAGGAAAAAGGCAAGGAAGCATTAAATGAATCATTCTTTAATGTAACTTGTATTCTGGGTCACATCTCTTCATTTTTTTTTTTTTTTGCTGAATCCTTATGCAATTTCATCTGCTTTTGTCTCCTAGTACTGTATAAGCCACCATCATCTCCTCTGGTTTCCTGCAATGACTTCTGTTGTACTTGGCTGCTGTGCTTCCGTACTTATTTAACAACACTCTTATTAATATATAACACAAATGCCATATATTCATTAAAAAAGAGAGCTACATTTGTGTTGTTGAGACACTTGTGACTCACAGAGACCCTATGTAAAACAGCTCTGAACGCTGTTCTATCCTGAACCAATCTCATTGTCTCTGACACCCTTAAATAGTCCCATTACCCTAGTTACTTTGTCAATTCATCTCCTCTAGGATCTTCCTGTCTTGCACTATCCCTCCTTCCTACCAAACATGATGTCCTTCTCCAAGGACTAGTCTCTCCTGGAAACATGGCCAAACTACGTGGGAGAGCTTGAAAATCCTTGCCTCCAACGAGCAACTTGGTTTCGCCCTCTCCTGGACAAACCTCTTGTTTTCTCAGTAGTCCATGCACAGTATATTTGATACTTTTCTCCAGTACTACCGTTCAAAGACATTAATTCTTATTCTGTAATCCTTATTCACCTTACTCTTCAGACTGACATCACTGCTCTTTAACACTCTGAAGAGGTTCCTGACAGAAATTTTTCTAATGCAATTTATCTTTTTTTTTTTTGCTTGTTGTTGCCAAGGCTGATTGTGGAACCAAGTAAGATGAAATTATTAACAATCTCAGTTTAAGGGTCTTAGCTTAAATTTATGAATAAGGGCAAATTTATCCTTGGTGTGAATGCCTGAAAACACACTCACTCCTGTTTTACTTAGCCTTATTTAATTACATTAATAAGTTAATTCTTTAAGAAGTTTGCATTTTTAATTTCCATAATGCTGTTTACATTACAGGAATGAGTAGGTGTTTAATGAAAGAAGACGTGTCATGGTTAAATAGCAATTATCTAGTTCATGGAGTAAGAACACTTAATAGTTACTGATTGCTAATAGTTTTGAATAGAAATAATACTTCAAATATTTAGCAGAACTTGTATACAGTAATGACTTATTATAAAAGTCTCAATAAAGTAAAAGTATAGTATTTCAAAACTAGTATTTATATATACTGATATTGAGAAACGAATCTTGATCTGTAACATTCAATCAACATTTAATTTACAATTTTCTTTTATAATATGATATTTTTATAATATCATTTATGATATTTATTATTTTATCATAAAATATTTAAAATGCATATTATTTGGATCTTACAGATCATGTAGCTTGCACGTTAATTAAAAATATTTCATTTCCAACATATATACAAAACGTATTAACATGTTTCAGAGACCTACATAATTGAAACTAGTATAAAGAAACACTTCTACTAAGTAAATATCTATATTTAAATATTTTAAAAGCTACGTAAACCATAGATAATAAAAGAATCATCCTGCTTATAAGGTAATTTATTTATACATACACACAGTATACAATCAATATCATCTATTATAAGCAATTAAGCATTATGTAAAGGTTATTACAATGTACATATTCCCCAAATCCCTTTCAAGCAACCTACCAGATGTCTAGAAAGGAACAAAATGAAGGGAGCTGTAACACAGGCACAAGCACTGGAATCATGGAAGAAGACCAGACTTATAGCTTCCACTATGAACAACTTATATCAAAAACAAGTGGGATTTCAGGTATCATCACAGAGAACAGCACTTTTCTGAGATGAGAATAGAAAACATATTTTAAAAATGAA
>NW_006399784.1:3443858-3444838 GCF_000299155.1 Elephantulus edwardii | reverse complement strand
GAGGTTTGACTTTATATGAATAGATAGCACAAGGGTCCAAGGGTTTTGGTTTTTTGCTTGTTTGTTTTTTGTTTTTGTTTTTGTTCTTTTTTATGACAGCACTCTTCTGTGTCCTTATAGTGGGGCTTATTTAATTATTATTTGTAGGTACCGTGGAGTTGAGTACAACTCATAGCGACCCTATTGAATGGAATGCTGCATTGAAAAACAAAGAACTCATGAAATATTATACAAAATGCATGACCATGGAGGACATTATGCTGAGTGAAGTATCTCAGTCACAAAAGGACAAATACTGCATAGCGCCACTGCTGTAAAGCAGGACTGACATTGGAGTTGGGGGAAACTAAGAAGAGATACATAATGTATGCTGCATTGAAACAGATGAGGGAGAGAACTGTTTAAAAGGAATATACAATTAGGTATTATTTTCGTGAAAAGATTCCAGCAAAAGAAATGTATTGTAAAGAGGAGTGTGGACTTGTGTGGGGGAATTGTATAACAACGAAAGATTTTTTTTTTCTTTTCAAAGAGAAAAGCAAACTAAGGAGGGAGGGGGAAGTGGTAAACAAGGAGGAAACTATGCAAAAATGAATTAATGGGAGAAAATTAATTGGGAAGAATATGCTGTAAATATATCTGTGTGTGTATAAATACAATAAAAAACTAGTACAACTATTAATGTGAAATGACAAGGTTTAGAGGATATGTTGGTCTTTATCAGAAAACTCAAATAATAGAATTTTTGTTTCAATAGTTCTATCTTAGTCCAGGTGACAGAATAGGAGTAAAGATATTTGTTGTAAAAACACCAGAACATAAGCTTGAATGTGGATGAACGTTCCTTTGACATAAAATATAACCCACATATTAAATTCTTTATGAATACATTTGCAAACTTTATAAAGTTTTTAGTTGATATAACAATTTGATTTCAGCAGAATATTAAATGATTCAGGAAGTATTAAAAGAAGATGGAA
>NW_006399784.1:3441453-3441991 GCF_000299155.1 Elephantulus edwardii | reverse complement strand
GAGACTCTTAGGCAGGATTCAACTGACTGTTAAATACAAAGTTCTACTAACCAGGTCCTGATTGGTTTAAACAAGAGATGTCCATCCCACACCTGATTGTTAACTAACAACATATTTTTGTGAAGATGTTAGATTTCTTTTTCTAAAAAAAATATTTTATTAATTTTAATGAACATTTACAGAGATTTTGGATTTCAACTCATTCATTGTTGCACTTTTGATTTATTTTTTTTAAATAATTTATTTTCCTTTTTGTTGCTGTTGAAGATTTTTTCAACCTTTAACAAAAATATTACTCTTTCATTTTATACATAGTCCTGCTAAGAATTTACTAGAAGTACAAATATAAAAATGCAATATAGAAAATTGAGTTCAAATTTTTATTTAGCTTATCCCCTGGTGCTTAGTGGTAAGAAGTTTCACTATCTGTCTAAAGGAACATGGTTCAAATCTACTAGCTACTCAACAGAAGAATGGGCAGTCTTCTCTCATGTAAATCACTGCTTCTGAAAACCCACTAGAGAGTAAGCCATGAGAT
>NW_006399784.1:3439462-3439977 GCF_000299155.1 Elephantulus edwardii | reverse complement strand
TTGTTTTGTTTTTTTTCTTTTCAAAGAGAAAAGTAGACTTGGAGGGAGAGGTGGGCAGGGAGGAAAATGTGCAATAATGAATGAATGGAAATCCAAAGCCTCTATAAACTTTCATTAAAACTTCGATTAAAAAAAAAGAGGTAAACATTGTGAATACACTAGATACTCTTAGGAGAAAACAGGCCAGGGCATTGGAGATCTGTATGTTAGTCTTCAATTTGTTCACCTCTACAGTTATCTCTAGATATAGAACTAGATGAACTAGCTAAGACATAAATTATTCATTTGTATAATATAATGATTTCTTCTTGTTCTTAATTAAAAATAATATTTACACACAGGAAATCTATGAGTCACAGAATACTCAATGGCACATGACAAAAAAATAATAATAACTGGGAAACTGGATGTAGGGTATTTATGAGATGAAAATGTCCCAACAGCAGAGAGTTTGAAAGTGAAATTTCTCTACTTCAATACGTAAAGAATAAATATTAAATGGATGTTGTTGTTGT
>NW_006399784.1:3436917-3438100 GCF_000299155.1 Elephantulus edwardii | reverse complement strand
ATGGGAACAAATATAGATCTCTTCCAATTAATTAATTAATTGGATTAAATGAATACAACTTAGAAATAAAAATTCTTCACTGAAGTAAAATGATCAGGTGACATAAGGAAGAAGAAATTTATCTTGTAATAGATTAATGTTTTGATTAATATACATATTTTTACACCAATTATGCTCATTAGCAGGAAAAGAAGATCTATAAAATTTTGTATACACTATTTTCTTTATAACACCTAGTTTAAAAATATTTTACTACCAAATATTTGAGAGTATATATATGCAAACATGAGATGTAATAGAATTAAGTTATAATAATATGACAGATGTAATATGAAGTGTATATCCATAACATAGCACACTACTTTTAAAAAGGGGAAGGGAAATGTCCACTTGTCATTATGAATCATCAAGTCAGAAGTGACCCATAACTGAACCTTCAGAGAGTTTTCAGGGGTAATAAATTACACGGATGAGATTGTCCATTTTTCTTTCTAAGAACAGCTGGTGGATTCAAACTCTGGTCTTTGGGTTAGCACTACAACTCATTACTATTAAATTGTCAACACCAGACACCCATCCTGTTGTTAAGCGCCATCAAGTCATAGATGGCTCATAGCAACCATATGAACAAAAGATGTGAACACATATAACTTTCATTGTTCTTCTAAGATTCTGGATCAAGCTAATTCGGAAGTGGATGCCACTTCTGCTTCCAACCAAACACTGTCCAACATGGCTGACTATTATCATGTTTGACACATCAATGTCACAGAGTTTATCATAACAATAACCAGGAGTTGTTACCTCTGTACAGGAAATTGACACACTAGTGATATACTACTTAAAAGAATGTTTGACTGAAAATAATTAAAATTAGGCCTGAGGCAAAGGCTCAAATGCTTTTTAAAATAGGAGGCCAGATTTTATCAGCTCACACCCAATTGTTAACAGCTCACACCCATGCCTCCACCAAAACAAGAAAATACACCTTTGTAGAAACCAGCTACTCCACACATCTAACAGGATGTTGTAACTACTAACTGGAAATATTTTAGTTTAGATGTAATTTTGTTTTTAGATCTAGTATTTCACATTACCATTCTCAAATAATCCAAGGGCCAGAATCATAAATGAGTGGCGATTCTTTTTCTTAGTTACTGCTTGCCTACTGGGAAAAAAAAAA
>NW_006399784.1:3429217-3436737 GCF_000299155.1 Elephantulus edwardii | reverse complement strand
AAGAGCTACTGTGTGAACAGATTAAGGGAATAATATATAATTTTAAAATAAAAAAGGAAATGTGCCATGGTTTTATTTTTTCACTATACTTATTCAATCTGTATACTAAGAAAATTACTCAGGAAGCTAGATTCTATGAAGAAAAATGTGGCATCAGGATTGGAAGATGGCTTATCTATAACTTTTGGTATGCAAAAGACACAATCTTTCTTGCTGAAGGCAAGGAGGAATTGAAACATTTGCTGCAGAAGATCAAATATTGCAGCCTTCAATATGGATTGTATCTCAAGGTTAAGAAAACAAAAATCCTCACCACTGGACCAATAGAGAAAATCATAATAGATGGAGAAAAGATTGGAACTTCTAACAGTTCATTTTACTTGTATTCGCAATCATTACTGTTGGTACCAGCAATCAGCAGATCAGGAAATGTATTGTACTAGGAAAAGTCTGCAGTCAGGAACTGCCAGAAAGCAATAATGGGGGAGGGGGCAACTAACAGACTATAAAAATTACTGAAAAATAGCATTAATATCACATGCAAGTAAAATCTGGCTGAAAATTATCAAAAAATCACTAGAACAGTAAATCAACAAAGAATTACCAGAAATACAAGTTGCATTTAGAAGAGTCCTCAGCAGTAGGGATACCCTTGTCAATGTCAGCCAGCGGATTTGGGCTGAAAGTAGAGAATAACAGAAGAATCTCTATTTGTGTTTTATTGACTATGCAGAGATATTTGACTATGCAAAGACATTTGACTGTGTGGATTCCAACAAATGTGTCTAATTCTACTAAGAATGGGAAACCCAGAACAATGTATTGTGCTCATGTGAAACCTATACTTAGAACAAGAAATGTCCCAACAGAGGAAGGGGACACTGCATGGTTCAAAATTAAGAAAGGAATTTACCAGTGGTATATCTTTCCTCCATATCTTTTGATCTATCTGTGAAACGGGTCATTCAGGAGGTGGACTTTATGAAAAACATAGCATCATCACTGGAGGAGGACTCATAAACCACCTGCTTTAGGCAGATTGCACAACCTTGCTTATCAAATCTGAAGAGAATTTAAAGTGTATGCTGAAGAATGTCAAGGATTACAGTCTTCAATAGAATTGCATCTCAACATAAACAACAACAATACCCAACAGATTCTTACCACTGGATTAATAGGCAGCATCATCAGTGATGGAGAAGCGATTAAGATAATAAAGAACTTCATTTTCCTTAGATCCACAATTAACACGTGGAAGTCAGGAAATCAAAAGGTAAGTTGCTTTATGAAAGTCTGCAGTCAAGGAGCTTTCATGAGTGTTAAAAAAACAATTTCTCTCTAGAGACTAAGGTGTACCTGGTTCAGGTCATGGTCTTCTCAATTGCTTGCTATGCAACTGAATGCTGGACAATAAGTAAGGATGATTGATGAAGAATGAATGCCTTAGAGTTGTGGTGCTGGAGAAAATATTGAACATACTATGACTACCAAGAGAATAAATGGGTCTGTCGTAGAAAGGGTGAAGCTGGGTTGCTCCTTGGAGACAAATATTTTGAAACTCCATCACATACTTTAGACATGTGTCCAGGAGAGGTCAGTCCTTGAAGAACGACATCATGCTTGGAGGGGTGGGTGGTCAGTGCAGAAGAGGAAAACCCCGGAGGAGATGAATTGACACAGTGACTGTGGCAATGAGGACAGGGGTGTCTGAGAGAGTGAGATTGGATCAAGACAGATCACAGTTCAGAGAATTTTTCATAGCCATAAAATGCAGATTCTAAATTATTTTGTAGCTGTTTTTAATGTTCATTATAAATTTCATATACTATGATTATTAAAGCCACTGTAAGGTCCAAAATGATCCTAAAGTTAGGGAAAATTACCAGACACTTCTACTGCAATATACTCATAACTTTTAAAGAGACAATGGTAGAACTTCTATCATATTTTTTAAGCATATGTTCCTTTTAAGATCGGAACTTTTTTATTACTTGCTTGATATTTTAAGCTTTTTGCTTACTATACTACATTACACAATTTGGTGAGTTCAAGTTCTGTTTTATAAATATCTCTCTAACAGAATGTTCACTCAGTTGTAGCATTTACAGTTTAATCACTATTTGATTGCACACCTGTGAAGGGCACGTCGATTGACAACCATTACTCTAAACTGTAATGCAGATTTAATTTTTTTTTCTGTAGACTCTATTTCACAAATCTGAAGTTATTTCACCATCATCTAGTTACTGTGTGACATCCTATTGAATGTTTTAATTTAAAAAATAATGTATATATTTCTGTTCTATAAACAGGAGCCACAAAAAAAGAGCTAATTGTTACTGTGGTAATTAGGTGTCATGGAGTTGAGTATAACTCTACCCTATGTATAATGTATAATGAATCCTATCCTAACCTGTGCAATTTTCACAACAAACTAACACACTCTAACCCATGGCTGCAGTCATTGCATCAATCCACCTAGAACCACTCTTTTGCCATTCCTCCATCTTTTCAAGCATGATGTCCCTCTCCAAGAAATAGCCTTTCCTAGCAAAGGGCCCAAATTATGTGAGGCAAAGGTAGATCTTTTCTTCCAAGGAGCACTCTGGCTGCATCTTCTCCAAGATGTATCTATTTGTCTCCTGGTTGTCCATGGGGTATTCATTATCCTTCTCCAACACCTCACTCAATTAATTAGCTCAATTAATTCTCACTATTAATTGAGTTAATAGTGAGGATTAATTACTTCCTTTCTATTTTTCTATGATCAATAATATAGAGCATTTAGAAATCTGTCTAGAGAAGATACCATTAAAATCAAACTTATTTTATTATTAGTGGTTGTTGTTGTTGATTGTCGACAAGTCAACAATGACTCATAGTGACTCATACTCATAGGACCTGAAGCCTTTCTATAACTATTGTCATTTCTCAAAGTTCATAGTTTTCGGAGGCATGTTGTTTAGGAAATGGGTGACACTCCTGCTTCCAAAGCATCATTTGTTGTTGTTGTTGTTGTTATGTGCCGTCGAGTCGCCTGCGACTCATAGCGACCCTATGTACAACAGCCCTAAACTCCGCTCTGTCCGGTGCCAATCGCACTGTCTCTGACACTCCCATCCCAATTATCCCAGTCACTGAATCAATCCACCTCATAGAGGGCCTTCCTCTCCTGCGCCATCCCTCCACCCTCCCAAGCATGATGTCCCTCTCCAAGGACCGGTCTCTCCTCACTACATGTCCAAAGTAAGTTAGATGGAGCCTCAGAATTCTTGCCTCCAAGGAGCCACCCGGTTTAACCCTCTCCAGGACAAATCTATTTGTTTTCCTAGCAGTCCATGGTATTCTCAGTACTCTTCTCCAGCACCACAGCTCAAAGGCATCAGTTCTCCTTCTATCCTCCTTGGTCATTGTCCAACTTTCTGATGCATAACAGGTGATTGCGAAGACTATGGCCTGTATCATTAGATACTTTTAATCCCAAAAAGACACATCTCCTTCTGGGAAGGGAAAAAAAAATCCAATATTTTCTTTTTCTATAAATGAAAATATTGATCTTGCATATGGTATGGAAATCTTGATTTTAAATGTCCTATACTTAGATTAAATCATTCACTCACTCATTTGTTGTAGAGGTGGTGCCAATTTATAGCTATTTACTGTAGGCTTGTAAAGCTATAAATCATACATGTGGTGAGTGTCTTTTTTCCCAAAAAGCTTCTGGTGGATTCTAAACACTAGCTTTTGGGTTTGCAATGCAACTCCTTATCCACTAGAACATTTCTCTTGGACATGTCATTTAAAACTTGCAGAATAAACTAGAATGTTATCCTTTCCATTTTTAATTAATTTTATTGTTAAATATTCTTCTAAAGAACAGAAATAATCAAAGACATAGGTAGATATAGACACAGATATACATCTAAATGTGTGTCTATGTGTGTGTGTGTGCACGCACACGCACACGTGTGTTTATGTACAACTGTAAAAAGAGTAAGGGACATGTGGGGAGAGCTATATCTGACCTTTCCCAACTCCACAAAACTTAACTGTTCTTGTCAACAACATCCACGACACAAAAGCAATTCCCATGAGGTCAGACATCACTTTCACACTCCCATACCTCTTCCTATTCATTTCAACACAAACCTTATTGATTTATTGGGTCCACAATCGGTTTTAATAGCTCACAGATCACACAGAACCTTATTAAAGAAGTCAAAAGTCTATAATTCATGTTAGTAGCACAACATAATCACTTAATTAGAACAGCCGCGCTGGTAGGAACTCATTGGCATTTCAGTCTCCAGCCTCATCGCTTTAAGCCAGTCCTGCAATTATAGCTCTCTTCCTCCAACCCTCTAACAAACTTGGGAAAATTTCTTAGCATGGATTCCCCGTGGGATAGCAGTCCCCAGCTCTGGCGCAGTTCGCATCAGGTCTCTGGTTCTTTCCTGTTGGCTGCTACTTTGCTCCATAGGCCACACTCTGGCTGGTGCAAATATCTCTGGTTTCCAAAGATGCTCTGCATTTTCTTGAGTTTTGTTTGCTGGTGGTGAGCTTTTCATATTCTGCTGCAGGATCCTTTCAATTCAATAGTGAGACTACCCAATATCCTTGTCAATTAGCAGGGAAATCCCTAGCCAATCCTTTGTGAATAGACTAACACACATTATTTGCATATCCCCGCCTATGCACATGGCAAAGACAGTCAGTGAACAGGGAAGCTATTTTGGACAATAAGCCCTTAACACCACAGTGTACACACATCCACACATATAATGTACATACACCTCCCAACACCACACACACGTAAAATCACAAACTGCCAGGAAAACAAATAATTCTATTTTGGAGAGAGTAAAACCAAGTTTCTCCATGAAGGCTAGGATTTTGAAGCTACATCTCAAGTATTTTGGGCATGTGGCCAGGAAAGACCAGTCATCAGAGAAGGATATCATGCTTGAAAGGGTGGAAAGATAATTCAGGAGAGAAAGACTCTGATGGGATAGATGGATACAGTAACTGGGGTAATGGGTATAGGTGTGGCAGAGTTGTGAGACTGGCTCAGGATAGGACAGGCTTCAGAGCTATTGTACATAGGGTTGATAATGAGCCGCAGCAGACTTGACAGCACATAAAAATAACGTGTAAATGCATATGAAGCAAATATAAATACAAGACTTACTTTCGATGCAGCTTGCTCTTTAAACTGACATCCTTGTTCTTTAATATTTTGAAGAGATCCTTTGCACAATATTGCTCAATGAAATATGTAAGTTTATTTCTTAATTATTGGTTCATTGAGTACTGATCATGATGCGTATTTGATAACATAAAACCTTTTCTTTACTTTTCATGATGTTATTAATTGGTCAAGCTGTAAGAATTTTTTATCTTTGAGATGTAATCTGTACTCAAATATGTAGTCTTTGAGCTTCATCAGTAATTTCTTTAACTATTATTTATCTTCAACAAGCCAAGATTATTGTTATCTGCATGTTACTGGTTGTTAATAGGTATTCTAAGGCTGGACAAAATTATTCTTCTTCATTCTATCCAGATTCTCAAATCTGAAAAAGAGCTTTTAGAAAATACAAATTAGTCGGTAGATAATGAACATTGCATTGGAACAGATGGAGGATAGACATTTTTAGAAGGAATATATGATTCGTCATTATACATGCAACAAAAACACAGAATAAGAGTTTACAATGCAAAGAGGACTGCGGGAGGAGAGGATGAATTGTTCAGCAATGAATGAATATATTTAAAAAAGTGTGAACTGGGAGAGAGAGAAGGGATAGATATGGGGTAAAATGTGCAATAATGAACAATTACAATAAAATATTTTATTTAAAATAATATCAAAAAAGAAGAACCTACACATTTCTTAATGAAGTACGCACTGTTGTTATGTCCCATTGAGTCACCTGTGTCTCACAGCAACCTTATGTATATTGAACCATGCTCTATCCTGAGCCAATCTCATTGTCTCTGACAGATCTAACACCGTTTCTCCAGTTGCTGAGTCAATCTATCTCATGCTGTGTTTTCATCTCCAGCACTGTCCCTCAACCCTTCCATGAAAGGTGTTCCTCTCCAAGGACTAGTCCTTCCAGGCCACACACCCCAAGTATGTGAGATGAAGCTTCAAAATTATTGCTTCCGGGGAGAAGCTTGGTTTCACACTCTCTAGGACAGAACTGTTTGTTATCTTGGCAGACCATGGTATGTTCAACACTCTTCTCTAATACCGTAACTCAAAGGCATCAATTCTCCTTTCATCCTTAGTTATGGTCCAACTCTCTGATGCATAGCACCTAGAATTTCTTAAACTGAGAGAATTTGTGTTGGACATATTCACTTGTTTATGCTAAGAAATTTGGAAGGCAGTTACCAGACCACCTGATTAGAATAAATCCATACCTGTACTCATTCCATGAAAAGGAGAATTGACAGAATATATGAACAATGTTGTTTTGTACTGTCTAGTCAAAACTGAATCATAGCTGACCTCTCAGCAGATTTTCAGAGGCAGTTAAAGGCACAGGAGGTGACTGACTAGTCTTCTTTTGTGGAACAGCTGGTGCATTTGAACCATATCCCTCATGTTTTGCAGCGCAAACTCTTACCACTAAGTCACCAGAGCCCCCTGCATAATACTACAACAAAATTAATATCACATACAATTGTAATATTGCTGATAATAATTTTAAAAGATACAGTCCGTCCCTGAAATTCACACTGGATTCAAAGAAGGAGGGGTGTTGAAGGATATTTGTTGCTGGATCTCTGTTGTAAACAGAGATTATCAAAAGGATGATGATCTGTGTTACAGACTAAGCATTGGTATTTAACAATGTATTGCAAATATCATAATAAATTATGGATAACATTTCCAGTAATAGGGATTTCATAATGATTGTGCTTATCCAGAACCTGTACATCAATCCAAAAGCAATTATTGGAGCAGAACAAGGGCATAATTTACAAGCAGAAAAATTGTATGTCAAAGTTGAATTATTGAAAAAACCCAGGGTTGAATAAAAAAACACGAAAGAATAAAGTTTGAAACTGTCATCCACCACAATGGTATCATGGCACAACCACTCTGAAAGACAGTTTGGTGTTTTCTCAAAAAGCTGAATAAAGAAATCTTATTTGACCTACCTAATTCCATTCATTTCATTTAATTAAATTAATTAATTCCATTTACTGAAATAACATATGAGCAAGAGCCTATGGTGATGAAGGAAGACCTTCAAGCTGCTTTGAAGGAAGTAGCAAAAAAATAAGACCCCAGGAATAGATGGTATACAAATTGACATATTTCAGCTAACAGATGCTTCCCTGGACGTGCTCACCAAGTTGTGCCAAGAAATCTGGAGAACAACCACTTGGCCAACTGACTGGAAGAGATCCATATTTGTTCCCATTCCAAATAATCGTGACCCTACAGAGTGTGGAAACTATAGAAGAATATTGATTTCACAAGAAAACACTATTCTATTGAAGAT
>NW_006399784.1:3417789-3428287 GCF_000299155.1 Elephantulus edwardii | reverse complement strand
AGGATTCTGGGGCTTCATCTGACATACTTTGAACATGTTGTAAGGAGGGACAGGTCCTTGGAGAGGGACATCACGCTTGGGAGGGTGGAGGGATGGCACAAGAATGGAAGACCTCTATAAGGTGGATTGATTCAGTGACTGGGTAATCGGGATGAGTGTGTCAGAGGCATTGCGATTGGCACAGGATAGAGCAGGGTTTAGGGCAGTTGTCCATAGGGTTGCTATCAGTCACAAGCAACTTGATGGCACATAACAACAACAACAACAATTCCATTACTAGGAATATTTCCCTTGGAAATTATAACTGAGATAAAAATGGAGATTTGTTCACCTATAAACGTAGTAATGTCATTCGCAATAAGAAGAAAATGGAAACAACCCAAATGTTCATCAACACAGGAATGTATTGAGAAATTGTAGTACACTCACACTATGAAATACACCTCTAAGGTTAACAATTTCGTAAAACAGAAGTAACATGGGAGAATCGAGATCATTATTCTGAGTGCACTAACTCAGTCTTCTAAGGACAGATATGGCATAAGTTTTCTTTTAATTGTAAAAATAGAAGAATAATTAATGTTGTTGTTATTTTATGTGTGATTGAGTCACCCATGGCTTATAGCAATCATATGAACAGTAGCTCTGAACTTTACCCTATCCTAAGCTAATCTCACTGACTCCAACACACCTAATACTATTTGCTCATTTACTGTGCCAATCAGTATCACTTGGAGTCCTCCTTCTTTGTGCTGTCCTTTGACCCTTCCAAGCATGATGTCCTTCTCCAAGGACTGGGCCCTTATTGCCCATGCCCAAAGTATGCATGACAAAGCTTGAGAATCCTTGTCTCCAAGGGGAAACTTGGTTTCACCCTCTCTAGGACAGACTTATTTGTTCTGCTGTTAGCCCATGTTAGGTTTGCTACTCTTCTCCAGCACTACAAGTTAAAGTGTCAATTATTCTTCTGTCATCCTTAGTCATTGTCCAGCTCTCTAATGCATAGCAAGTAATTGCAAAGACCATGGCCTGGATCAGGTGCACCTCTTAGTCTTTAGACAAACATCATTTCTCTATAACACTTTGCAGAGTACCCTGACAGCAGATTTCCCCAGTGCAATTTGTCTTTTGATTTCTGGATTGCTGGTGCCAAGAGTGGTGATTATGGAGCTCAGCAATCTGAAATTGTTAATAGCCTCAATCTTTTCTCCATCCATCATGGTGCTGTCAAATTTCCACCATGATGGAAAACTAATAAGATGTATATAAAAGTCTAAAAGGGAAAAAGGAGAAGGGTAGAGAGTAGAACGTGTGTGGGGGGGTGAAGGGGGCATCACCAGGATAACAGAGTCCAGTGGGCAGCAGAGGGAGGGAATAAGGCAATTAAGAAGATCTAATAGAGTTATTTACCTTTTTATTGTTGAGGTGTTAGATTTTATATATGAGTCCTTTATCAGATTTGTCTTTGTCAACTATATTTTCCCAGTTTGTAGGTTTTCTTTTTACCTTGTGTAGCATTTTCATGTGCATGTTATAGTTGTTGTTTACTATCGAGTTGGATCTGACCCGTTGCTGGCCCTCCAGAGAGTTTTTAGAGCCCATCCTTCTCCAATAGAGCATCTGGTGGATTAAAACTGTGTACCTTCAAGACTGCAGTATAACTACTTGCTACCAAAATGCATGGAAATTTAATTTTTAGAAGGTCCTATTCACTCATTTATCTTCTCCTGGTTGTAGGTATTATTATGCTTGGAATCCTATTCATCCTGTAGATTGAGGATTCTAGAATTCTTCCTAGTTTTTCTGTGATGATGTTTAGTCTTTGATTTTGCTTTAAGGTAGCTGGTCAGTCTGGAGTTTAGTTTTGTGTGCAGTGTGCAGTGTGGGTCTTGTGTGAGTTTTTGGTAGAAGGTTTTCCAATTTTCAGGATCATTTGTTAATGAGGCTGTTGTTCTCCCAGTTAACTGATTTCGTCTACATGTCAAAGATTAGTAGATGAGTTGACTTCTGGGTTCTCAATTTCATTCCTTCAATCTATGTGTTTGCTGTTGTATCATACTGTCTTGACTACTATGGCTGTATAGTAGGATTTGAGCTCAGGGATTGTGAAGTCTCATATCTTTCTTATTTTGTGGATTTGTTTGTTTGCTTTGCTTCGCTTTGCTTAGCTATTTCAGTAGTGTTTTGGTTATCTTGTATCTCTTTCCATTCCAGACAAAATTGGAAGTTGCCTTTTCCATCTCACTGAAGAATGGAATTGGTATGTGTACTGGAATGACACTGGCATTGTAGATTGCTTTGGTAGAATTGCTGATGAGCATATGGAGAGACTGGAACTGTCATTCACAGTTGGTTGGAACTTAAACTAGTACAACCACTATGGAACATAGTCTGATACTTTCGCAAAAAGTTGAAAGTAGAAATAGCATTTGACTCAGTTGGCTTTGGCAGTCTAATGATAAGACACTTTGCTACAATACCAAAGCCATACAGTTCACAACAACCAGGTTCTCCAAAAGCGAAAGATGTATATCTGCCTCCCATTGTATTTATTGCCTCTGCAAACCTTTTTAAGGGCCTAATGTGTTGGTCCCAACTTGATAGCAAACAATAACAATGTCACTACTGGAAATATACCCTAAGAAAACCCCAGAACCCTGATGCAAACAGATGTATGCACACCCGTGTTTATCACAGCATTTGTCACAATAGTGAAGAGGTGGAAGCAGCCCAATTGTCTGTCAACAAATGAATGTACAGAATAACCCTCGTATATTTGCACAATAAAATCATATGCAGCATTGAAAAGTAATGAAATTATCAAACACTCCACAATATGGTTTTATCTGGAAGGCATGCTGAGTAGAAGATCTCAGTCACAAAAGCACAAATAATACATAAGATTTCTGTGATAAAATAGAATTGACATAAGAGGAGGGGTGACAATGTACAGGAAATGAGTGAAGAGTTAATTAACACTACAGTGGAACAGATGAAGAAAAGGCTGTCTGAAAAGACTAAATGACTAAGCATTAAATGTATGGCAACCAACAATCTGGAACAAGAAGTGTATTACAAAGTTAACTGAGGAGGGAAAAGGAAAGTAAAAGCAGAAAACATGCATCAATGAATGAATGAAACCCATACTTTCTATAACTTTTCATTACTATCACAATAAAAAATAAAATAAAGAACTCACATACCAAAACAACATATATCCTTGAAAGAACTCACCAAAACAACATATATCCTTGAAAGAACTATATTCATTATATGTAGATTACAACAAATTGTGGCAAACCTTAAGGAGAATAGGAATCCCAAAAGACTTGATTGTGCTCATAGGAAACCTATGTTTAGACCAGGAAGCAGTCCTCACAACAGAGCAACGAAACACTGCATGGCTCAAAATCAGGAAAAGAATGTGTCAGGGATGCATCCTGTTTCCACATCTTTTCAATCTACATGCAGAACAGATCATCGAGGAAGCTGGGCTTTCTGAAGAAGAATGGAGCACCAGGATTTGAGGAAGACTCATCAACAAACTATGTTATGTAGATGACACAATCTTGTGTGCTGAAACCAAAGAAGGATTGAAACACTTGCTGTAGGAGTTCAAAGACTGTAGTCTTTAGTATGGATTAAAGTTCAGCATTAAAAAGACAAAGATTCTCACCACTGGGCCTATTGGAAGAAGCATCATAGGTGGTTAACAATTACAGTTTACTAGGCTTCACAATAAACAATCTTGGCACCAGCAGTCAGGAAATCAAAAGACAAATTGCACTGGGAAAATCTACTCTCAAGGACCTTTCCAGAGTACTGAAAAGCAAGGATGTCGCTCTAAAGACTAAGGTGCAACTGATCCAGGCTATGGTCTTTGTAATTACTTGCTATGCATAAGAGAGCTGGACAAGGCCTGAAGATGACAGAAGAATCATTGCCTTGGAGTTATGATGATGGAGAAGGGTATTGAACATACCATGGATGCAAAGAAAACAAATAGGTCTGTCATGGAGAGAGTAAAACCAAGTTTCTCCCTGGAAACTAGGAATTTGAAGCTTTGTCTCATAGGTTTTTGGCATGTGTCCATGAGGGGACTGGTCCTTGGAGAAAGACATCATGCTCATGGAGTGGAGAGAGAAGGCAGGGCCTTGACCTTGGATGAAATGAATTGATACAATAACTGGGAAATTAGCATTAGGTGTGTTGGAGTTAGTAAGGCTGGCTCATGATAGGGTAGGATTCAGAGCTGTTGTACATAGGGTTGCTATGGTTCACAGGAGACTTGATGGCATATAACAACAATAAAACTTAAGTTATAATGTTATTTATAAAGAAAAAGCATCAAGCTTAAATAAGAAGAAATGCTAAATCATTTTTTGCTGTTATTATTATAGTTGTCGTTATATGCTATTGAGTTAAGTATAATTCATATTGACCCTATGAACAGGTTTAAACTTTACCCTACCTTGTGCAACCCTTCTTATCAAGGACATGCTCAAACCCATTGGTACCATTACTATGTCAATTCATCTTCGTGGAAGTCTTCTTTTCTTTCTCTGATCTTTAGCACAATGACATATTTTCTAGCACTGGCCCCTCCTGACAATTTGAAACCATTTTTCACCAACCTTGTCTCTAAAGAACACCAAGACAGAGATGTTTGTTATTTTGGCAGTCCTTGGTATATATTTCACCGCTATCGCAGTTCAAAGGCATCAGCCATCAATTCTTTTTCTGATGTAATTATTCAGTGTCCAACTTTCAGATTAATAGGAAACAATTGAAAATATTAAGGAAATTATAAACTTATTTGAAAATAGTATCTTAATTACATAAACTGGTGTCCATTGTGTATCAATTTGACAAATTTTATGCACTCCATAGTTGAACAACAATAGAGTACGTTACCTGAATATGACAGTGAAAACTTTTTACGTAAGTGAGAGGAAAATGGTGAGAGGAGAAAGGTATTGTAAAACTTTCATTCAAGTAAAAGAAAGTATCACATGTGCGAGAATGTCTGAAGATAAGTAAGTCAATGAACTTCCTTGAATTTCTTTCTGTGTAAGATTCCACCCCACCCTTTCTAGAAGTGAAGAACAATCCATTTTCTCTTTCTTCAGAAATAATGTCTTTCTAATGTTTTTCCCCTTTTGTATTTTTGGTTTAATCATTTTCTTCTTTCTGGGATTCTCAAATCTTCCCCTTTCTTCTAATCTTCTAAATCCCTTAACTGTAATGTTCCACTTTCTAAGCCTCTCCATAGGGATCTCTGATGGCATATGGGTAAGAAGATTGCAGTGCTGGACTGCAATCTCAAAGGCACACAGTTCAAATCCACCAGAAGCTCTGCAGAAGGATGAGCAATCTCCTCCCATATAATTAACTGCCTCTGAAAATCCTCTGTAGAGTCAGTGATGGGTTGGTTCCAACTCAACAGCATACAACAACATGTATAAAATAAGGAATGATAAGATAAGCCTGTGAGTATTGACAAGTTCTGGAGGGAAAGCATTGCAATATCAACACAGAGGCGTGACTTGAATCCACTAGCTGCTCTGCAGGAAAAAGATAGGCAGCATCTTCTAGTTTAGTTTGCTGCTTCTTAAAACCCACTGGAGGACCAAATCCAAAATCTCTGTAAATGTTCATTAAAATTATTAAAATCAAAATTTTAAAAAACTGCTTCATACAACATTTGTTCATATATAAAACACAAGTAGATAAAATTTTAAAAGAAGTGTGTTGTCTAGTATTTATGCAGATGACACAACACTGCTTGCTGAAACTGAGGAGGGCTTGACGAACTTGTTGTATAAGATCAAGGAATGAAGCTTTCAATATCGATTGCATCTCAAGTCAAGAAAACTAAGATTCATAGCACTGAACTTACGCGCAGAACCAAGATGAATGAAGAAGAGATTGAAATTGTCATCAACTTCATCTTGCTTGGATCCACAATTAAAATCTTCAGTACCAGCAGTCAGGAAATAAGGAGATACATTTCAGTGGGAAAAATTTCAGTTAGGGACCTCTCAAAATCAAAGGAGTAATGATATAAGTTTGAGGAATAAGTTGTGTTTTATTCAGGCCATAATCTTTCTGATTACTTGTTATGCATTTGAGAGCTGGACAATAAATAAGGATGACAGAAAAAGAATTGATGCCTTTGAGCTCTGGTATTGGAGAAGAACAATGAACATGCCATAGAGAGTCAAGAGAACAAACAGACAAGGCTAGGAGAGGGTGCAGCTTGAGTGCTCTTTAGAGGCTTGCCTCAATGATAAGAATGATAAGGCTTTGTCTCATATACTTTGAGAATGTTGCTAGGAAGTGCTATTCTTTGGAGAAGGACTTGATGCTGGGAAGGTCAGCAGGTTGATGAAAAAGCGGAAGACCTCTCTACTAGGTGGATTGACAAGGTGACTGCTTCATTGGGTTCTTTTTGTGTTCCATGAAGTGTGAGGATGGTGCAGGATAGAACAGGATAAGAACTTTTGTTGATATCACTATGAACTGTACTTTACTTGACTGCACCTAACAACAACTACTGAAACACTAAAAGTTCAAATTCATCATGTCTGAGGTACCAAGGGCAAAGTTATGAGTGATTCCTTGCCTGTACTTCTTAGTTTATCTTGACATTACTTGTCTTACAGGGAAATATTTACACTGAGTGTCTTTCCTTTTCTTTTGTCCCTACTCTATGTTTGTCTCCCTGTAATTATTGTCCTTATTTTCAATTTAAAAACACCATAAATTGTTGTTATTGTTCTTATGTGTGGTGTAGCAGACTAAGACTCATAGAAACCCTATGAAAAATTGTCCTGAATCCAACCCAATACTGAGCCAATATCAATCTCTCTGGCACACCCACCTCCATTATCTCAGTTACTGTGTCAATATATCTCAACCAATGTCTTCCTCTCTTGTCCCTTTTGGCAACATGCCCAAAATATGTGAGATGGAGCTTCAAAATCCTTGCCTTTTTTTTCTATAATTATATTTTATTAATTTTCATAAACATTTACAGAGATTTTGGGTTTCCATTCATTCATTGTTGCACTATTCTCTCTACCCTCCTCCCAGTTTGCTCTTGTCCAAATGCCACAGTGCTTGTCAAAGCCAGTTCTGATTAATCTTCTTTGTCAGTGTGTCCTTTGCCATTCCCTATCACTCCTCCCTGAGAGAGACTTCACCCTGAGTCATAAGGAAAAGGGGATGGCGTATTCTCTTAGCTACTTCCTGCTGAAAAGGGATGCTGTGGGTTTCAGGGTGAAGATCTTCTCTCACTACTCTAAAGGGCCCCTTTGGCAGTAGGAAACACATAGACTATTATGGAGATTGATTTTGGAATTTAGATGCACTCTTATTGATTGTGCTTGGCCGTACATGTTCATATCCTTGAAGATGTATCATGGGAGTGTTGCAACCTAGAAGACACAAATTTGACTAACAAGTTATAAGTACATGAGTCCAAAAATTATGGAAAAGTAAAAGAAAAGATTCTTTCATTGTTTTACAAACCCTCCCCCAGGTCCCCTCCACCATGTAGCCCTCGCTCTAGTCTCCTGTGATGACAGAAATGAAGGAGCAACCTGGTTTCACCCTCTCCGGGACAGATCTGTTAGTTTTCTTGGCAGTCCATTGTATGCTCAATACTCTTCTCCAGTACCACAACTAAAAGGCATCGATCTTTGTTGTGTCTTCTTTATTCATTGTCACCACAACTCAAAGGCATTGATTCTGCAGCTGGCCTGGAAATTTTGGAGAGGTGCTTCCACTCTGAATGTTGGTTTCTCACGTTTTGAGGTGAGTCACATAAGGAAAGTTTTGGGTTGTGTTTAATTTGTAATATTGTTTTGTTTTGGTTTTGGGATCCCCCCTACTCCATAAGCAAGTGTCAGTTGGCCTTTGGCCCCTTTTGGCTAACAGAGACCCAAAGTCAGAGGCCTGCCCAAGGGTGTGTCTTTAAAACTCTGGAGGGACCTAGGGCCAGAACTTATTAATTTTAGAAAGAACATTCTTTAAGTGGTACAGAAGCCATTTGTGTATTTGCTGTAGTGAATAACTTCTAGTCCCTGTGATGCTGAGCACTTTGCCATGTTGTTTTGCCTTTGAGTTGAGCATGACTCATAGCGACTCCATGAACAAAAGGCCTGAAAGCCCTCTACAAAAATTGATAGTTTCTTGAGGCGTGTTATTTAGGAATTTGATGCCACTCCTGCTGCCAAACCTGTCATCAGGTTTGTCACCATTATTATGTGCCACTGAGTCGCCTGAAATGTATAGCGACCGACCCTTTGTACAGTAGCTCTGAACCCTTCCCTGTCCTGAACCAGTCTCACTAATTCCGACACATCAACCCCCATCATCTCAGTGACCAAAGTAAGTGAGGCAGAGCTTCAAAATCCTAGCCTCCAAGGAGAAACTTGGATTCACCCTCTCCAAGACAGATCTGTTTGTTTTTTCGGCAGTCCGTGGTATGTTTAAGACTCTTCTCCAGCACCACAACTCAAAGGCATCAATTCTTAGTCATTGTCCAACTTTCTGAAGCATACCAAGTAATTGATAAGATCATGGACTGTATTAGGCACATCTTATTATATCGACTGACACCATTGCTCTTCAGCACTCTGGAGAGGTCCATGACAACAGATTTTCCCAGTGCAACTCATCTTTTGATTTTCTAACTGCCAGTGTTAAGAGTGTTGATTGTGGATCTGAGCAACCTGTAATTGTTAACAACCTCAATCTTCTCTCTACCTAAAATGGTGCTTCCAATTGGCCCAGTGGTGAGAATCTGTCTCCTTGATGCTGAGTTTCAATCCATACTGAAGACTTACAGTCCTTGACCTTTTGCAGCAAATGCTTCAGATTTTCACAAGATAGGATCTGAGGGCTCTCTCTAGTCTCCTTAATCAAGTAACACCATTCTCCAGAACTGTGTCAGCTACCTTAATGTCATCTTTCAGGAAAGTATATCTTCAGTCTCAAATCTACCTCAGAGTCTGGATTTCGAACTGAGTGACATCTTACAATTACAGCGTCAGGAACCCATGGAGTCACTGTGCCATAGTTATGTCAAATACCGTAATGGTTGCCCATCATAGATAGTGTTTGGAGGAGCTTCCAGATTGATCAAGGTTTGTAAGGGGGATTGGCATCCACTTCCTAAAACAGATGCTTCTGGAAACTCTATAAACTCTATAATCATACAGAAATGATGTTAATTAGAGGAGAGAGTTCTGGTCTTTTGTTCTTAGGGTCACTACGAGTCATATTCGACTTGCCAAAACTTAACCAGTGCTAAGTGAGACTAATATTGTTATATTTGGAGGAATATTCTTCTAGTTTTCACATCACTCATCAGTTTGCTGTACTGAGGTAATTTGGGTTTGCTGTGATGCTGAACCTTGTGCCATTGGGGTATCAAATATCATAATGGTCTCTCAATGTGAACAGTGTTTGGTGGAGATCCCAGATGTAAAACAGGTTTGGAAGCAAGAGTGGCATTCACTTCCTAAACCACATGACTATGGAAGCTCTGTTAACTTGGAGAAAGGATGGCAATTATGGAAAGGCATTAGGACTTTTGTTCATAGAGTCACTATAAGTTGTACTTGACTCAGCAGCAATCAACAATAACAACAACAATCCTTAGTCGCTATCCAGCTTTATGAAGGATAACAAGTAAAATGCAAAGATCACAGACTGGATCAGGTGCACCTTGGTCTTCAGACTTATATTGTTGTTCATCAGCACTCTGGAGAGGTCTCTGACTGAATAATTTCCCAATTCAGTTTGTCTTTTGTTTTTCTGATTGCAGGTACTAAGAGTATTGCTTGTGGATCTAAGCAGTAAGAAATTGTTTACAACCTCAACCCCTTTTATATCTATCATGATGCTTCCAATAGGGTCAATGGTGAGAATCTTTGTCTTCTTGATGATTAACTTTAGTCCCTATTGAGCTCTGTCATTTTTTACCTCTTCAGCGAGAGCTTCAGGTCCTCATCAACAGATAAGGTTGTGTCAACTGCATAGTACAAATTATTGATGAGTCTTCCTCCAATCCTTTTGCCACTTTTCTCCTCATAAAGTCCACCTCATGAATGATATATTTTCTGCCTAATGATAGAAAAGGTATGGATAAATTATACTTCCCTGACACACTCTTTTCTTGACTTTGAACCCAGCAATGTTTACTTACTCTGTTCTGAGGACTGTAAGCTGGTCTAACTATAGGTTTTGCAAGTGTTCTGACCTTCTCATTCTTCTCAATGATAACTACAATGAGCTGTGATTCACACCGTCACACGCTTTTGTATAGTCAAGAACACATAAATAGACTTTTCTCTAGCACTCTTTACTTTCAGCCAGAAACTCTCTGGCATTGGCAATAACATCACTAGTGTCACACCATCTTCTAAACCCAGCAGTATCTCTGGTAGTTCTGTCAAACTTGGAATATACCCTGAAAAAATGAGAACTG
>NW_006399784.1:3415061-3417154 GCF_000299155.1 Elephantulus edwardii | reverse complement strand
GTTCTCCACCATTTCTTAACACAACCTGAGGAGTATGTCCATGCTTGATGCTTGCATGTCTTCGTTGAAATATATCAGTTGGTAGTCCATCAATTCCTGAGGTTTTATTTTTTGCCAATTTCTTCATGGTAGCTTCAACTTGCTCCTTCATCACCATTGCATCTTAATCATGTGTTTTTGCATGAAATTCTTCTGTGTCAGCCAATTCTTTCTGTTCCAGTGATTCTTTCCATTTTTTTTTGATCCTTCTAAAATAAAACAACAAAGTCCCTAAAATTCTTTGCTATAAGAGCATAAGAGTCAGAACTGAGTCGTAGCTGATTCTCCATTGGCTTTCTGAGATTGTTAATGGCAGAAGAGGAAAACCCATTATTCTCTTGCAAAACTGCTTGTCCACTATAACAGTAGGTGGATTTAACACACATTCCCTACGGACGTAGTCACTTCTGTATACAATAAGTATAAATATTCTAAAATATTTGTTATTGTGCTTTTTGCATGCCATTTCAAACATGGAGCACTTTTTTTATTTGACATTAAACATATATTTTTAAATGAAATGAAAACTGTATCATTATTTTCTTTGAGATATTATTCTCCATAGCCATGATGTTGATTATGATGTACAGTAGACTTGCATTGGGTTTCTGAGCCTGTCAATATTTCCAGGAGAATATTATTTAGTGCCTTTGAGTTGTGTCCATGACTTTTTATATTTTTAAATTTGCTTATAAATAAAAAAATCAATTAATGTACTAACAATGTTGTTTATCTAGTATTTCTAATCTTAGCACACTTCTTGAACATGCAATGAGTAACTTTTCAAATTTCAACCCAAATATTTTTATGTTCCAGGCTGCTAGAGGACATTTTTTAAATGTTACATTCTAAATTGCAATTAATTTTTATACTCCTTTGAGCACATTTAAATCTGAATTTGTTACTTTAATTAAACTGAATAATTCAAATATTAAATGAAACTGTGTAACCTCAACTAATTGAAAAGCAACTGGGCTGATTACTGAATATGAAGATACACTTGACAGTGTAGAATTCTGTATTAAATTCACAGTCTTAAAATTATATTATGAATTTCTCCTAACATAGAAGAAACATTCTGACTCATGCCTTGTGCATGCGTGTATGTGTGTGTGTGTGTGTGTGTGTGTGTGTGAAAAAAGTGCATATTGGTTTGTCTGATTGACTTGCATTACCTACATGTGTCACCAATAAAAATATTCTAATATTTTTTCAAATTTTCATTAACATCCTCCATCAAAATGTATGTTTCTGTGTTTCAATCTTGTTAAACATCTCAGAATGAAATTATTCTAGTACTCAATTTGAACTTGATTAAGTTAAATTTTTTACATTTAAGAAATCTTTTATGGATTAATAAATACACAGATATTAGAACCATGTCAGAAAAATATCTTTCTCTCCTTTGACTTTAATTGTAGAAATAAAAGAATTATATTTAGATATGAATGGGGGCAAACAAATACAAAAGCTTTAGGAATTTAAGAATACTAATAAAACAAAAATGTAAGCACTAAAAATGATAATATAAATTTATGTGTGGCATTGTCTTGTATAAGACTAAAGAGAATGTAAGAAACATGAAAAGACAATGTTAGTAAGAAATAAGATGATGTTAGTATGATATCTAATACTTGTCTTTGTGGGAAAACATATAAGAGCAATTATAAAAAGGTAAGCTAGTGTACTTTGTCATAGAGATTTCAGGATAATCACAACTTTGCAGATGAATTTTTTTTCACTCATTTGTCTTCTAACACAATAATTTTCATGTACCTCATATATGTGAAACTTGACAGTGAAGAAATAAAAATATAAACATTAAAATTGCTATATTGGTAAAGAATAATAAATTGGCAAAGAGTAATAAATCATCTTTGGGCTATCAAAGAAACACTTCAATACATGTTGGAAAAACTGCAATTATAATGCTTCTTTAAGCTTGGATTGCAAGACTTTCTTTGATGTGTATAAGAAACTATTAACCACTGGAAAAGCACATTTGCTTTAAAAGTACCAAAACCACTGCCATTGAGTTGATTCTAACTCATAGA
>NW_006399784.1:3410368-3412140 GCF_000299155.1 Elephantulus edwardii | reverse complement strand
TGTTAGCCATAACTTTTTATGATCCACACAATCAAATGCCTTTACATAGTCAATAAAGCACAAATAGACATTTTCCAGTATTTTTTACTTTCAGTCAGGATCCATTTGATATAGCCCTGGTGCCACGGCCTCTTCTAAATTCTGCTTGAGCTTCTGGCGGTCTCCTATATATGGTCTCTTCTAGCAGATTTTGGATGATCTTCACCAATATTTTGCTTGCATGTGGTATTATTGATATTGTTTGTTAGTTTCCACATTGTGTTGGAGTACCTTTCTTGGGAATGGGAACAAATATGGACCTATTCAAACCCATTGGCCAGAAAGCTGTCCTCTAAATTTCCTCGGGTGGACTGGTGCATTCAAGGCTGCATCTGTTAATTGAGCAAGTCAATTGATATCCCATCAATTCTTGGGGCCTTATTTTTTTGCCATTGCTTTCAATGCAGCTTCCACTTCCTTCTTCTTTACGATTGGATCCTGCTCATATGGAACTTCCTGAAATTTTTCAGCATCATGAGACAGTGATTCTATGTATCCCCTACATTTTCTTTTCATGTTTGATGGGTAATTTGAAACATTGTCCATATTATATTTCAATATTGTAACTCAAAAATTTGTATTTTCATTCTCTCAGCTTGAGAAATACAAAGTGAGTTCTTCACTTTTTATTCTTCAATTCCGGATCTCTGCACATTCAATTATAACACTTTGCTTTGTCTTTTCAAGCTGTCCTTTGAGATCTTCTATTCAAGTCTCTTATTTTGGCATGCTTTCCCATTGTTTTGGCTTCTTGATGATTTAGTGCAATTTTTAGTCTCTTCAGATATAATTTTTTTTCTTTCTCCTTTGTCTTTGCAATAACGTTTTGCTTACGTCATGGATGATATCCTTGATATCACTCCATAACTTATCTTGTCTTCGGTCAGTGGTGTTCAATGCTTCAAACTTATGCTTAAAATAATCTTAAAATGCAGATGGAATAGATTCAATATTGTATCTTTGTTCCTGTGGAGTTAATTTTTTTTTCAGACTCAGTTTGAACTTGTTGTTATGTGCCATCGAGTCACTTGCAACTTATAGCGACACTTTGTACAAGAGCCCTAAACACCTCTCTATCCTGTACCAACCTCACCATCTCAAACACACTCATTACCACCACTCCACTCACAGAGTTGATCTATCTCATTGAGGGTCTTCCTCTCCTGCACCATACCTCTACTCTCCCAAACATGGTGTCCCTCTCCAAGGACCAGTCCCTCCTTGCAACATGCCCAAAGTATGTCAGACAAAGACTCAGAATCCTTGACTCCAAGGAGCATTCTGGCTTCACCCTCTCCAGGAAAAACCTGTTTGTTCTCCTAGCAGTCCATGGTAGTATATTCAACACTCTTCTCCAGCACCATAGCTCAAAGACATCAATTCTCCTTCTATCACCCCATTCACCGTCCATCTCTCCAATGCATAGCATGTAATTGCGAAGACTATAGCCTGGATCTGGCTCACCTTAGTCTCCAGTCTGACACCAGTACTCTTCAGTACTCTTGAGAGGTCCCTCACTGCTGACTTTCCCAATGCAATTTGTCTTCTGATTTCCTGGCTGCTGTTACCAAGAGTGTTGACTCTGGAACTAAGTAAGCTAAAACTCTTAACAATCTCAATCTCTTGACCATCGATACTGATGCTGCCAATTGGCCCAGTGGTGAGAATCTTTGTTTTCTTGATGTTGAGCTTCAATCCATATTGAAGGCTGCAGTCCTTGACCTTCTGCAGCA
>NW_006399784.1:3407705-3409393 GCF_000299155.1 Elephantulus edwardii | reverse complement strand
TTGGTCCAGTGGTGAGAATCTTTGTCTTCTTGACATTGAGCCTCAATCCATATTGCAGGCAAATGCCCTCGGATGCCCATTCTTCTCAGAGTCAGCCATAGCTAGTTTTGATGCACACAGTCAAAAGCCTTTGCATAGGCAATGAAGCACAGATACACATTCTTCTGGTATTCTCTGCCTTCTGCCAAGATCCATCTAACATTAGCTAGAATATTCCTAGTACTACAACCTCTTCTAAAACCAGCCTGCACATTTGGCAGCTCTCGACATACTGTTCCAATTTTTTTTTTATAATTATCAGCAGAACCTTTCTTTCATGTGATATTAATGATATTGTAGGATAATTTCTGCACTCTGTTGGGCCACCTTTCTTTGAAAGGGAACCAATATTGATCTTTTCCAGTCACGGTCTGACCCACAGTTTGCCCCTGACTTAGTTTTGACTGTTGTTATGGTGGGTTGCTGTGGTACTGAAAGCTATGCCACTGATGAGTTAAATGTTACAAACTTTACTCATGGTAGACAAGATTTAGTAGAGCTCTCAGATTAAGAAATAGATTAGTCATACACTTCTTAAATAATAGGTATTTGAAAACTTTATGAACAGGAGAGGAATATGGATAGTTTAATAGTAGTGGTATAGAGTCCAGATTGAAAGTCAAGAGATACTATGAAAAGCAATGACAAACATCATTTAATAATTGGAATATGGAATGTGTGTAACTTGAATGTTGCAAAACAAGAAACTATGAAAAATGAAATGGAACACATGAACATCAACATTGTAGGCAATGTTGTTGTTGTTATTATGTGCCATTATGTGCTTGCAACTTATAGCGACCCTATGTTCGACAGCTCTAAACTCTGCTCTCTCCTGTGTCAATAGCATTGCCTCTGACACACTCATCCCGATTGCCCCAGTCACTGAATCAATGCATCTCCCATAGGGTCTTCCCCTCCTGCGCCTTCTCTCCACCCTCCCAAGCATGATGTCCCTCTCCACGGACCGGTCCCTCCTTACAACATGACCAAAGTATGTCAGACGGAGCCTCAGAATCCGTGCCTCCAAGGAGCAGACCGGTTTAAACCTCTCCAGGATGAATCTGTTTGTTCTCTTAGCAGTCCATGGCACCTTCAGCACTCTTCTCCAACACCAAAGCTCAAAAGCATGAATTCCCCTTCTATTCTCCTTGGTCATTGTCCAGCTCTCTGATGCATAACAAGTGATTGCAAAGACCATGGCCTGTACCAGACGCGCCTTTGTCTCCAGAGACACACAGTTGCTCTTGAGTACTTTAGAGAGGTCCCTAACAGCAGACTTTCCCATGACAATATGTCTTTTAATTTCCTGGCTGCTGGTGCCTAGAGTGTTGATTGTGGAGCCAAGAAAACTAAAGTTGTGAACAATCTCAATCTCTTCACCATCCATCCTGATGTTGCCAATTGTTCCAGTGGTAAGAATCTTTGTCCTTTTTTTTTGGATTAAATTTTATTAATTTTAATGAACATTTACAGAGATTTTGGGTTTCCATTCATTCATTGTTGCACTGTTTTCTCTACCCTCCTCCCTAGTTTGTTCCTTCCCCCCCCCCGAAAGTCTGTTTTAATTGTCCAATTGCCACAGTGAATCTTTGTCTTCTTGGCATTGAGCCTCAATCCATATTGGAGGCTGCAGTCCCTGACCCTCA
>NW_006399784.1:3403492-3407435 GCF_000299155.1 Elephantulus edwardii | reverse complement strand
ATTAGCACGATCAAGTGTTCTGGGATTCCCATTCTTCTCAGAGTCAGCCACAGTTTGTTATGGTCCACACAGTCAAACTCCTTTACATAATCAATGAAGCACAGATAGACATTCCTCTGGCACTCCCTGCTTTCAACCAATTTCAATCTGGCATTAGCTACAATATCCCTAGTACCATGACCCCTTCTAAACCCAGCCTGGACTTCTGGCAGTTCTCTGCTGATGAGCTGTTGCCGTCGTCGTTTTTGGATAATCTTCAGCAGAATCTTGCTTGCATGTGAAATCGATACTGTTCTGTAGTTTCCACAATCTGTTGGGTCACCTTTCTTTGGAATGGGAACAAATATAGATCTCTTTCAGTCAGTTGGCCAAGTGATTGTCCTCCAGATTTCTTGACACAACTTGATGAGCACGTCCAGGGCAGCATTTGTTCACTGAAATATTTCAATTGGTATATAATCTATTCCTGGGTTATTATTTTTTGCTATTTCTTTCAAAGAAGCTTGAACTTCTTCCTTCATCACCAGAAATGGACTAGCTTTGGCTACTTTGAATCAGATAAATCTATGTAATACTGTACTGGGAATGAATAACAGAAGAGTTGTCATGCATTCATAATAAAAATGTCAATTTGAAGTTCTATCATGAAATATAATGTTGGAAGTCACAGGATATTATCCATATACATACAAATATATCCCATTAATGCAACTATTATGAAAATATATGTTTGTACATCTAGAGCCAAAGAGAAATTGTCTTTGGGGGGCATGCCTGTTTTTAAAATACCATAGTGCTGGGCTAAGTCTGTGGCTGGCTTGGAGGCTTCTGTGGATTGGTTCTACTTTGGAAGATGGTTTCTTGCATCTTGATGAGGGTCACGTAAGGAACGGTTTTTAGTTGTGTTATTGTTTTTTTCTCCACAAGTGGGTGTCAGCTGACTGGATTCAGCTAATTATGATCCAAGATCTGAGACTCTGCTTGGTTTACAGTCAACAGCATTTGTTGGGCATGCCTGTCTTTAAAATACCATAATGCTGGGCTAAGTCGGCTGCTGGCTTCGAGGCTCCTGTGGTGTGTTCCTTAATTTTGAGATGGACCTTCTTCAAGTGGTAGAACAATTATCTGTCTATTTACTGTCCTGAAGGATCTTGAACTTGCACTGCCATATTTATGTCATGAACCCATGAAGAAGTTTTTAATTTCCTATACCATTCTGTTCTTAGAGGTTTTAAAATAAAATTTCACCATCAATTGCACAAAAACAGAAAATGTAGTATAAAACCTGCTGAGAAAAACACAACTGCGTTCATGGAAAATGTTACCAATTGACTTAATATAACTTTGCTTTTTTTCTGAAAATAGCCAATTTATATTGGATTTGCTTGTTCAGAAAATTTGCAAAATTGTGTTTAATCTATGTTGTCAAAATTATGGGTTGTAGTGTGGGTTCCAACTCATGGAGACTCAATTTACAACAAAATGATTTGCAGTAAAATTTAAAAGCTGAAGTTGCTATAAAAGCTTAAATTATGATGTCATACCTGTATATAGTCATATAAAACTCTATATCCATAGCACAAAAACTCTATATCCGTAGCACTGGCAACAAAAAGGCATTTTGAATCCACTTGTTTCATGAGAGAAAGATGAGCAGTATTCTGTCATAATTACAGCCTCAGAAACCTGTTAGATCATTGTCAGATGGAACCAACTTTACTGCAGTGAGTTTGTATTTTGATTATGGAAACACAATGATCAATAATTGTCTCTTTTTTGTATAAAGATAATAAGTTAAAAATATGCTTTACAAATAATAAACTATTACAGATACTTGTATATTTATAATGTATTCATGTATTTTTATTAATATCTCAATTATGCATAATTACTTTCCTGGACACACTTTCCTCTAACAGGATTTTATCTGTTAGAGAAAAGTGTAAAGTCAAGCAAAGAGATATCAGGTAAGATAAATGGTTTACAAGCATATTGTATGAAACACAGTGTTAATGAAATAATGTCTGAAACACAATGTATATGAATTTTATATAAAACAAAACTCTTTTAAATATAAAAAGAAAAAAATAAAGTGTGAAGTGTTTCTTTAAGTCATTCATTTATTTAAAAATATTTGTTAATTACTTCCTTTGTAATGGAAAGGTCAATAAATTAAGCAAAAACATAAGAATCTGTAGTTGAAACATGATACTGAAAACATCAAGAACAGAACCTCAAACATAGTAATCTAAATACTAAAACAATTGATTATTTTTTAATGAAGCCAAAGTAATTCTCCAATTAGTCGTATTATTGTAGAGAGCTTTTTACTATGATGCTGCAAATTTTGCCACTGACATTTCAAATACTAGCAAGGCTGGACAAGCTTAATTGAACTTCCAGACTAACAAAAACTAGAAATAAAGAATTAGAGATCCACTTCCAAAAAAAAATAAAAAAAAAAACAAATAGAGCATGATCCAACACTAATCTCATAGACTGGAGGATTAGTTTTATAGATAGTTTGGAAGGCATTTAGCAAAAACCCAAAATAACAACCCTATAGGACAGAGAAGTATTACCCTAATCAGACTTCTGAGACTCTAAATATACAGGAGAAATCTGCCTTCCCTTTCTCCCAGGTAACAACTTACTGGGTCTGACTGCCAACTTTCTGTTAGCAGCATCGACTTGAGCACTCTAAAGATTATAAAGAAAGAGTAAGAAAGAATAATGATTTGTTTTGTTTTCTATAACATCTGGTTGTCTAGAGAGCTCTGGTGGCCTAGTGATAAGAAACTATGTTGCAATCCTGAAAGTACAAAGTTCTAAACCATCAGCTGCTCCACCAATGACAAATGAGCGATCTTCTTTTATGTGAATAACAGCCCCAGAAAACCTGCTGGAGGGTCAATTATGTGTCAGTTCTGACTGGATGACACACAACAAAACAACTGCAAGGTCACCATGAGTCAGAGCAACATGATGGTAGCTAACAACAAGAATGATCAAGAAAATACTCAGGGAAAGCCTCAAATATAAGCTATTTTTTTTTAAATTTAGGTTGTTTATTTTTCATTTCAATGAACATCTACAGAGATTTTGGGATTCCATTCATTCATTGGTGCACCCTTCTCCCCGCACAAACCCCTCCCCCCCCATTTGCTCCTCTCCTTGAAAAGCAAAAGAAAAACTCCCTCATTGGTACACAATCCCCCCGCCCCCCGCACCTCAAGAATAGGAGAGAGGGAATTGTGAATATTTATGGGAAGAATATATCAGGTCCAGAAACAGTGAGTATAGAAGATACAAAGCTATTTTTGCCAAGAATTTAAAATAAAAAGGAAGGAAACTTATGTGTTGGAAGCCAGACTGAAAAGAAATAAGTGGTAGGACTTGAAATTAGAGACCCAAGAGAGGTGTCATGACCACTGTACTTTGTGACACTCTAAATTTTAATAAAGGATAAATAAAACTACCTTAGGATTTTGATCAGAACACTGACTTTATCCTTCCAAGCTTCTATTTGGAACTAAGAAGGGTATTAAAGGTAAAAATCATGGATGACAATTTTCTACCTTTGATACAATGTGGACAAAGGTCATGTTATTGGTGATATGACCAGGAACATCAAGAGTTATGTGCTGAGAAATGTTGTATTTGCAGGTATGGTTTGAAGGCAAAGTAAACAGGGTTTTATAACAAATTTGCTTTGAAGTATAACATAAAGGTAAAGTAAAAAAAAAAAATCACTCCAAAATTGTTAGTTAATCTGTGCAATTTAAAAAATAGAGTTGCCACTAGGGGTATTATTGCCAATGTCAAGTTGATCCTGGCAAAGAGCACAGAGTACCAGAAGAATGTCTATCTGTGTTTCATTGACTGTGTAAAGGCATTTGACTGTGTGGATCACAGTAAATTGTGGCTAACCTTGAGGAAAATG
>NW_006399784.1:3387404-3403077 GCF_000299155.1 Elephantulus edwardii | reverse complement strand
ATTGGGAAAATCTGCTATCATGGACTTCTCCAGAGTGCTGAAGAGCAATGATATCAGTCTAGATAAAAAAGGTGTACTTAAAAACAACTATGAGACATCATCTCACCCCAACCAGAATTGCAAAATTTAACAGAACAGCAAACAACAAATGCTGGCGAGGTTGTGGAGAAACTGGAACACTTATTCACTGTTGGTGGGAGTGTAAAATAGTGCAACCACTATGGAAGGTAGTATGGCACTTTCTCAAAAAGTTGCAAATAGAGCTACCATTCAACACAGCAATTCCACTACTGCGAACATACCCCAAAGAGACCGTAACTGACATCCAAGCAGATATATACACACCCATGTTTATCGAGGCTTTGTTCCCAATAGTAAGGAGTTGGAAACAACCTAAGTGCCCATCAACAAACAAATGGATAGAAAAGCTGTGGTATATTCACACAAGGGGATACTATGCTGCATTGAAAAACAACAAACTCCATGTTTATCGAGGCTTTGTTCCCAATAGTAAGGAGTTGGAAACAACCTAAGTGCCCATCAACAAACAAATGGATAGAAAAGCTGTGGTATATTCACACAAGGGGATACTATGCTGCATTGAAAAAATCATGCAATATTATTCAAAATGGGTGACCCTGGAGGACATTATGCTGAGTGAAATATCTCAGTCACAAAGGGACAAATACTGCATGGTGCCACTGTTGTAAAGCAGGACTGACCTCGGGGTTGGGAGACTGAGAAAGATGGGCTCAATAATGTATACTGCATTGAAACAGATGAGGGATAAAACTGTTTAAGAGGGGAAATTATTAGGGATTTTTGTCATGACAGGAGTCCAGAGCGAAGACTGTATAGTGGAGTGGACCTCTGGGGAGGGATTATGAAACAATGAAAGAATTTTTCTTTTACTTTTCCAAGAGGGTAGTGTACTGGGGGGAAAGTTGGGACAGGAGAAAAGTGCAACAATGAATGAATGGAAATAAAAAACAACAACAACAACAAAAACAACGGTGTACTTAATCCAGGCCATGGTCTTCTCAATTACTTGTTATGCTTTAGAGAGTTGGACAATGCCTAAGGATAATAGAAGAAGAAAAAAATGCCTTTTGATTCTGGTGCTTGAGAGAAGTCTTGAATATACTATGGAATTCCAAGAAAACAAACAGGTCTGTCTTGGAGAGGTTAGGATTTTGAAGCTCGGCCTCACTTACTTTGGTCACGTGGCCAAGAGAGATAGGTCCCTGGAGAAGGACATAGTTCTCAGAAGGGTGGACGGACAGTGCAGGAAAGGAAGACCCTGGATAAGACGGATTGATACACTCACTGGGGCAACGGGGGTTGATATGTCAGAATTAGTGAGACTGGCTAAGAACAGGGAAGGGTTCAGAGCTGCTGTACATAATGTCACAATACGTCACAGGTGATTCAATGACATACAATAATAATAATATACTATGACAGGTTTGGCAGCAGGAGTGGCATCCAATTCCTAAAGAACATACCTCCAGAAACTTTTTGACCTTTGATAGATGTAGATAGTTGTAGAGGGGCTTCAGGTCTTTTGTTCATAGGGTCACAATGAGTCATGGTGGACTCAAAGGGAATCAACAACAACAAATTATGCAGATGACACAACCTCACTTGCTGAAAGTGAGGAGGATTTGAAGCAACTTGCTGCAGAAGGCCAAAGCTTTCAATGTGGATTGCATCTCAACATCAGGAAAATACAGTCTTACCACTGGACTTAGAGTTAACACGAGAAATGGAGAAAATATTGAAAGTGTCAATGAATTTTCTTACTTGGCTCCAAAACCAACACACTTGGTACTAGCAGTCAAGATATTAAGAGACTTATTGCATTGGGAAAATCTGTACTCAGGGTTCTTTTCAAATTATTGAAGAGCCATAATGTCAGTTTGAAGATTAAGGTGTACCTGACTCAGGCTATGGTCTTCTCAATCACTTCTTATGCACTTGAGAGCTGTGCAATGAAAAAGGAGAACCTAAGAAGAATTGATGTCTTTGATTTGTGATGTTGGAAAGAGTACTGAATATCCCTTTGACTGCCAAAGAACAAACAGAGCAGCCAAGCTGCTCTTTGGGGCAAAGACAACAAAGACAGCTTCACACACTTTGGTCAATTTAAAAAGGGTTCATCATGTGGTCTTATCTTATTGGTGTTCAAAGTCTCAAGCCTATTCTTAACAGGATCATAAAGTTCAGATGGAAATTATTCAAAATCATATCTTGGTTCCTGTGAACTTCTTTTCATTTTCTTCAGCCTCAGTTTGAACTTGCATTGAGTAACTGATGATCTGACCCACATTTGATCCCTGGCTTAGTTTTGACTGCCAATTTTTTATGCCTTGGAGCAGGTGCAGCTGGAGTGCTCTTTGGAGGAAAGAACAATAAGTCTTAGCCTAATATACTTTGGGCATGTTGCTAAGAAGTTCTATTCCTTAGAGAAGGACATGGTGTTGGGAAGGGTTGAGCATAGGCAAAGGAGAGGAAGACCCTCAACCAGGTGAATTGACTGCTGCAGTGGGCTCTTGTGTGTCATGAAGTGCAAGAATGATGCAGGACAGAAAAGAGTTCAGATCTTTTGTTCATAGGGCCACTATGAGTTGTGCTCAACTTAATGAAACACAACAAAAACAACAACAAAAATGGCTGGTCTTATTAATTGTTATTTTAATGAAAGTTTACAGAAATTTGGAGTTTCTTTGATTCATTGTTGCATACATTCCTCCCTCATCCTCCCTTCTCCCTCTTCCAGTCCACTTTTTTAAAAATACTCATTCATTGTTGCACTATTTTCCCCTCCCTCTCTCTATCTCCTCCCCCATTCCACTTTCCAATTCACTAGTTATTTTGAAGTGTTGACAAAAGGCTATTTCTTGCAGATGGATAATATGCTTGGAAAAGTGGAGGGTCAGTGAAAGGGAGGCGGACTCTCAACCAGATAGATTGAAACAGTAATTACTGCAATGAGCTCAAGTGTGTAAGACATGATGAGGATGATGCAAGATAGGACAGGATTCAAGTTTGTTGTTCATAGTGTGGGTATGAATCACACTCAACTCAAAGTCACAGCAACACCTCTTATTGAAAGGGTTAAAACACAATAGCAAATATTATTATAGGGAATGTGAATGAGTTTAATTTTTCTTTTTAACTGTGACATACCTACTATTTTGACCTTAGGGCAAATCTGATTCATAACAAATCTACATACAACAGAAAAAAACAGTGTAGTCTTTCACCTTCTTCAAAATAATTCCCACCCATGTTTATCGCGGCTTTGTTCACAATAGCAAGGAGTTGGAAACAACCTAAGTGCCCATCAACAAATGAATGGCTAGAGAAGCTGTGGTATATTCACACAATGGAATATTATGCTGTATTAAAAAAACAAGAAACTCATGAAATATTATTCCAAATGGGTGACCCTGAAGGACATGATGCTGAGTGAAATATTTCAGTCACAAAAGGACAAATATTATATGGTGCAGCTGTTCTAGAATGAGGCTGATATTGGGGGTGGGAGTAGGACTGAGAAAAACTGCATAAATTATGTTTACTGCATTGAAGCTGATGAGGGAGAGAATAGTTTAAAATTAATATGTTTTAGGGCATTATGATTGTCTTAAGAGTCTGGAATGAGGGCTGCAGAGTGGAGTATACTTGGGGTTGGGGTGGGGATGTGCACGGTGGGGGGGGATTGTGTACAAATGAAGGAGTTTGTCTTTTGCTTTTCAAGGAAAGAAGCTAACTGGGGGTGGGGGTGGGTGGGGAGAAAAGTGCAACAATGAATGAATGGAATTCCTAAATCTCTGTAGATGTTCATTGAAATTAATGATAATAAAAAAAATTTTAAAAAATAGTTGCCATGTATGACTTATTTGTTGCTTTTACTGTGTTAATTCATTTCATTGAGGAACTTTTCTCTCTTCACTGACCCTACCAAACTTGATGTTCTTATCCAGAGTTTGATCACTCCTGATAATACGTCCAAATTGTGTGGTGTGGGATGCAATTTTACAATCATCCCTTCTGAGGAGATTTCTGGCTGTACTTCTTTCAGGACGATTTGCTAGCTCTTCTTGCAAGTGTATTCAACCTATATTGCTATTTACCCTCCAGTCAGAACCGATGCCCACAGGCATATTTTTAAACCCAGTAAATCACAAGAGAGAAGATTGCTCTGCTTTCTTCCTTTGAACAGCTAGTGGATTCAAATCACATTACTTATATTCAATATATATTTAATCTATAGTTAACCTAAGAGTCATATTAATCTCAGTACATTCTAGAAGTTCAGTATTTATAATCCCATCTAGTTTTACAACTAATTATGTTACATTTTGCTATAATCTTAAGCAATATAACATGTATATCACATACACACTTTCAGCCAAAAATCCATTATCTACCTCAAGTCCTATACAATTCTGCAAAAAAAAATATTATCTCTAGAATTTGATCAATTCTCTGACAATATTAAAATTATCTCAGAAAGGGCGTGTATTGTTCTTTTCTTACTTACTATTTCCATTTATATTATTCCCTTTAGTATTTTTTTTCATTCAGGTGCTAAGTTTAAGTGTATAATTTATGTTCTGTACATTTTGATACTGGCTTTGGGCAATGTGTACATTTTAAAGAAACTAAATGAATAAATTAGTTTTGCTGTTCTAACTGCCTCCTATGTCTGGAATTTTTTTTCTGAAAATGCATTGCCTAAAGGAATATCTGAAGTTCTATTTAGTTAGCAATTCTTTGTAAACAATAGGAGGCAAGTTGAAAAGTTTTGTGCAATATAAATATTTAGATTCACTGCATTTGTCATCATTTATTTTATACTTACTGACATTTGAAATATGTAAAAATTAAGAACTATTTATAAAAAAAAATATAAAAATTAAGAACTATTTATAAAAAAAAATATAAAAATACTCTGTTCTAGGAACATGAGTTAAACGTGAAAAGGAACAGTCATATAGATGAAAGTTCTGTCCCTTATAGGTCGTTTGACACAGCTAATTGAAGTAGACAAAACAATAACTTTAAACAAGATATTTGCATGGATTGTTGCTAAAAGACATTATCTCATAATACTTAATGTAAGTATTATTAAACACGATAAATAGTAAGATAATATATTTTGTATAAAAGTTAATTTAGACTTTAAAAGTAGTCCCATAAATGAATGGACCCATAAAAATTATTTTAGATGCATCATTTTTTTACCTTGCTTCTAAATAAGAGTGTTGTTGTTGTTGTTGTTTAATGCCGTCGAGTCGTAGACTACTCATAGCAACCCTATGAATGAACAGCCTGAGCATTGTTTGTACATAGAGTTTCCAGAGGCAAGCCATTTCGGAAGTGGTTGCCGGTCCTGCTTTCAGGCTTGTTTTAGTCGGGAAGCTCCAGCTGACTCTGTCCACCTTGGATACCTATTACCACGATTGCCACATCACTGTCATAAGCTTCAGCATTACAGCAACCACGAGTTACCGCTGTACAGCAACACACAGACCAGTGCTATACCACCTAGAAGAACGTTTGACAGGAAAACAATTTGAGCCTGGCCGAGGGCCACAGATGCAAATCACCCACCTTTGGCTTGGTAGCATAATTTCCTTTCCATTAGGCCAACGTAAAAGTGACTAGATGAAAATTTTATTAACCAAGTATCAATTTTCTATTGAGACCTTTGGTGTCTTAATTCCTAAAGAGTTGAGGTACTAACCAAAACGAGGCACCTCTTTAGTGTCAAGAATCCATCAATGACTCCTGAAGAGAAAGATGCATAATCTCCTTTCATTTACAGAAAGTTAACTATGAGTGGATTCTGACTGGATGACAAATGGTGAATATGAGTGATATGATAAAAGACATTGTAGATGCAAATTTGTAAAACTTAGTGTCTTGCCAAAAAAAGCTTTTGGGATTCAGGAGGAGAGAGAGGTGGAGCTTTCCTGATCTGAACAATCTAACTCAGGGACCTTAGGGCGCACTAGCCAGCCCACACTTTGAGGCCATTGCCACAAAAAGAATTTTGGGAATTCAGGAGGAGATAGGGCTGAGCTTTCCTGTTCAGCATAATCCAACCCCCATAACCTCTGTGAGGAGAGGTGTGGTGTCAGGATTGATGGAAGATCTATCCACAATCTGCATTATGCAGATGTCACAAACCTGCTTGCTGAAGCTGAGGAGGACCTGAAATGCTTGCTGCAGAGAGTCAAGGACTACTGCCTCCAATACGGATTGAGGCTTAATGTCAAGAAGACAAAGATTTTCACCACTGGACTAATTGGCAGCATCAGGATGGATGGTGAAGAGATTGAGATTGTTAATAACTTTAGTCTGCTTGGCTCCACAGTCAACACTCTTGGTAACAGCAGCCAGGAAATCAGGAGATGAATTGCATTGGGAAAGTCAGCTGTGAGGGACCTCTCAAGAGTACTGAAAAGCAATGATGTCAGGCTGGAGACTAAGGTACGCCTGATCCAGGCTATAGTCTCTGCCATTACGTGCTATGCCTCAGAGAGTTGGACAGTGAATAGAGAAGATAGAAAGGGAATTGATGTCTTCGAGCTATGGTGCTGAAAAGAGTGTTTAATATACCATGGATTGCTAGGAGAACCAACAAGTTTGTCCTGGAGAGGGTGAAGCCAGAATGCTCCTTGGAGTCAAGGTCTCTGAAGCTTCATCTGACATACTTTGGGCATGTTGCAAGGAGGGACTGGTCCTTGGAGAAGGACATCATGTTTGGGAAAGTGGAAGGATGGTGCAGGAGAGGAAGACCCTCGATGAGATGGATTGATTCTGTGACTGGGGTGGTAGGAATAAGTGCGTTTGAGATGGCTGATACAGGACAAAAAGGCGTTTAGGGCTCTTGTACATAGGGTCGCTAAGAGTCGGAAGTTACTCGATGGCACATAACAACAACAACAAATACTTAACCAAAATGTGGAAATAATCAAACAATATCGTTAATATCACATGCAAGCAAGATTCTGTTGAAAATTATTCAAAAAGACCTGGAAAAGCACATCAACAGAGAACTGCCAGTATATATACAGGCTGGGTTTACAAAAGGCCTTGGAGGGATACTATATCTAATGTTAGCTGGTTCTTAACTGAAAGCAGAGAGTAACAGAGGAACATCTATCAATTTCATTGACCATGCAAAGGAATTTGACATGTGGATTGCAACAAACTATAGCTGACTCTGAGAATGAGAATCCCGGTATATTTGATTGGGCTTATGTGAAATCTATACTTGGACTAGGAGGCAGTTGTCAGAACAGAACAAGGAAACACTTACATGGTCCAAAATTGGGAAGGCTCTACACCATGGATGTGTTCTATCTCCATACTTTTTCAATCTATATGCAGAATAGATCATCCAGGAGGCTAGGCTCTATGAGTGGGCATGTGGAATCAGGTTTGGAAGAAGACTCATCAATCAACAACCTCTGTTATGCAGAAGACACAACCCTGTTTGGTGAAACCGAGGAGGACCTGAAGTGCTTGCTGCAGAAGGTCAAGGACTGAAGTCTTAAATATAGATTAGAGCTCAATACAAAGAAAACAAAGATTCTCACCGTAGGGTCAATTGACAACATCATAATAGACGGTGAAGAGATTGAGATTGTTAACATCTATAATTTACTTGACACTTGATACCAGGATCCAGAAGATCAAAAGACAAATTGCAGTAAACAAATCTGCTGTCAGGGACCTCTCCAGAGTTCTGAAGAGGAACGATGTCAGTCTAGAGTGTAAGGTGTGCCTGATCCAGGCCATAGTCTTCCTAAATTCTTACTATGCCCCAGAAAGCTGGACAGTGACTAGGGCTGATAGAAAGAGAGTTGGTGCTTTTAAGCTGTGGTGCTGAAGAAGAATACTGAATATATCACAGACTGCTAGGCAAACAAACAGGCTCATCCTAAAGATGGTGAAACCAGGCTGCTCATCTGAAATACTTTGGGCATGTTGCAAGGAGAAACTATTCCTTGGTGAGGAACATCATGCTTAGAAGGATGGAGTGACAGCACAAGCAAGATAGGAAAGCTTCGATGAGATGGATTGATTCCGTGACTAGGGTAATGAGAGTAGATGTGTCAGAGAAGTAGCATTGGCATAGAATAGAGTAGGGTTCAGATTGATTATACATAGAGTTGCTAAGAGTCGTAAGTGACTTGAAGGCACAGAACAACAATAACAACATACTGAATGATATGGTCTTTGATCTTTATTGTTTTAAAGTTCCTGTGTATTTAAAAAAACAGCAAGTTGTACAAGCTGGAGAAGAGATTTTGTGATGCAGTGAATTTCACTTTGTTCTGAAAACTGAGATATAAAAGGGTTCACATTCACTAGATGCTTCATGAGATAAAAATGTATAGTTCAGAAAAAGCACTGGAGAATCAGAACTTAATTCATGGCTTTGAGTTCTATTGAAGAAAATGTAAGTGTTTATGTGTGTGTATATTTATTCAGTGATTAATTCCTGTTCTAATTGCTTCACATATATTTTTGTTATTAAATGATACTATATAACTAAGCTTTTTCTAATATTATTACAGGGCATTTCTTTGACAGGGCTCATCCATCAATTTCTGATTAATTCTTTTGAATAAGTATATGTGGTACGGTGGTTTGATTAAAAAAAAATCAATTTTCCAGCCTATTTTTTTTTCACTTTTGGCATGTTACTGGTATGATTAGTCATGTGAATAAAGTGAGCATCACTTTTTGGATGGGAATATGTAAACAAATGGTGTAGACTACTGGTGAAAAGATTGGTCAGTCTTACCATTCCAGTAGGCTTAAAATGAGCAGATGTAATGGTCAAAAATGGAAATCTCACTTCCAGCAAGAAAGAAGGACCAGAAATTCCTGAGAAATTTAGGCTAGAACCTAGACAAGAGTAGGAGGCACAGCAGCAACCTCAAACCAAAGACTAGCATGAGGCAGAGCTAAAATGGGACTGTTGCCCTAAGATGTCAGAGTCAGAGCTGAGAGCCAGCCCAAACTTAATGTAGGAGTGAAGATGAGAAACTATGAGGCTGTAGGGCAAAGTGTGTATGAGTATGCCTAAGAAGATATCCTGAAAGAAGAATTATTTTCTATTTCCAACCTGAATTGATAACTGTAAATTTTCCTAATGTTGTTATGTGCTGTCAAATACAGACTGACTCACAGCTAATTACCAGTAGATTTTCAGAGACAGTAAACAGCACAGAAGGAGAATGTGCATCTTTCTTCTATGGGATAACTGATGGATTCAGCCACGTGCCTTTGAATCAGAAGCACAGATCCTTACCCACTAGGCCACCAGAGTATCCTATTTTTTTCACTTAATTTACTGCATAGGGAGCTCTGGTGGATTAATGGTAAGGAGTTTCTCTGTAAATCAAAGGCACAGAATTAAAATCTACCAAATGCTCCACATGAGAAAGATGGATAATCTCTTCCCATGTGGTTTATTTACTACCTCTAAAATTTCTGATAGGTCAGCTATGAATTAGTTCTGATTCAATGTTATATAACAACAATGAAATTAACTCTGTAATTATAAGTATGGTCTGTGAGTTTTGTGTGGCTCTTGCAACATGTTAGCATATCTAGTAGCAAAGTGTCAAGAGTTCTGGGAGTGAGGTTATTTGTCAGAATTTATGGGATAGGTGAGAGCATGTGGAGGTATATCTGATCTCAAAAGGATCAAATTTGCACTGTGGATAACATGGTTATGAAGGGGCCCTTTATGGAGTTAGTGAAGACTGTACTTTACTACCCATAATCTTTATACAGTATATATGTTTTTAATGCACATATGCACACACACACTGAACTTACTTTGTGTTCATACTAAGTATCACTAAACCAATGCAATAGTCGTTTTGTGACACATAGAGTTAACACTTCTGGCTACTAATTGAAAATTAGAATTTCAGGGGAGCTCTGGTGGCCTAGTGACAAGAAGCTACACGCAATCCCAGAGGCGCACGGTTCGAATCCACCAGATGCTGTGCCGCAAGAGGAGGGACAATCACTTTCTGTACCAGTCAGATCGGATTTGACGGTACACACACACACAAAAATAATAAAATGGAAAAAAAAATTTAAAAAAATTAAAATTTCAAATTTCCTTAGGCACTCATATCTGGTGACCAACTTTTAAAATTTAGTCATTAAAAAAATGTATGAAGCATAGTTCTGCCCTTTCACACATAGGGTCATCATGAATTGAAATTGAACTGCTTTGCTTTATTGTTTCTTTGGAAATGTAGTTCAGTAGAATTTATTCCAGCCTTTCCTTCAATCTTGTCTAGCTCTAACTTCCCATTTCTGTATTGAGACATCTGCCAAAAGATATCCAACTTCCACTTACTTACTTACTACAATTCAGTTTGCATGCACTGAAGTGTTAGAATGTTTAGTCTGTATTAAGTAATGAAAGCATTTTCCAAGTTTATTATCTTGTTTGTGTTGAACTATTTTTTTAAATTTTTTTCATTGAGGTACTACTAGTCATAACATTTCTTAAACTTCTTTCAAAAGAAGATGGAGGTAATAGAGAATCACCGCACCAAAAAGAGCTGGTAGACACTCAAATATTTGAGAAAATACCATATAGTCAAGAGTTAATGGTAAGGAATAAAGAAGTTGAAGGTGAAATGAAGGCATTGGAAATAAGACACCAGGAATCAGTAGAATATTAATCAGTGTTTCAAATAACAACCTCAGTGCTGTGCACATTCATCAGACTATGCCAAAATATTTGGAGGACAGTTTTCTGGTTAACTGAATAGAAGAGACCCATGTTTATTCTCATTCCCAAGAAAGATGATCCAACAGAATGTGGAAACCATCAAACAATATTATTAAAATACATTTCAAACAAAAATATTGCTGAAGATCATTTTTAAAATGCAAGAATAATATAGAGACAGAACTGCCAGGAGTTCAAGCTGGATTTAGAAGTGACAATGGCATCAAGGAAACCTTCGCTGAGGTGAGATGGATCCTGGCTGAAAACAAAAAATATCAGAAAAATTTTTTATTTTGTGCTTTATTTACTACGTAAAGAAATTTCACTATGTGTATCATAACAAATTATGGCTAACACTGAGAACAATGGGAATTTGGAAACACTTAATTGTATTTATGTCAAACCTATAAATAGACCCAGAAGTAGTTGTTCTAACAGAGCAAGGGAACATGACATGGTTTAAAACTAGGAGAGATGTGTGCCAAAGCTGTATTCTTTCACCAAATCTATTTAACCTGTATGTTGCTATTGTTAAGTGCCATCAACTTGTAGACGATTCATAGTGACCTTATGCATGAAAGACCTGATCACTGTTCATAGAGTTTCCGGAGGCAAGCCATTTCAGGAGTGGATGCTACTCCTGCTTCCAAACTTGTTTTAATTGGGAATCTCCACCAAACACTGTCCACCGTAGGCAAACATTATTGCATTTGGCACATGAGTATCACAGTGTTTAGCATCACAGCAACCACAAGTTACCTCCATATATCAATGCACAAACCAGTGTTATGCCACTTAGAAGTATGTTTGAAAAAAAAAAAATTAGACCAGGCCTGAGGGCCGCAGATTAAAATCACTTACCTTGGGCTTGGTAGCATAGCTTTCTGTCCACTAGGTCAATGTAGCCCTCTCTATGTTGTCGTTGTTATTGTTGTTAGGTGTCGTCGAGTTGTAGACAACTCATAGCAACCCTACGCATGAAAGACCTGAGCACTGTTTATAGGGTTTCCGGAGGCAAGCCATTTCAGAAGTGGATGCCACTCCTGCTTCCAAGCTTGTTTTAATCAGGAAGCTCCACCAAACACTGTCCACCCTGGGTAACCATTATCACATTTGATACACCAGTGTCACAGTGTTTAGCATCACAGCAACCATGAATTACTTCCGTACATCAATGCACAAACAAATGCTGTGCCACTTAGAAGTATGTTTGACAAAAATCAATTTAGATCTGGCTTTAAGGACTCAGATTAAAATAACAGTCAGTACACTTAGCAACATTGGTCAAGAGATCAGGAGACATACTGTACAGGAAAATCTGCTGTCCAAATTACTGAGTATCTGATGTTGATTTGAGGACTAAGCAGACCATGACCTTTTCAAGCACTTGCTATTCTGCTGAGAGTTAGACAATGAATAAGGATGACAGAAGAAAAATTGATGCCTTTGAATTGTGGTATTAGAGAAGAGTACGGAATACCCCATGGACTTAAAAAAAAAAACAAACAAAAACCCAAACAGATATATCTTGAAGAAGGTGCAGTCATAGTGCTCCTTAGAGTTAAAGATGGTGAAGTTCCATCTCACTTTGGGCATGTTTCTAGAAAAGGCTATTCCTTGGAGAAGACATCATTCTTGGAAAGGTGGGGGAATGGCTAGGGAAAGGAAGATCCTCAACCAGATGGATTGACACAGTGACTACAGCAATTTCACTCAAATGTGTCAGAGATTGTAAGATTGGGACAGGAAAGGGCAAGGTCCAGATCTGTTGTTCACAGGGTTGCTTTAAGTTGTACTTGACTCAGCGACTCCTAACAACAGCAAAGTTTGCTTTTAGGTCTGATACTCCTCCATACATACCCCCTTTTTAATGGGGTATCATGATTTAAATTATACTTAGATTAGTTAATTACTCTTTTCATTGCTTCCTGATAGCTTCTAATATCTTTGTTGATTTATTTTTTCACTTGTATTAAAGTTCATCTGTGATAATGCACATAGTTCTAATATGATTCTCTGGTGCTGATAAATGTACAGAACCTTGATCTCAACAGTGAAATACCAATATTGACTCATGAGATTATCTACTGGGTTTTCAAGGATATAAATCTTAACAAAAAAGTAACATCTTCAACATACAGAGTTGCTGGTGGATTTGAATTACCTGAGACAACTTTAAGAGAAAGCACCAGACCACTATTCCGTGGAGAGGGACATGATTCTTCAAAGAGTGGAGTGTCAGCGAAGGAGAGGAAGACCCTTAACCATGTGGACTGATGTGACTGCCACAATGGGCCAGGAAGTGTGCAGGTGGCACAGGATAGGACAGAGTTCAGATCTTTTGTTCATAGGGTTGGTTTGAGTCTAACTAGACTCAATGGTACCTAACAACAACAACCAATCACTTAGACGATTTTTATAAATACCAGCAAGAATGTAAAATTCTTAAGGTCCAAGCCTTCTTTTCACTCAGTATACCCACAGAACTCTGTAACTCCTGCTCTTCCTCTCTTGCATCAAATTCCTCCAGACCCAGCCCTACAGAGGAGTCTTCTGTTTCTGCCTTGAGTCCTGTTGATCATCCCCTCCCTTCAGCCTCACTTGCTCTTCCCCTGACACCTTTTTCTTTTTCTCTTTCTTCTAATCCTCAGCCTTCTCCACCTCAGGTAAATTCATACCAAAACCCCACTCCTTCACTTAGACACACACACTCACACAAACATACACACATGGAACTGATTTAGCTCTACCAACTTCCCTTGCCCCCTCCTAAGGTTAGTTCTGCTATGTCTCCACGACCTGTCTTAGAATGCGCACTTACAGAGCAGGAGCTAAGGGAATAGTCAGAGTCCAAGTACCATTTCTCTCAAATCAACACAAGATTTGGCTCATTTACTGATTAATCTACTACCTCCCTCAAAAAATTCCAATACCTAACTCAGTCATATGACTTGACAGAAATGACCTATATGTCATTCTTTCCTCCACCCTAACTACAGAGGAAAGGAATCAGGAAGAGAGGAAGGCCCAGAATCAAACATATCAGCTCCTATACCAGGCTGCTGACTGCTCAGTGAAAGTGTTGCAGCAGCCCCAGATAAAAAACTCCCATTAAAGTTACCAAGAAGGAGACAATGGCCACAAGCTGCATAGGAGGATGAAAAAGGTCCTCTTATAAAGCAATAAAAAAAAAAAAAAAGCCAAAAACAAACAAACAAAAAAAACCACACACCAAAAGTCTCTTAGTTCATTCAGGAACAAGTGGTCAAGGTTCTTGCATGACTCGGATCCCAGGCACATCCACTGCATTCCTTCTTCAAGTACAGCCATACTGGCCATCGGGTGCAGACAGGGTACACAGAGTCTGTTTTCAATACTTCCCTGGCTAATGGGAAAAGGGACACTTCTCTGGACTTCATTATGTCTTGCCACTGAAAATTGAAGGTGCCTGGGCAGAGATTCCCAAACCGACACTACAAGCTCTGAGCCTCGGATAACCTTGATGAAGGCAGGTCTGTCAATTCAATTCAATTCAATTCCTTATTGATACTGGGGCAACTTACTCTGCCCCTCTGCTATTAAAAAAAAAACAACAAAAACCCACAAAAAAACCAAAAAACAAAACAAAAAAAACCCTTTACAAGCCTCTAAAATTTTACATATGGGGATTTATGATCAAATCTGCCAACCTTTGTACAAAGCCCCTTTACTGTCCTCTCTTGGAACATGTTTTTCTTCACTCATTCCTGGTTTTCCTTTGTGCCCCATCCCGTTACTAAAGTGTGATATCATGGTCTAGGTATAAAAATTCTCACTTTCTGGGCCCCTACACCACCCAAGCCCCCTTTAAAAACCTAAAAAATGCACTCTCCATAGCTCCTGTTGTATCTTTATCTAACCTCTCCAAACTTTTTCATCTTTACATAAATAAACAATAGCACATAGCTGTTAAAATTTTAACTAAATGAATGTTCCTTCACAAAGTAATATCCCACCTGTCCAAATAACTAGATCCCAGAGGTAAAGCTGGCCCCTTTGCCTAAGGGCATTAGCTGTGGCTACCATTCTAACACAAGAATTTGAAAAACTGACATCTTTATCTCTCACAAAATTTTCTACTCACCTTATATCCTTCAAAAATCTCCTTTCCCACCTTCCTTGAGGAATTTTAGCTCCAAAAATCCTTTCAGAATTTTACTCCCACCCAATTTCTGGTCTTTTCTCTAATATGATACCTCATTGTGTACTCCTTCTGTTTACACTGACTTTATATCCTTTTCTAAAATTTCAAAGTTTGGAAAGATAATTTTTTAGTAAATTTGTCTAATTAAAAATCTCTTCTACTGTTGGATATATCATCCTAAAGCTATATCTTCTAGCTCATATAGCCCTCTTTCAGAAACATGCCCTATTTAGGATAGAGACCTTTAAGCTAGTGTATTAATATCACCCAACACTCAGGAACCCTTAATTGTTCCCCGCCGAGAACCTTCTATTTGTGCAGATCTGCCACCTATTGATTTGAAAACAAATGGAGAGGAAACTGCATCCAAGCTTTCATAATACCACACATTGAAGTCCTTACCAAGTCAGACATGAATCAGGACATAACCCCTGAAACACACACACACACACAAACACACACACACACACAAAGTGAGCAGTCATACTGCCCTTCCTAATAGAGATTGGTATAATGGCTAGTGTAAGGGCCAAAATAAGCAGTACCAGTTCCTCTGTTCACTTTTATCATAAATTATCCCAAGAATTAGCTGAAAGCAGAGAATACCAGATGAATGTCTATCTGTGTTTCATTGATTATGCAAAGGCATTTGACTGCGTGGATCATAACAAACTGTGGCTGACTCTGAGAAGAATGGGAAT
>NW_006399784.1:3374187-3385221 GCF_000299155.1 Elephantulus edwardii | reverse complement strand
CAACCCTCATTCTGAACTCTTATGATAATCATAATGCCCTAAAATATATTACACTCTTCAAGAATGATATTCTCATCTCATCTTGTCTTTGCTCATTAGTGTTCACAGACCAAAGCCTGTTTCTGAGATGGTCTTTAAAGTCTGGTGCATAAACTTGAGATCAAACTTTGGTTCTTGTAGATTTGATTTTATTTTCTTTAGCTTCAGTTTGAACTTGTATATAAGTAGTTGATAGCCGGTTCCACAGTCAGCGCCTACCCTAGTTTTCAGAGCTGATTTTGAGCTTCTCTAGTGATTTCTTCCATGGATGTAGTCTATCTATTCCTATGTAGAGCATCAGGTGAAGTTCATGTGTATAGTCACCATTTATGTCTCTTATTAAAGATGTTTACAATTAAGAGGTACAGGATTCTATCATTTTACCTTCAGCCTCAAGTCCATGCTTTCTGACTACTAATCCTTCCTCCCTGTTCCCAACTTTTGCATTCAAGTCACTCATTATTATAAAAGTATCCTGGCTGCATATTCAATCTATTTTCAACTGCAAACATTGGTAGAAGTAAATTTTTTCTTCTTCTTGGCCCTGGTTGTTGGAGCATGTATTTGAACAATAATAGTTCTTCCTTGTATGAATATGGATGTTACACTGTCACTCACAATATTGTATTTCAAGACATATTTAGAAATGATCTTTTTAAGTATGGACATAACCTCATTTTTCCTTTGCCTTTAATTTAGTAAATTATATGATTATCTGACTATATGATTGTCTGATGATCATATGATTATCAAAATGTCCCATGCTGATTCACTTAATTTAGCCAATGCTTAGAATGTCAATATTTATTCATTCCATTTCTTCCTTAACACAGTCTCCTGTTTTCCTACATTCATACTTCTTACATTCCACATTCCAATCAGTACAGTCTGTTTGCAACTCTTGCCCCCCCCTTTGTGATTCTCAGTAAGAAGTCTCTGCTTACTAAGAATGCACAGCTTTGTGGGATATAGAACCCTAAGGTGACAATTATTTCCTTTCAGTTTTCTGTATTTGCCATTACATTGTCTTCTTGCTCTCATGAATTCAACTGAGAAATCAGAACTTAATCTGATTCTCTTTTGTAGGTGACTCTATTTTTCTGGAGCTGCATTTAGTATTCTATCTTTATCTTTAATTTTGGAGAATTTGACTATATTTTAATGATCTTCTTTTGGGGTCTAACCTGTTTATGGTTCCCTGAACTTCTTGAATGTGTATTTCCTCATTCTTTAAAAATGCCTGCAAAGTTTTCTTCTAGTTCTTCTTTCAGAGTTTTCTCAGTGCTTTCCCTGCTGTTGTCGTTCTCTGGGATACTGATCATACTTACATTGTTCTTTTTTTAAGTCATCCCATATGTTTCTAATATTTTCTTCATTTTCCTTCTGTCTCTTCTCTGTTTACTTTTCTAGTATACTCCCATTAAGGTTCTTGTTTTTTCAGCTAACTGCTATTTCATCTCTTCTTTGTGGGTTTTAGTTTTTCAGTTGGCTTTTTGTTTGTTTGTTTGATTGGTTTTTTGGTGGTTTTTTTTGTTTGTTTGTTTTGGGGGATTTTTTTTTTCCTCCAGCATGTTGGAAATATCTGTCATTTTGGTCCTGGTATTCTGGGTTGTGTTTCCTTGGATTTATGTTGTTTCTGGTCCTATGTTGATTGTACCCTCTCTCTTGTGATGATTGTTTAAGTTCTTGTACATCTTTAACTATCATTTTAATACTTTCTCATGTCGTTTGCAATTTCTTCTACAGTTGTTCCTGTAGGTTGACTTATTTATTCTGGATCCCTGTCTCTGGAGTACTTATTTATGACATTAATTCTTTCTTCCATAATTTTATCTTCTTCTGTAGCTCTTTTTATGACTCAACATCAATATTATTTCTTCTGCTTCTCTGTTTTTGAAGTATTCTTCTGATCTACAATGTGCTGTGCTCATTTTAGGAGAAGACTTATCTTCTTTTTCGCACAATGTTTGAAACATACTGCTGGTTTCTTGATTTTATGTGATGTTTTCCTTGGCATATGTTTGGCTGTTTCTATTATGTTTGTACATGTTGTGGACAAATTTTTATCTTTATGATATCATTTATTAGGTGCAGACTTTTAATTTCTTTATGAGGCTAGGAAATTTGCTATGCAAGGAGTTCTTTCTAAGCCAATACAAGGAAAATTCGCTTGCCCAGAACTCCTTCAACTTCTCTTTGGACTGCAGTGCAGCCTTGCAGGAATCTTGCCTGACTTCTGTCCAACTCTTCTTAAGTTTGGAATTGTTCTTGGTGCCTATATCCTACATAGGGCCCATTTTTGTTGTCTTGACTTCCGGTTGCAATCCATATTGAGCTGCAGTGTTTAGTCTTCTTCGGCAAGGACTTTAAGTGCCCCTCACTTTCAGTAAGCCAGATTGTGTCACCTGCATACTGAAGGTTATTCATAAGCCTTCCTCCAAACCTGATCCCACATTCTTCTTCATAGAATTCAGCTTCTTGGATAATGTGTTAAGTATTCATATTAAATAGGCTTAGATTGTTCAGATTAAATAGATACAGAGAAACCTGATGAACACCTTTCCTAATTTTAAACCATCTAGCAGGAGTGGCATCCACTATCTAAACAACATGCCTAAGGACACTCTATGAACTTTGATAAATGAAGATAGTTATAGAAAGGCTTCAGGCCTTTTGTTAATTGGGTCACTATGAGTCACGCTCTACTTAACAACAATCAACAAAAACAGTAACAGTGTACCCTTGGTATCATCATCAATAGCCTCTTAGTGTAGATATAGTAGTTGCCTAAGCACAATTGAGTGTTGAGATTTTCATTCTTCTCAATGTTTATCATAATTTGTTAAGATCATCAGTCAAATGCTAATCTTGAATAAGAGTGATGAATTTTTTTATTATTGGAAGCAATCAGAGACATACTCAAAGTCATTGCTATAACATCAGAATCAGCTATCTCAGAACCAAGAAATGCATCGACTATCCTACTTTCTGTAACGTCAATGTCATTTCCTTACTTTGAATCTTAATTCTTACATAAACTACTAAGTAACTTTATAATTCTACTTTCTAAATGGTTTTGATGCTATCAGGTTGACATTTTTCTAGAATATTTTCTTACATAAATATAAACTCAAATCTCAGACTCATTGTTGTAAAGTAGGAACTAACCAAGAGCTGACACTACAGGGAAAGTCGGACAATTTAAATTGCATAGAAGGAGATTGCTCTTGTTTTTCCCTTGGGTCCAATAGCAGATTCTAACAGACAGAAACACAAGATTTTCTGAGTTAGCAACACAACTTGCTACAGATTATGTAATCAGAATTTCACTTTTTAAAGTACAGAGGAACTTTCATAATTATATAGCGTAACTATTAATCACTAACCCTTCATATAAAATATTGAATCACTGTTCAGTGTTTATTAGTTTGCACAGATTATATGCATGCTTGTGTCATACAAAAACACAATAATTTATTTTATGAATTTATTAATTAGTTTTGCTTTAATTAATTTATTAATACAGTATTTACTTCCTTGGAATCAGGAGTGACATTCACTTCCTAAATAACATGCTTCTGGAAACTCTATGAACTTTGATAAATGTCGATAGTTATAGATAGGATTCAAGCTTTTCGTTCATAGTACCGCTGTGACTTGTGTTCGACTTGAAGGCAATCAACAACAACAACAGTTTGCTTTCAAAAAAATCTACTTTCATCTTACTATTATTAACTTCATTGTGGGATTTTCACACACATATTTCTTATTGTTAAAACTAATTTTTTTATTATGTGCCATTGAGTCAGAATGGACTTACCCTTTATCAGATTTTCAGAGACTACAAATTTCATGGAAGGAGACTGGCCATATTTTCCCAATGGAGCTGCTGGTGAATTTGTACTACCCAAGAGGTACTACCTTTGGTTAGCAGCACGATTATCTACAGACTATGCCACATGTCTAAAGAGCAGAAAATGGATCTTAAGGGTACAGGACCTTGGGCATCTCTCTGAAAGGATGAGAGAATGTGAGAATAGCAAAGCCCCTTACTGCCACAGAGCAGAAAGCAGACAAAGAGTCTGTAGGCCAGGGCCATAGTGCCTGTAGAGACCTACCAATAGCGAGCTGTCCTTTCATTCATTGCTGACTCACAGACTCACAGCTAAAGTACCAAAAAGAGAGTTTATTAGAGAAGGAAGTTGGAGAGTCAGAGAGACAAAGACTATCAAAATATCACCCAAACTAAGTCCTGGTTTTAGCTCATTTTCAAGTCAGAACTCTTCAGTTAGTCCTGGCTCCAGTTTTAATTCAGCAAGCAGATTTTCTTTCTGTCATCAAAGGCAAGAACAGCAAAATCCAACTGTAGTCAGCACAAATGCAAGAAGCCTTAGGTCACAATTTGCCACCGTTTATCTATAGCAATGCCACAGTCTCTCCACACCAGTATGTTGTTTTCACCAGGATCTTGCTGCCACAAGACTGACTCACCTCAAGTATTCTTCATGTCTTTCTTACCTCAAGTTTTGCTGCCCTGTGTGGAAAGCATTATTTCACTTGTCATAGTTCCACAGCTGAAGCTGATTTTAAAGAACATGTTGATTTGCAAACCTATGTGTTTTGCAATTAAGATAGCTGGAGACCAGTGCTTAATGGCTAAAAAAATGCACCACCTTTGAGTCTAACACCTCACCACCAGAATGCTCCTATAAGTGAGCATTAATTGTTAAATTATCTTGCAAGTCTCAGAAATGTCACAATGACTTTACTGAATACCATAGTTGTATGGGGAAAATAGACAGCTCCTTTTCATGCTATTTACTCCCTCAATAAACTTGTTGAAATGTCAGCTATGAGCCAGGGATGACTCAGTCATATAGTTTAGATTAAAATATTAAAGATAGTTTAAAAAATCTTTCTTCAAGCATTTAAAATACATTAACTAGATCAGCTAGTTTTATGAAATGGTATTTACAAACCAATTAGTGACTTAAAGTACATTCTTCTTGGAAATATGCAATATAAATGAAGTTCAGTTAGACTAAAACATTCTTAAATGTAATTAGGAATTATAAGAGACATCTTATACTTTCTTTTGTTTTTTCTATGATGATCCTGGTGGCTCAGTTTGTGGTAAATAGCTCTGAGACCTCAAAAAGGGTTCTTCCCTAGAAGTTCAAGTTCCCTGTTGGTTCCATGAGAGAAAGATAGACAATCTCCCCCTGTGTGAATTAAAGTTGTGAAAAACCTTCTGGAATGTCAGTTATAAGTAGATTTTACTTGATGGTAAAGAGTTCTATTGTCTTGTTGCAGCTGGAAGTCCAGAAACTATGGTCTTCATTATTTACATAGTCATCTTATTTTATTTTACCAAAGATATAGTTATATGAAATTTGGAAATTACAAGAGAATTAAAAAACATGATTCTATATAGAAGGCTGTATTGTGCTTTCTTGAAAAGTTGCAAATAGAAATATCATTTGACCAAGCAATTCTACTACTTGGAATATATCCTAAAGAAACCATAACTGCCACCCAAACAGATACATGCACACCTATGTTTATTTTGGCTTTGTTCACAATAGCAAAGAGTTGGAAACAACTTAAGTGCTCAACAACAAGAGAATGGATAGAGAAGTCTGGTATATTCACGAAATGGAATACTACGAGGCATTGAAAAGCAAGGAACTCATGAAATATTACACAAAATGGGTAGGACATCATGTTAAGTGAACTATCGCAGTCACAAAAAAGACAAATAGGGCATAATGCTATTGTTATAAAAGAGGACTGACATAGGAGTTGGGGGGGAGAATGAGAAAGATGAGATAAATTATGTATACTGCATTGAAACAGATGAAGGAGAGAACTGTTTAAAAGAGATATATGATTAGATATTATTGTTATGACAGTAGTCCAGAACGAAGGCAGCATAGTGGAGTGGACTTGGGGGGAGGGATTTAATAACAATGAAATAATTTTTTTTCTTTCACTTTTCAAAAAGGGAAGTGAATTAGGGAGGGAATGGTGGGCAGGGAGAAAAGTGCAACAAAGAATGAATGAAAGTCCAAAGTCTCAGTAAACTCTCATTAAAATAAATTTTAAATTAAAAAAAACCCTCCAAAACACCATGACTCTTCTTCAACTGTAACAGATAAATACATGAGCAAGTAATATTAAAACAATTTTAAAACATCTAGCTCCCTATTTAAAATCACGTATCACACAAATAGAACACTATAACTGAAGTGGAATACTAGAGTGATCCCTGTGTTCTTTACAGGACACTAAATAAGGTAAACCATTATATGCCTGACACTAAACGACTTTATATAAGTAGTAGAAAAATGATGTGCAAAATAATTGGAAGCAGAAAGAAGTTACAAGTATTTCAAGATACTGTTGCTATTAAGAAATTCTAGAGAAAGTTAACTGAAGTAATGGATTATTATAATTCATATATTCATCTAACAAGAATAATATTTATGGAAGGCCATAATTAAGGAAGGATTCCTGAGGAACTTAATCTATTGAGGATCTTTTCCATTAGAATAGAAAACTAACAGTGTGGAATATAGAGGAGTCGTTTTTCTACAAGTGAATAGGAAAAATAAAATAGTACAAATTAGTTTAACTGTAACAAAAATTAACTTTTGTGATCAATAAGAAATAAAATTGGGTATGTAAAATGGTAATAGATTATGAAAGACTAAACACACTTACAAAACAATATAGATTTAATGTATGAATTTAAGTTTCTATTTTGCTATTTCTATAACTTTACAAAACACCATGACCTTAAGATTTACATTAAAAATCATACTAGGTATTTGTAGAAATTATCTTTTAATATAGTTTTGATATATAGCTCTTAAGAATTTTGTTTATTTGGTTTCAACATTAGGTAGAACGCCTTATTCTTAATCTTTCTTGTCATATTATCTACTATTAATGATAACAGCTGGCATTATCAATAGATGAGATAGATACATAGAGTCACTATGGCTCCTTCTCAACTTGATGGCACCTAACAAACATGATAGTAAACCTTTATAATTTTACTAATGTATTCATAGGAAATAAAACAGAAAAAGCACAATCACAGATTCTACCTTTCTTCATATTAATTATAATCAGCTAACACTAAAGTATCCAAAAACCAAACAAACAAACAAAAAAAACCAAACTGCCATGTATGCTTCAACCGTCTTCCCTTTCTTGAGACATACCTCTCAACAAAATCTCTTCTTATTCACACAGTATTGATTTGAGGGTTAGAGGACAGCTTGGTTTTCGTCCAAGTGTTATTTTTGCTCTGTTTGTTTATTTTTTTAAAGTACAGTAGACTCAAGGATGTAGCAATAGAAATTCCAACATGGATTATCTACTTGAACATCTCACTAACTCAAATTTCTCTCTTAGCTACCTGTGCTGCCTGGGAAATCACCACTTAGGTCTTTTATTTATGCATCTTATCAGAGTTGGAAATCTTTCTTTTTTTAGTGGACTCTCTCTATTGATACACTACCACTAATTATTTCACCAGTTATTCACTGTTCTAATACTTGTGTAACAGATGGTATAAAATGACTAAACTTTTATTTGCTGAGGGAACATAAGGAAAGCTGTCATTTGACTGACTTCTTTTCCATTACAGTATTTTGCCATGAATGACAAGACAATCAACACTTGATGGAAATGATAAGACTTGAACTTTTGTGTTTATCAATATGCAGACCTTTTTTAAAACCTTTTCTCGTTGTTGTGGAAAGCTTTTTAATGAAATTAATTACTATATATAAGTGACATCTCTTATTTCTTTATTATCTCTCTATTACATAAATAATACCAAAATGTGTTTTTCTGAGATGTTTTTCTTCTTCTCTCCCTCCCTGTCTTTCTTTTACTTTACTCATTTTGTGTTTAACCTCTACTGAATTGTAGATATTGTCTCAAAAATGATTGTGGTAAGGTAACATTCTTACTGTGTTTGTTATGGAAAATGATAACAGTTTAACTGTAGTAGGTCAATAATTAGAGTATGATATCAAAATTTCAAAGATGAAATATAATAGTGACGATGTGTAATTTGAAAAATAATCATAGGAAGAAAGACTATTGATTTCTGCACAAAAATCTAATTCACTAGTATTTAAAGCATAACAAATTGTGGCTGACATTGAGAGGAATGGGAGTTTCAGAGCACTTGATTGTGCTCATGTGGAACCTAGACCTGGACCAGGAAGCTCTTTTGTGATCAGAACAGGGGACTGTTGTCTGGTTTGGAATTGAGAAGGGAGTATGCAGGTATATATTCTTTCCATAGCTATTCAATTTGTATGCTGAACAAATTATACAAGACGCTGGACTCAATAAAGAGGAGTGTGGCATCAGGGTTGGTGGGATCATCAATAACCTGTGTTATTCAGATGACACAACCTTGCTTGCTGAAAGTAAGGAGTACTTGAAGCACTCATTACAGAAGATCAAGGAATTAAGCCTTCAGTACGGATTGTATCTCAATATCGAGAAGAGAAAGTTGTTTTTGGTTTTGTTTTGTTTTTTTTAATGCCTTGCTGTGTGCTATCAAGTTGGATTCAACTAGCACTGGAGGAGATTGCCCCTCCTTCTCCAGTGTAGCATCTGGTGGATTTGAACTGCACACCTTTAGGATTGCAGTGCAGCTTCTTGCCAGAGAAGAGAAAGATTCTTATTGCTGGATTGATAGGCAGAGTCATAATGGATGAAGATGTGATTAAAACTGTCAACAGCTTCATATTTCTTGGATCCACAATTAACAATCCTGGTACTAGCTATCAGGAAGTAAGGAAACACATTGCTCTGGAAAATTGTGCTGTTCTTGACCTCTTCAAATTATGGAGGAGTAATGATGTCAGTTTGAGTACTGTAGTGCCTCTGATTCAGGCTATATAGTCTTTCTAACAATTTCCTATGCATCTGAGTGCTGCACATGGAATAAGGATTACAGAAGAATTGGTACCTTTGAAATGTAGTGCTCAAAAAGAGCACTGAACATCCTAAGGACAGCCAAGACAACAAATATATGTGTCCTGGAGAGGGTGAAGCCAGAGTGCTTTTGGGAGGCAAGAGTGATGGGACTTTGCCTCATATACTTTGGGCATGTTTCTAGGAGTGGCTATTCCTTGGAGAGACACATGATGCTGGGAAGGTTGGAGAGTCAGTGAAGAAGAGAAAGAACCTCAACCAGGCGGACTGAGACAGTGACTAATTCAATGGGCTCTTGTGAGTCAGGAATCATGAGGATGGCACAGGATAGAACAGGGTTCACATATTTTGTAGTTAGGGTTACTATGAGTCATATTCAACTTGAAGACACCTAACAGCAGCAACAATAACAATATTCAAGTACAATTCAAGCACAATTTTAGATGTCTGTTTCATGAAAAGCCAGATATAGTGTACATACTTAATCACAGATTTGTAAGCATATATTTTAAAATTGACTATACTTCAGTTTCTTAGGAAAAATGTCAATGAGGATGGTTTTATTTAAAAAAATATTTTCTATTAGCTTGTTTTTGTGTCATCTGTGAGTCATAGCGACCTTACATACAACAGATCTGAAACCTGTTCTATGCTGAGCCAATCTTACTGACTCAGACATAACTAAACCCATTGCCCCAGTTATCGTGTCAATCCACCTTATTTGGGGTCTTCCTCTCCTGTGCTGTCCCTGCAACCTTCCAATCATTATGTCCTTCTCCAAGGACTGTTCATCATGGCCAGATGCCCAAAATATGTGAGACTAAGACAGAGTTTCAAAATCCTTGTTCCCAAGGAGAAACTTGGTTCTTACCTACTCCAAAACAGATCTATTTGTTCTCCTGGTGGTCCATGGTATGTTCAATACTCTTTTCCAGCACTGTAACTCAAAGGCATTGATTTTTCTTCTGTAATCCTTGGTTATTATTGTCCAGCTTTCTGATGCATAGCATGTAATTGTGAAGACCATGGCCTGGATACGGTAAGTGTACTTTAATCTCTAAACTGTCATTATTGCTCCTCAGCATTCTGAAGAGGTCCCTGACAGCAGACTACCCCGGTTTAATTTGCCTTTTGACTTCCTGGCTGCTGGTACCAAGAGTGTTGATTGTGGAACTGAGTAGCTGAAATTGTTAACAACCTCTATCTCTTCTCCATCCTTCATGGTACTAACAATTGGCTCAATCGTGAGAATCTTTGTCTTCCTGATGTTAAACTTCAATTCATATTGAAGACTACAGTCTTTGATATTCTCCAGTAAATGGCTTAGCTTTTCCTTGGTTTTGGAAAGTAAGGTTGTATCATATGGATAATACAGGTTTTTGATGAGTCTTCCTCCAATCCTGATGCCACTCTGCCTCATAAAGTCCAGTCTCTTGAATGATCTGATCCACATATAGATTGAAAAGTTATGGAAACAGGACATATTAATGACACCCTCTATTCCTCATTTTGAACTATACAGTGTTTCTTTGCTCTGTTCTGATGACTGCCTCCTGGTCCAGGTATAGATTTTGCATTAGCATAATCAAGTGTTCTGGGATTTCCATTCTTCTCAAGGATAGCTACAATTTATTATGATCTGCACAGTCAAATGTCTTTGCATAGTCAGTGAAGCATACATAGATATTTCTCTGGTACTCTTTGCTTTGAGTCAAGAACCATCTGACATTGATCATGTCTCTAGTGTCATTGGCTCATCTAAATCTAGGTTATATTTCTGGTAGTTCTCTGTTAATGTACTATTCCAATTGGTTTGGGATAATTTTCAGCAGAACTTTGCTTGTGTATGATCTTAATTATATTGTCTTATAATTTCCACACTCTATTGGATCACTTTTATTTTTGGAAAGGAATAAATATTGATCTCTTCCAGTCAGTTTACCAGGCAGTTGCTCTCAAGATTTCTTGGCACAAATTGTGAACATATCCAGGGCAGCATCTATTTGTTGAAATATTTTAATTGCTATA
>NW_006399784.1:3367802-3369767 GCF_000299155.1 Elephantulus edwardii | reverse complement strand
ATACCACGCTGTCTTGACCACCACGGCAGTGTAATATGTTTTGAAATCAGAGAAGAGATCCTCCTACCTTGTTTCTATTTTTAAGGAGTGTTTTGTTTATTCGGGGCTACTTTCAATTCCAAATGAAACTAAAGATTGCGTGTTTTCATCTCATTGAAGAATGGAATTGGTATTTGTATTGGGATTGCATTGAATATCTAAATTGCCTTTAATAGTATTGCAATTTTCATAGCATTGAGTCTTCCTATCCATGAGCAAGGGATATTTTCCCACTTCTTAAAGTCTCTTTTTGTTTCTTGTAGTAATGTTTTGTAATTTTCTTTGAATAGATCTTTTGTGATCCTGGTTAGATTTACTCCCAAGTATTTAATCTTTGATTAGCTATTGTGAAGGGTATTATTTTTCTCACCTCCATCTCTGTATTCTTTTTTGTCACTGTAGAGAAATCCAACTTATTTTTGCATGTTGATCTTGTATCCTGCCTTTTTGCTGAATTGGTCAACTATGTCCAGTAGTTTTCTTGCTGAATCTTTAGAGATTTCTAAGTATATTATCATATTATCTCCATAGAGAGATAATTTTACCTTCTTTATGCCAATTTGAATACCTCATATTTCCTTCTCTTGTCTTATTGCTATCACTAATACTTTTTGACAAGGAAATGAAGTAAATTAAGTGGGGAAATACCAACCTTTTTAATAATTTGTGTTGGCAAAATTGGAAAACTATCTCAGAAAACTCAAGCAAGATCCACACTTTACTCCATACACAAAAACCAAATCAAGGTGGATCATGAACCTAGGACTAAAACCAAGGACTATAAACTTCATTAAGGAAAAGCTTGGAAGAGCGCTAGAAGTCCTAACCCACAACATAAACAGTCTTTCAAGCATCCTGAAAAATCTACAACCAGGAGAGGGTAAAATAGGTGAGTGGGAGTTTCTAAGAATCAAATCCCTATGCACATTCAAAATCTTCTCTGACAGGCTAAAAAGGGAAGCCACAGACTGGGAAAAAGTATTTGGTAATAACATGTCAGACAAGGGACTTATATCTATAATTTTTAAAATACTCAAGCACCACAACAGGATAAAGGGAAACAACTCAATTGAAAAATGTACACAGGATTTGAACAGACACTTCACCAAAGAAGACATTCAGATGGCAAACAAACAAATGAAGAAATGTTTAAAATCCCTAGCACTACAAATAAAAACAACTATGAGGTATAATCTCACCCAGTAAGATTAGCAAAATTTAACGGAACAGCAAACATCAAATGCTGGCAAGGTTGTGGAGAAACGGGAATTCTTATTCAGTGCTGGTAGGAATGTAAAATGGTGCAACCACTCTGGAAGGTGGTATGGCACCTTCTCAAAAAGTTGCAAATAGAAATGCCATTTGATCCAGCAATTACACCACTGAGAATTTCCCCCAAAGAAACCATAATCAAACAGATATATGCACACCCATGTTTAGTGTGGCTTTGTTCACAATAGCAAAGAGAAACAACCTAAGTGCCTATCAACAAATGAATGGATAGAGAAGTTGTGGTATATTCACACAATGGGATACTACTTTGCACTGAAAAACAAGGAACTCATGAAATATTATACAAAGTGACTGGCTCTTGAGGACATTGTGCTGAGTGAAATATCTCAGTCACAAAAGGACAAATACTGCATAGTGCCACTGGTGTAAAACGGGACTGACAGGGGTGTTGGGGAGGAGACTGAGAAAGATAGGATAAATTATGTGTACTGCATTGAAACAAATGAGGGAAAGAACTGTTTAAAAGGGGTATATGACTAGGTATTATTGTCATGACAGGAGTCCTGAACGAAGGCTGCATAGTGGAATGAACTTGGGGAGAGGGATTGTATAACATTGAAAGAATTTTTCAAAGAGAAGAGTGAACTGGTGGTGGGGGAAAGGTTGGGAAGGGATAAAAGTGCAACAATGAAT
>NW_006399784.1:3362768-3364089 GCF_000299155.1 Elephantulus edwardii | reverse complement strand
TTATTCTTCAGTTCTTTTAGTTTAAGAAATGTTGAGAAAGTTTGGCCCTTTTGATTTTCTTACTTCAGCTCTTTTCACATTTCATTGTAATGCTTTGCTTTGTCTTCCTGAACTTCCCTTTGAAATCTTCAGTTTAGCTACCTAATTTCTTGATTTCTTCTCTTTGTTTTGAATTCTCAGCACTAAAGTGTAATATTTAGAGTCACTTTTAACATCCATCTAAGTCTTTTCTTTCTCTTCTTTCTTTGTAATTAGCTTTTGCATTCTCCCTGGATAATATTCTTAATATCCTATTACAACTCTTCCGGTCTTCGTTCATTAGAGTTTAAGGCCACCAAACTGTTCCTGAGATGATTTTGAAATCTAGGTGTCTCAAGGTAAAAACTGACATTAAATCTATACAAAATATGGAAAAGAAGATAAGTAAAATAAAATCACATGTTCAATTTTAAGGATATATTGATAGCTTACAGAAGTAGTTGAAGTACATAAAATTTTTTTACTAGAAACAATTGATTACATGAAATACAAATGCAATATCTCTAGGAAAAAATATACCTAAACAACAAATGCACTTTCTTAGAAGACTATGTGTTGAATGAAAATATTTTCTATGAAAAGTTGGAAAAGAAGAACATAGATGCAGAATTTAAAATTTTGGGCTGAGTTATTGTTTTTACAGTCATCACTTTTATTTAAATTCCTTGAACTAACAACTGTTCAAAACCTGTGCTGTCCTTAAAGGCACTGACTTTTAAGAACTAATTCCAAAGACATGAGTGCGCTCTCTGCCCACCCCACCTTACTTTCTCCTATAAGGCCATCTTATAACACAAGAACTAATGAAATCTTTGGAATATATGTTCCCAGATTTGTGATCTCAGAATTGTCTTTTCTCTGACAGTTCAGTCTTACTTTTCCTTTACCAGATTCCTTTTTTAGTCAGGTAATCACTTAAATTTTTGAAACCATATGCCTCATAGGTGAAATCTCTCTTCTACCTGCAGTTATACAAACATGCTCTTCTGGTCTCTTTTTAAAATTCTTTCCTCCCAACATCCTGTTACTGTGAGTTATTTGTAACTTTTTGCTAAGTCTGCTTTTGAATTGTTTTGAGTTTATTTTCAAATATGGTGTGTTGAAGACATTTACATATTATATCAAGTATAAATCAAGTATTTTAATACACATTAATATCTATAAAAGTCATATATGTGGATTTATATTTGTTACTACAACGAAATGTGTGAGGAACTAGAGTCAGAAAATCAAAAGGGCCGAACTCGCTCAGCATTTCTTAAGCTCAAGGAACTGAAAAACA
>NW_006399784.1:3349699-3357297 GCF_000299155.1 Elephantulus edwardii | reverse complement strand
ATAGATATAGATGATATAGATATAGATACAGATAGAGAGGGAGAGAGAGAGAGAGAGATTAGGAAGCTCTTATAGATTGGTGATAAGCACCTTTACTGCAAACCCAAAGAAATCACAAAGTTTGAATCCATCAGCTGCTCATTGTTGTGGACTGGGAACCAACTCATTACTAACCCTGCATGGAGTTTTTGGAGGCTGTATATCACTTCGAGGGAACAGCCTCTCTTTCTCCTACTTTGCCACTGATGGATTCAAACTTCCAGAAAGGCACTCTCTTACATTAACTACAATAACACAAGAGCTTGCTTTGGAAACAGAAGAGTTCATGAAACCAACACTTTATCATAATAGGTAATTTCCATTGAGTACTTAGAGTAGAAGTTCTTTTATGTGTTTTCTTATTTTTGTTGTAGCAGTTTCATGAGAAATAAACTATATATTCATATTACAAATGAAGAAATTAAGGTTCTTACAATTTATCTATGTCATGACAATAATACCTAATCATATATATCTTTTAAAAGGTCACTGTCTGCATAGTGGACTTGGTAGGAAGGATTGTATAACAATGAATGAATTCTATAAAAATAAATAACTTTTTCTTTTACTTTTCAAAGACAAGAACAAACTGGAGGGGGAGGGGTGGACAGGGAGAAAAGTGCAAAAATGAACAGAAATCCAAAATCTATGTAAATTTTCATTAAAATTAATAATAATAATAATAAAAGGGGAAAAAAAGAATTCACCTAGAAAGAATTTGCACTTCTCTTTGATCAATTAGAAAACACAAAAAAATGTTTAAGTGAGGTCAAAGGCAGAAAACATGTTAGGTAATTAATATGATAATGAAAGCCAACATATTAAATATTTTAAGTATGTTTTATTCAGAGTAAAATCACCATTTGTTGTGGTTTTTTTAATTTTATTTTGAGAACTGTTGATAATAATGTACAAAAGTTTTCTGTAATGACTAAAGAATAAGTTATAAAGCATGTCTATAGTGAACCAAAGTAAAATTAAGCATTGGTATATCATTGGTATATTAAAAACATAATATATTTCTATATTTCTAATGCAACTTCTAAGGTATAACAATTATTTTCTTTAGAATATTTCTTATTTTCTAATGTGAATCAGTGAGATTCCTTCTATCAGGGTAAGTCATCATTAGCTACCATCAGGTTGGTGTTAAGTCACCGACCTAATGTATAGTGGAATGAAATATTACCTTTCTTCTTGTTTTAAGTCTCATGATAGAATTAAACAGGAATCCTTGTCAATGTGAATATGCTTCTGCAAAATCTGCAAGTCTTTCATGAGTTGATGAGAACAATGGGTTCTTAAAAGTGAGAACGGCTGATTGCCTGGTAGCAAATTGGAGGAACAGCTGAGGACGGAAATAAATTTGTCTCCTGGACTATTTTGCTTAGGTTTGGCTAGGTTCAAAACTAAATAATGAGGATGAAATAAGTACTCTACTTTTGTCTTACCCATTTTTTTCTTCTTTAATAACCACATAAGCAGTAAGTAGTATCTGTAAACTATATGTTAGAAAAATATGTGGTTTTAATTTTTTTTTTTTTTTAATTTACTGAACATTGTCCTAAATATGGCAGAACAGACGGGTACAAAGCAAAGGTTTGATGAAATGTTTTCTCAAGAAAATCTGTTCTTGTTGCTAAGATATTGCCACCTACAACCATCTGTGGTTTAATGTTTCTTGCCAAACTTTTCTGTTGTTTTTATGTAGATGTTGCCTTTGTCTCTCTTGTGGTATCCAAACATTACAAGCACTTCTGTCCTTTGCATTCCTTTTCTGAAAATATTTCACTATCATACTAAATATTATACTGCACATACAGAAGTGTATACACATAAACTATTTTCAATGTATTAGGAAATACATGACTATAGACAACTATCCAAACAAAAGTACTTCATTCTCTTAAAGATTCTGCTCTCCTATTCTGTTAACAGTGGTTAAATCAAAACTGCTGAATTAAAGCATATCTTCTAAAAATTTTTAAGAAATAATCATCTTCATGAATAAAGAATATATATCTTTGAATGTTGGTGTAAACATTATATAAGAAATGAAAAATATTATAAAGGTAATTCCCTACAAGTTTCTAGAATTGAGGAAATATATTATTCAGTTTAAAAAATAGCTAATTACCAAGTAAATGAAAAATAAATAAACGCTTAGCTTAATATAGCATTGTAAAGTTGAAGCATAACAAGAAAAAATAGCCAAATCCCATTATATATGAGAGAAGAAGAAAGATAATAAAAATGGAAAAAAACCTTAGATTTGTACTTTCAGCTTAAAGACAGTTCTTAACCAAATTCATAACTCTACTGAAAATGTTAAATGTCTAGATTTATATGAATTTCCTAAATAATATGTCTCTAGAAACTGTGAATTTTGGTAAAAGATGATAGTTATAGAAAAGCTTCAAGCCTTTTGCTCTTAGGGTCACTATGAGTCATGCTCTAATCGATGGAAATCAATAACAGCAACAACATATGCATTTAAGACCATTTCAAGAATAGTTAAATGCTATTGCGTGAAGACCAGAGAACTTGTGAAGACATATGACATCATCCATAAAGACAGCAAAAGTCATTAGAGCAAAAATGAATGACAAGGAAGACTCTGAAACTTGATCTTCAATTTAAAGATGTTAAAGGCAAATAAAGCTAAAGATAATAAAGCTTCATCGTACTTCCTTTAGACATATTGCTAGGAGAGGCTATTCCTTGGAGAGAAACATCATGCTTGGAAACATAAAAGGGCAATGAAAGAGAGGAAAGCCTCAACCCTCTTGATTGACACAGTGACTGCAGCAATATGCTCAAGCATGTCAGAGATAAAGAGGATGGCACAAGATACAACAGGGTCCAGATCTACTGTTTATAGGATTGCTATGAGTCATACTAGAGTTGTCAGAACATAACTGCAACAACAAAAATGCGAAGGGAAGAAATTTTGAAGTCTTAAGATCTTAAAGAAATGATTCAAACATAAGAAATGAGGAAATTAACAGAAGATTCCAAAAGATGATTCTAGAAGCCTACGTAAAGCACTATTTATAGAGTGTGAAGAGATCTGGATACAGAACACAAAATGAAAGAACATACTTGGCATTTCTCAGACTGAATGTACGAGTGGTGAGAAAGTGTTGGTGGTGGGATAGGAGTCACAATCCAAATAAATACCCAAGGGAACAATGTACAGTCTAAAATTAGGCAAGGTATACATCAGAATTGTATCCTTTTTCCACACCTATGTAATCTTCACAAATCATTTGAGAAACTTGATTGTATGAAGAAGTATCTGAAATTAGGAGGAACTCTTCCATAACCTTCACTGATGCAAGTGATTCAACTTAGTTTGCTGAAAGAGATTACTACAAATTATATAGTAGATCAAAGACTTCAAATTTCAATATGGACTGAATCTCAACATCATGAAGAAAAAAAAATTCTCAGCACTAGACTGATAAAGAAAATCATGATAGATGGAGAAGAGATTGAAATTATCAACAACTTCATCTTACTTGGTACAACAATCAACAGCCTTGGTAACAGCAGATCAGTATATGTATCATATTGGGTAAATTCACTCTCAGAGACAAATTCCTGTTGGAGAAATGATGTCATTTTGAAGAATAAGGTGAACTTGATTCAGGCCATAGTCTTTACAATAACTTGCTATGCATCTGAAAGCTGGGCAATATATAAAGATGACAGACAAACTGTTTCCTTTGAGTGTTGGAAAAGAAAACTAAATATCCTATGCACCAACAAAACAAGAAATAGATATGTCTTGAAAAATGTGCAGCTAGAATACTCAGTGGAGGCAAGGATAGCAAAGCTTCATCTAACAAAAGTTGGGCATGTTTCTAGGAGAGGTTATTTTTTGGAAAGTTAGATCATGCTAGAAAGGTTGTAGTCAGCAAAAGAAAGGAAGACTTTCAGTGAGAAAGACTGATATAATGACAGCAGGTATGTGTTCATCTGTCTCGTTATTGTTGTTGTTACATGCTGTTGAGTCACCTGTGACTCATAGCAACCCTTTGTACAGCAGCTCTAAGCCTTGCCCTGTCCTGAGCCAGTTCCTGTATCAATCCAACTCATCTGGGATCCTTCTCTCCTGTGCTGTCTCTCCACCCTCTGAGCATGATGTCCTCCTCCAAGGACCAAACTCTCCTGGTCATGTGATCAAAGTATGTGATACAGAGCTTCAAAATCCTAGTCTCCAAGGAGAAACTTTGCTTCTCTCTCTCCAAGTAGACCTACTTATTTTATTGGCAATACGTGGTGTGCTCAAGACTTTTCTCCAGAACCACAATTTGAAGGCAACAATTCTTTTTCTGTCATCTTTAGTCATCATTGTTGAGCTCTTTGAAACATAACAAGTAATTGTGAAGACCATGGACTGGATTAGGCAAAAGTTAATCTCTATACTGACATCATTGCTTTTTCAGCTCTCTGGAGAGGTTCCTGACAGCAGATTTTTCCAATGTGATTTGTGTTTTGATTTCTTGACTGCTGGTTTAAGAGTGTTGATTGTGGAGCTGACCAAGCTGTAATTCTTAACAACCTCAATTTCTTCTCCATCTATCCTGGTGCTGCCAATTGGCCTGGTGGTGAGAATCTTTGTCTTCTTGATGTTGAGCTTCAATCCATATTGAAGACTACGGTCTTTGACCTTTTGTAACAAACACTTCAGGTACTCTTCAGTTTCAGCAAGCAAGGTTGTGTCATTTGTATAACATAGGTTATACAAGAAGATGGGTCTTCTTCCAATCCTGATGCCACATTCCTCCTCTTCCCTAATGATCTGTTCCACATACAAATTGAAAAGGTATGGGGATGGGATGCCTCCCTGACACACTTCTTTCCTGATTTTGAACCATGTAGTGTTTCCATACTCTGTTCTGAGGAATTCTTTCTGGTCTAAGTATAGGTATTGCATAAACACAATCAAGTGTTTTGGGATTCCCATTTTCCTCAAGATTAGGCACAGTTTGTTGTGATCCACACATTTGAATGCCTTTGAAGAGTTAATGAAACATAGATAGATAGTCCTCTGATATTCTTTGCTTTCTGTTAAGATCTGACATTGGAAATGATGTCTTTAGTGCCACAGCCTCTTCTAAACCCAGATTTTATTTCTTATTGTTCTCTGTCAATGTACTGTTCCAGTCCTTTCTGGATAATCTTCAGCAGAACTTTGCTAGTTTGTGATATTAGTGATATTGTTTAATAATTTCCACTCTCTGTTGGGTCACCTTTTATTGGAATGGGAATAAATATGGACCTTTCCCAGTCAGTAGACCAAACAGTTTTCCTACAATTTCTTAGTGTGACTTGGTGAGCACATTCAGGACAGTATTTGCTTGTTGAAATACATCAATTGGTATGCCATCAATTCCTGGAGCTTTATTTTTTCTGAGCAGCCTGAACTTCATACTTAATCACCATTGCCTCTTGATCATATATTGTTTCTTGAAATTCTTCTGTGTCAGCCACTTCTTTTTGGTACAATGACTCTGTATACTCTTTACATCTTTATTTAATACTTCCAGATTCATTCAATATTCTGCTCATAGCATTCTTATACATTCCAACTTCCATCTTGAATTTCTTCTTTAGTTCCTTCAGCTTAAGAAATGCTGAGTACATTGGGCTCTTGAGATTGAAACTATCAACTTGATTTGTTTTCTTAGCAGTCTGTGGTATGTTTAAGACTATATTCAAGCACTACAATCTGAAGGCATCGATTTTTCTTCTTTCATTCTTATTCATTGTCCAGCTCTCTAATGTATAGCAAGTAATTGTGAAGACCATGTCCTGGATTAGGTGCACTGTAGTCTCTAGACTGAGATTGTCGCTTTTCAGTACTGTGGAAAGGTATATTAACAAGTCTTTTTATTTAGTGTATAGATAATACTATATTATTATACTTCAGAGTAAAACTCGAAATAATTGTCTTTTTTTATCAATGAATGCAACATCATTCTTCTGTTTTTCATTCCCAGCCTAGGAAACTATGTGATTATCTGATTTAAAGTGGCCAAAGCTATTCCATCTCATCTCTGCTCATCTCATTAATGGCTAGAATATCAATATGTTATTTTCCACAACTTTTAGTTTTCTAAATTTTATGCTTTATTCCAATGAATAAAGGATGTTTCCTTGTAATTTTCCTCATTTATATTGACTTTCAAATTGGGCAGAACCTCTAATACTATAATTTTCTGTGCTCCCCTACTATCTATAGGGATTTCAGAGGATTTCTACTTAAGAATTTTACAGCCAATCTTGTTTCCTAGTCTGTGTTAATCTGGGTGCTCTGCTAAAACCTGTCCATTATAGGTGACCCTTGGGACATTTGATTACAGTGGCACACCTTTCAGCACCAATGTCATCACACAAGTTACTTCAGTAAAGCAAATTGATAGTGTTTTCCTAATTAGGACAAAGAATTCCCCTGGTACAACAAACAGACAGACTAGGTTTGTATCTCTAATATCAAATCAGTTATACAAATATCATGTTACCAGAACCAGTTAAAGCCTCACAAATGTGGCATGATATGCTCTCAGGAGGCTGTTGAAGAACTGGCACAAGTAATATCCACACAGACGTGCATATTATGGTCATATGAAAGTTTCTGCTTAATCTTTAATCCTGCTGTTTTACAAAAGGCCTGTTGAAAAAAAATAATCAACTTCCAGCTTGAAGATATTTTAAACAATAAGCCACAGCCACCAATGGGCTGTTAATCAATAAAGCCCCAATGAAATTACTATAAAAATTTCCAAGCATGATTTAGCATTGATAAAAAAACTTTTCATTTTGATAGTAAATAATAGTGTGTAGCATATTGTAGAAATAGTTTTTAGTCTTATGATGTTATTATTTAAACTATTATTTTTTTAAATAGTTTACAGTTCTGGATGGTTTGTACATAGGGTTTTCAGAGGCCTGCTCTTTCAGAAGTGGATGGCCAATCCTTCTTCCTAGTCTGTCTTAATGTGAATGTTCAGATTTAGAGAAGTATCAGACAGACCAGAATGTTAAAGGTATATCCCTTATTGCGGTGTTAACTTTAGTGTCAGTGATGTCCCTGCCTTTCTTAAATGCGTCTTTACCCACTTATTTCCCTGCTCCACCATCCACCAGGATACCCATCCACTTCTATCCCCTCCCTTCACATCTATCTCCCTTTGACCAGCCCTCCATCTAATAACATATATGAGGCTTCTATGGCTTCTGTGATTCCAAACACATCAGCTGAGGGTAGTTCCTTATGTTGGGATCAATGTCTCTAAAATTTAGTCATAATGTTTCCCGAGTAAAGGTGATGCATCCTTTTCAACCTATATGCAGAACAGATTATCCAGGAGGCTGGGCTCTGTGAGGAGAAATGTGGGGTCAAGATTGGTGGGCAATTTATCAACAACCTGCATTATGCGGATGACACAACCTTGCTTGCTGAAACTGAAGAGGACCTGAAGCGCCTGCTGCAGAGCGTCAAGAACTGCAGCCTACAATATGGATTGAGGCTCAATGTCAAGAAGACAAAG
>NW_006399784.1:3334104-3349199 GCF_000299155.1 Elephantulus edwardii | reverse complement strand
TTGGCACAGGACAGAGAGGAGTTTAGGGCTGTTGTACATAGGGTCGCTATGAGTCGCAAGCGACTCGACGGCACATAACAACAACAACAACATAGCTCTGGAAGTTTATAAAGTACATTAGTGTTAAAATATCCAATTAAAATAGTTAAGACACAAATAAGTACTCCATTTGAAGACATACTATTCCAGGTGGTTGACCTAGAAAATTATCCACCCAAACTTAAATGATTGTACCTTTTAGTATTATTTGTAAATATATTTTAAAACACTTCCTGGAAGCATGTAGTAGTATTATACACTTCCAAAATATACAGGTATATTCTAACACTGAATGTGTTCATTCATGAATAGGAGTTTTAGAATTAATTAATACTCAATGCTTTTATACTATGATTACTTACTAAGTGCAATTAGTTTATTTAAATTATTTTATGTGCTTATCTTCAAATACTGGGCAACACAAACAATTAAACACTCAACAATATTGGAAACACTGGTGGTGTGAACCAAAGAGATGATATTTCAGAAGTCAAACTTGGCAACATACTTATAAAAATATTACAAGCTTAAAAATCCTATGGAATAGTTCCATTTTTTTATGAATGAAGTTGTCTCAAGTCAGCATATTTAACACACTAATAGTTACCAACTTATTTATTTCAAACACAGAAAAATAGTCTTCTCAAAATCATTGGCAGTGAGTTTGAACTGAGTCATAGCTGACTCTCTATTGAGGAAGAATTTGAGAAGAAATATTAAGTTACATGAGAGATCTGATGGCTTACTTGTAAGAAGTTCTGCTGCAATCCTGAAGGCATGTAGTTTGACTCTATCAGTTGCTCCACAGAAAAAAAGATGGCTAACCTCCCATGTGATTAACTGCTTCTGAAAACCTACTGCAGGGTCAGCTAAGAGTTGGTTCCAACTCAATGGTACATAACAATTATAAACAACAATAAATAAAAGTTAATGGCTAATGAGTTGCTACAATCAAGGATGCTTTAGGCAGAATGTTAAATGATCCAGGAGGTATCAAAAGAAGATGAAAGGAATATACTGAGTCATTGTATTGAAAGGAATTGGCAGATACAGAAGAATTTAATGAAATAGCATTTGAGCCAGAGCCTATGGTGATGGAGGCAGAAGTTCAAGCTGCTCTGAAGGAAATAGCAAAAAAATAAGGCCCCCGGAATAGATGGTATACCAATTGACATATTTCAGCTAACAGATGCTGCCGTGGATGTGCTCACCAAGTTGTGCCAAGAAATCTGGAGAACAACCACTTGGCCAACTGACTGGAAGAGGTCTATATTTGTTCCCATCCCAAAGAAGGGCGACCCAACTGAGTGTGGAAACTACAGAACAATATCATTGATTTCACATGCAAGCAAGATTCTACTGAAGATTATCCAAAAACGACTGGAACAGTACATCAGCAGAGAACAGCCAGAAGTACAGGCTGGGTTTAGAAGGGGTCGTGGTACTAGGGATATTGTTGCTGATGTTAGATGGATCTTGGCTGAAAGCAGAGAATACCAGAAGAATGTCTATCTGTGTTTCATTGATTATGCAAAGGCATTTGACTGCGTGGATCATAACAAACTGTGGCTGACTCTGAGAAGAATGGGAATCCCAGAACACTTAATCGTGCTAATGCGAAACCTATACTTGGACCAAGAGGCAGTCATCAGAACAGAACAGGGCAACACTGCATGGTTCAAAATTGGGAAGGGTGTACGTTAGGGATGTGTCCTGTCTCCATACCTTTTCAACCTGTATGCAGAGCAGATTATCCGAGAGGCAGGGCTCTATGAGGAGAAGCGTGGCGTTAGGATTGGTGGACGATCTATCAACAATCTGCTTTATGCAAATGACACAACCCTGCTCGCTGAAACTGAGGAGGACTTCATGCACTTACTGCAGAGGGTCAAGGACTGCAGCCTTCAATATGGACTGAGGCTCAATGACCAGAAGACAAAAATTCTCACTATTAGAGCAATCGGTAGCATCAGGATGGATGGTGAAAAGACTGAGATTGTTCACAGCTTCAGTTTGCTTGGCTCCACGGTCAACACTCTTGGCACCAGTAGCCAGGAAATAAAAAAACATATTGTGATGGGAAAGTCTGCAGTTAGGGACCTTTCTAAAGTACTCAAGAGCAATGATGTCTCTCTGGAGACTAAGGTGCACCTGATACAGTCCATGATTTTTGCAATCACTTGTTGTGCATCAGAGAGTTGGACAATGACTAGGGAGGATAGAAGGAGAATTGACGCCTTTGAGTTGTGGTGCTGGAGAAGAGTACTGGATGTAACATGGACTGCCAAGAAAACAAATAGATTCATCCTAGAGAGGGTTAAACCAGGCTTCTCCTTGGAGGCAAGGATTCTGGGGCTTCGCCTGACATACTTTGGACATGTTGTAAGGAGAGACAGGTCTTTGGAGAGGGACATCATGCTGTGCTGAGTGGAGGGACAGTGCAGGAGGGGAAGACCCACTTTGAGGTGGATTGATTCAGTGACTGGGGTAATCGGGATGCATGTGTCAGAGGCAATGAGATTGGCACAGGATAGAGCAGAGTTTAGGGCTGTTGTACATAGGGTCGCTTTGAGTCGCAAGCGACTTGACGGCACATAACAACAACAACAATCACAATGGCTAATGTGTACATGTGCATGGTCATTATTTTAACCACATAAATTTACAAACCAAGAAACAGGCTTTAAAACTGGTTTGTTCCAATTTTACTGATGATGCAAGTCTGAATTTCCCCTGAGATACACTGAATCAGAATCTACATTTTAACAAGCTCCCTGGATCATTGCTTTAGATCTCTGAATAACTCTTTTTTAGACTTAAGAATCACTGGGAGATCTTATTAGAATAAGATTCAAATTAGAATATGTAGGGTTAAAATACATATTTTCTGTAGACGGTCAAAGTGAAATGAACTTACTAATAATTCTTCTAGTAAAGCTCTCACCAAAATAACTATGTTTTATTTGTCTTTCCCTGCTGTGTAGTATGTACAGAGTCTTTAATAAGTATTTCATAAGGTAGAAAGATAAAAGAAAAGCATTTCATTTCCTCCGTTGGTTTTATTGGAGATATGTATCTTTTTCAGTTGCAAAAATAGTTTACGAAGTAAAAGAGTAATGAATCAGTTGCCAATATGCCTTGGCTATATTGACTGCAGTATAGTGTTATCCTAAAACACACAATTTAATAGTATCATGAATAGTTCTGGAAGTGAAAATAAGAAAATAAGAAAACGTTTTTAAAACTGCAGTCCTTTTGGTTTTTAATGAAAGAAATTTAGCAGCAATCCAGTTATCATTTGTACTATATAAATACCATATTGATATAAGACAAATAATAGTAGAAGGATAATAATGATTATTTTTTTGTGTATTTGTAAATATCAATGCATGATTTCAGGCAGTATTATTCAAATAATACTTCTAAAAATTATAGAAAACTTCTGGGTGGACTTAAGCTTCAAGTTTTTAAGAAGCAGCTGAATGTGTTAAATATATCATTCAGAAATAACTAACACATGTTATACAACTTAAAATCATTTGTCAAAGTGAATAATTAAAATGGTTATTATTTAATTTTCCAATGCAAATAATAAGAACATACACTTATTTATTTGTTAAAAAACACTGGTATTGAGTAAATTTGGATTCCTATGGCCATGGAGAATATAGTAGAAAAACTGAATAGGATTATTAATACTAGAAGTGTTTATGGCACTTTATTGTTATATCTTTTTTCCCCACCAAAGAGCTGAAGGGCTTTCACCACGAACATAATTATTTATCTGAAGACTATGATTTTATGGGTGGAGCTTCTCAGAACAGTGGTTTTACCATAAATATTTGATAAATATTCTATGGGTAGAGAAGAAAATGTTTGTTCTTGAGTAGAAATGCTTTATTTTGACATAAACATAAGGGTTACATCTCTGCAGTCTTGCAGAATTCTCAGCGTTTTATATTTGATAACAGCCTTTATATAACAACTCTAACTCCAAGCTAGGAGTTAGGAGTTATTTTATTAGGAGTATCCTAATTTCATAGTCTGCATGCTTGAGAAAATTGAACTTTACCATAGCAAGGATCATCTTGGTTCTGTTTATTTATTTTAAAATACTCAATTTTGTGTCATCTTACAAGGAATTTTAATTTCAACATTTTTTAAAAGTAACAGTACTAAGTTAACACAATCAAAGCAGTTGAAACTGTTTTAAATTTATGTCCTTTAAGTTTGTGATTTAAAGATGACATATTACATGATTTTTAAAAAGAAGAAAATACTAAAAAAAGGTTATAAAATGTGTTTCTGTTATCTTCACTGCAACTGATTTTTAATATTCAATGAATAAGGGTAACAGAAGAATAATTGATTTCTTTGAGTTGTGATGCTAGGGAAGAGTGTTGAACATACCATGGACTGCCAAGAGAACAGATCTGTCCTGAAGAGGACATGAAATGAAGTTGCTTCTTGGAGGCAAGAATTTTGAAGCTCTGTCTCACCTACTTTGTTCATATGGTCAGGAGATTACCAGTCTGTATAGAAAGATATCATCCTTGGTAGGGTGCAGGGCAGCATAGGAGAGAAAGATTCCAGATGAAATAAATGAAACAGTAACTGAGATACTGAGGGAAAGTGTGTTGGAGTGAATCTGACTCAGAATAGAGCAATGTTCGGAGGTTTTGTTCTATGAGTCACAGTCAACTCAATGGCACAGAATAACAATAATTGGTTAATAGAACCTTAATTCAAAGAGAAGAGAAACAAAAGAAACAGCTACATAGAGTTTTATTTAATGACAACATAGTTTTTGTTATTAAGTGCAGTCGAATTGAGTACTATTCCTAACAACCCTATGGATGACAGACCTGAACCCTGTTCTGTCATGTTTTTGTTATTGTTAATGTGCCATCAAGTTGTGTGTAACTCAGCGAGCCTATATACAGCAGGCCTAAACTTTTCTCTATCCTTTCCCAATTTCCACCCATTACCCCAGTCACTCAATCAATCCATCTCCACCCTCCCAAGCATGGCGTCCCTCTCCAAGGACTGATCCTGCCTTGCAACATGTCCAAAGTAAGTCAGACGGAGCTTTAGAATCCTTACCTCCAAGAAGCAGTCCGGCTTCACCCTCTCCAGGATTAACTTGGTCTCCTAGCAGTCCATGCTATATTCATTACACTTCTTCAGCACCAAAATTCAAAGGCATCAACTCTCCTTCTACCATCCCTAGTCATTGTCCAACTCTCTGATGCATAGCAAGTAATGGCAAAGACCATGGCCTGTATCAGGCACACCTTAGTCTCCAAACTGACATCTTTGCTTTTCAGTACTTTGGAGAGGTCTCTGACAGCAGACTTTCCCAATGCAATAAGTCTTTTAATTCTCTGGATGGTGGTACCAAGAATGTTGACTGTAGAGCCAAGCAAACTGAAGTGTCAACAATCTCAATTTATTCATCATCTAGCTGCGTCTTTGTTTTCTTGAAGTTGAGCTTCAATCCATATTGAAGGCTCCAGTCCTTGACCTTATTCAGCAAGCACTTCAGGTCCTCCTCAGTTTCAACAAGCAGGGTTGTGTCATCTGCATAATTCAGATTATTGATAAGTCTACCTCCAATAATGATCCCACACTTCTCATAGAGATCAGCATCCCAGATAATCTGTTCCCCATAGAAATTGAAAAGATAGGACACATCTTAATGCACACTCTTCCCAGTTTTGAACCATACAGTGTTTCCTTGCTTTGTTCTGATGACTGCCTCCTGGTCCAAGTATAGGTTTCGTATTAGCACAATTAAATGTTCTGGGATTCCCATTCTTCTCAGAGTCAGCCACAGTTTGTTGTGATGCACACAGCCAAATGTCTTTGCATAGTCAATGAAACACGAATAGACATCCCTCTGCTACTCTCTGCTTTCAGCCAAGATCCATTTGGCATTAGCTGTAATATCTCTAGTGTCATGGGCTTTTCTAAATCCAGCCTGCAGTTCAGGCAGTTCTCTGTTGATGTGCTGTTCAAGTTGTTTTTGGATAATCTTCAGCAGAATCTTGCTTGCATGTGATATCAATGATACTCTTTGATAATTTCCACATTCTGTCAGATCACCTATCTTTGGGATGGGAACAAATATAGATCTTTTCCAGTCACTTGGCCAGGTGGTTTTCCTCCAGATTTCTTGGCACAAGTTGGTGAGCACATCCAGGGCAGCACCTTGTTCTGTCCTTTGCCATCTTATTTTTTTTCTTTTCTGTTGTTGTGTGCTGGCAAATTGGATCTTACTGGCATAGGAGGAGATTGCCCCTTCTTTTCCAGACTATCCTTAATATTTCTGACATACTTGAGCCCATTTCTGTAGTCATTGTGTCAATCAATCTTATTGGATATCTATCTCTTCTTTTGCTGAACCTCTATGTTCCCAAGCATAATGTCCCTTTCCAAGGAATAACCTCACCTAACTACATGTTCAAAGTATGAGAGAAGCTTTGCTATCTTTGTCTGCAAGGAGCATAAGACTATATTTTCTTCATATATACTCATTTTTTTCCCTTGGCAGTCCATGGAATATTTTATATTCTTTATTATTTACAACACTGATGTTGTGATACAAAATTCATACTATAACATTGGGTAATTCCAATATTAAATATTTCTATAGGGTTAATCAAGCCATCTCATCCAGGGCCTTCCTCTCCTGTGCTGTCCCTCTACCCTTCCAAGCATGATATCCTTCTCCAATGATCAGTCTCTTCTGGCCACATGCCCCAAATATGTGAGACAGAGCTTCAAAATCCTAGCTTTCAAAGAGAAATTTCGCTTCATCCTCTCCAAGACAGACATACTTGTTTTCTTGGTAATCTATGCTATGTTCAAGACTCTTCTCCAATACCACAACTTAAAGACATTGATTCCTCTTCCATGATCCTTTGTTATTGTCCAGATCTATAGTGACTAACAAGTGATTGCGAAGACCATGGCCTGGGTCAGGTGCACCTTAGTCTCTAGACTGACTTTGTTGCTTCTCAGTACTCAGGGGCAATGCAAATAGGTATTTCAGAATCAGTGAGACTGGCTTAGGATAGGACAGACTGTAGAGCTTTTGTATATAGGGTTGCTATGAGTCATAGGAGACTTTACAGCACATAACAAGAATAGGATAATGGTGAACTTCTAAATATCCCCTTTACAAAATGAGCATATGAAATATTCAAATGAGTTTAAGATAATGTCAAACATACCTAGTTGTATGTAGATCTTACTAATTACCCAGGAGGAGATTGTCTTCAACATGAACATAAACACCTAGAATCTACAAATTATAATACTGAAGTCATTTAAATATATGTGTCTCTGTAACATACCTATGGGTTAATTTTTGCTGATGAGTTTATTACTCTGATTTCATTGCATGGCAATGAATTCCTATAGGCAAGCACCTGGAAGTAATTACCTAAAAGCTTAACTATATGCACAGGTATGGCTTAGGAGCGCAAAAATATGCTTTAGCTCATGTAAAATTCAACAGCTCGCCTACTGTGTTACATTTCTGAATTAAGTGTAAATCATCACACTCAACTTTCATGATATAACCTAAGCCAAATATACAATATTCAACTTGATTTCATTGCCCATAAGTATTTTAAAACCTCATGATTTTACCAACATAACTGAAACCCTTTGTTAAATAAAACATAATTATATCAAGTTTTATAAATTTTATTAATTTCATCCCTCTTACATTTTTCCTATTATTTCACACACCTCCATCTGCCAACTAATCTCATTGTCCTAGTAATTTTCTTTTTCTGCCCTCTTCTTCCCTTCTTTTTCCCATTTTAACTGTTACACAAAATTGTATATGAATATGTATGATTTTATAAAGTAATATACATGACTGAAACACAAAGCATGTGAATGACTGTGAAAGAAACAAAATATATACGAATGATGTACATAAACAAATACAAACAAAGCAAAATCTCATAATTTTAGAGAGAAGAAATGCAGAACTCAAACCTGTTATGGAGAATCAAATTTCAGAAATTTCAGACAGAATTTCTATTCACCTGTAGTTAAGTCCTCCGAACTTAAGTAATTCTAAAATAATACATATCTTAGTGGAATCCATTCTTTTCCAGTAACATTGTGATTATTCATATTTACCCTGAAGGATAGACATAATCGTACTGTACCAGAAGATATCCAAGGCTGTAGATGTAAATTGAAGCTGATGGTTACAACTCTTTCTATCACGGCAACTGGTGGATTCTAACATATTGGTTATCAGATCATCGCTTGTCCATTTTCCTTCTGCCTCTTGGTCATTGTCCTTGTTGTGTACCATCAAGTCAGAACTATCCCATAGATGACCTTCCAGTGGACTTTTAGAGTCAGTTTATCACATGAGAGTAGATTGCCCACCCTTTTGCCATGGAGTAGCTGACGGACTCAAACTATATGATACCACAGTGAACCTTCTTGCCACTAGGCCATCAGATCCCTTGTAAAACCCTTAATATATTTGTGAAAACATTCAATAATTTAGTAATAATCATTATGGACATTGTCTTTCTTTATACTGACAGAAAACTAATGAAGAGTCCATACCAGAAGTCAGAGTAGGCTTTAAAATGTCGAATTCGGTGTTTGGTGTAAATGTGTATTATTTTATATATACATAGAGAAAGAGAAATTGTGTTGGATTGCTAATCTTAAAGTCAGCAATTTGAACCTGAGGTAAGACAGTTTCCTTCAATTAAAGTTTACAGCCGCAGGGCCCAATAGAGTTTTCCATGAGGCAAGTGTTCTGTCTACATCCGTATATAAAAAGATAAAACGTATAATTCAGCCACATGGTAAAATCCCTAAAAAGGTATGATCCATTACTGTGAGAGAAATCATATATAAGATGAAGAAATCACTTTTACCATATTTATATATTTATCTCTTTTTATGTTTCTACCTACATCTTCTTTAAAAAGTTATATTCAATAGATAAAATGATTTTCTTTTTTGTTTCCTTGTTTATATCTAATAGCACATGCTATGTTTAACACATTGGTTTTTGTTATATTAGGTCGGTCACTAATTTTTACACTTCTTTGCTATATACTGATTCTCTAATTTTATAATAAATTATGTGATTATTCTTATGTGTTTAGTCAAAACAACCAATTGCTAATCCTCCACCTTCCAACAAGTTTTCAGAAGTTGGCAAATTGCATGGGAGTAGACTATCCATCTTTCTTCCTCAAAGCAGCTGGTGCATTTAAACTGCTAGCCTTTGTATTGGCCGCATAGCTCTTTACCCACCAGGACACCAGTCCTCCACTAAATAATATCATAGGTCCTCTTATTAATTTTAATAATCAATTAAATTTATTAATTTTAATTAACACTCATTAATTTTATTTGTGTTCATGGAAATTAACACACTCAACACTCTTGGCACCAGCAGCCAGGAAATTAAAAGACGTATTAAAATGGGAAAGTTAGCTGCTAGGGACCTCTCCAAAGTACTGAAGAGCAATGGTGTCACTCTGGAGACTAAGGTGCGTCTGATACAGGCCATGGTCTTTACAATCACTTGTTATGTATCAGAGAGCTGGACAATAACTAGGGAGGATCGAATAAGAATTGATGCCTTTGAGCTGTGGCGCTGTGGTATTGGATGTACTATGGACTGCTAAGAAAATAAACAGATTTATCCTAGAGAGGGTTGAACCAGGGTGCTCCTTAGAGGCAAGGATTCTGAAGCTTCATTGGACATAATTTGGTCATGTTGTAAGGAGAGACAGGTCATTGGAGAGAGTCTTCATGCTTGGGAGGGTGGAGAGATAGTGCAGAGGGGAAGGCCCTCTATGAGGTTTATTGGTTCATTGACTGCGGTAATCGGGATGGGTGTGTCAGAGACAGTGTGATTGGCACAGGACAGAGAGGAGTTTAGGGCTGTTGTACATAGGGTCGCTATGAGTCGCATGTGACTCGACAGCAAATAACAACAACAACACGGAAATTAAAGGATAAAAATATACAAATAACTTTCTGACAGTGACTTAAGTCTCAGAGGTTGTGTGGTTTATGTTGTGGCTGTGTTGGGACGTTGAGCCTAGCAGTGTGAGTCCAAATTTGATCTTTTAAACAAAAAACCCTACTTTACTTCTAATAAAAAAATTCAACCTATTGGTTTTATAGAGGAAATTTCTATTCTGAATATTAACTATTTTTCAACAATTCTTGTTTCTAGGTGCTATCAAGACAAGTAAGACACATAGGGATCCTATGAAAAACAGATATGAAACCTGTCCTATCCTATACCATCTTCACTCTTCTGACATACTAGAGTCTATTGCAGCAGTCACTGTTTCAATTAAGCTTACTGAAGGTTTTCCTCTCTTTTGCTGACCATCCACCTTTCCAAGAATGATGATCATTTAGGAAAAGCCTCTCCTGGGCAATATGGCTGAAATATGTGAGGGGAAATTTTATCATCTTTGCCTCCTAAAAGCATTTTGGCTCCACTTTCTCTAAGACATATTTGTATGTTCTTTTGGCAGTCTATGGGATAATCAATGCTCTTCTCTAGCATCACAACTCAAAGGCATCATTTTTCTTCTATCTATGGTATTAGAGAAAAGAGGCTAGTCTGTGGAGAGGGATATGATGCTCAGAAAGGCAAATAGAAAGGGAAAGGATAGGACAAGTTTCAGATGTGCTGTTCATAGGGTTGTTATGGCTTATACTAGACTCAATGACACCTAACAACAGTAACAATACCAAGATATTGCCTATTCAGTGGTAAGAATTTTTGGTTTTTTGATACTGAGGTTCAATCCATATTGAAGGAGATATATCTATCTATATCTATCTATTTCTATATCTATCTATATTTATCCATACCTATATATATCTATATCATCTATATCTATATCTATTTCTATCTATCTCTATCTCTATCTAGATCTAGATGTATCTATATCTATGTCTATGTCTATGTCTATCTCTATCTCTCTCTCTATCTCTGTCTCTCTCTCGCTCTCTCTATCGATATCTATCTATCTATCTATCTATCTATCTATCTATCTATCTATCTATATATTGTTGTTATGTGAAGTTGAGTTATTTTTTTGAAATATTGTTGAATTCTGTTGGCCAGGATTTTATTCAGGATATTTTATGTCTATATTCATAAGAGATATTAGCCTACAGTTTTCTATTTTGGTGGTGTCTTTACCTGGCTTTGGTATTAAGGATATGTTTGCAACATAAAATGAGTCTTGGAGAACTCCATTTTTTCCTATTTTCTGAAATAGTTTACGTAGAATTGGTGACAGTTCTTCTCTGAATGTTTGATAAAATTTACTTGTAAAACCATATGGCCCAAGGGTGTTTTTTTTTTTTTTTTTGGAAGTTGTCTCATTACTTTTTCCATTTCTTCTCTGCAATGAGTCTGTTCTGGTGTTCAATTCCGGTTGGTGTCTGTTTAGGTATGTTGTACATCTCTAATTATTTGTCCATTTCCTCTATGTTTTCTTTTTTGTTTGAGTATAATTTTTCAGTGTTAACCTTTGTATTTTAGTTGGTTCTGTTTTGATGTTGCCCATTTCATCACTTATTCAGATTATTTGTGTCCTTTTTCTTCTTTCCTTTTGTTAATTTTGTTAGTGGTTTGTCAATTTTATTGACCTTTTAAAAAAAACAACTCCTTGTTCTGTTGATGGTTTTAATTGTTTTTTTAGTTTGTTTGTTTGTTTATTTGTTTTCTATTTCATTTATTTCTGCTCTAATTTTTATAATTTCAGATTTTTTAGAGGGTGTCAAGTTTTCTTACTGTTCTTTTTTCAGTTTGTTGGAGTTGTTGGTTTAGAGAGTCAATGGTCATTTTTCCCTGCTTTTTGATATCTTTGCTATAAATTGGCCTCTGACTACTGCTTTGGCTATTTCCCAGAGGTTTTGGTAAGTGACATTTTCATTGTCATTTGTTTCAAGCATTAATTCTTTTCTAATTGCAAGCCATGGCTTTGATCAGGAGCACTTTAGTCTCTAGACTGACATCATTGCTCTTCAGTGTTTTGGATAGGATCCTGACAATTCTTTGGTTTTTTTTTATTTTTTTTTTATTTTCTGGCTAATGGTACCAAGAGTGTTGATCATGCAACCAAATAAGCTTAAGCTGTTAACAATCTCTTCTCTCTGTCATGATGCTGCCAGTGGGACTCAGATGGGTATTAGCTATATCGTGGTTCAGGGCATTGCCAAAATCTCTCTTTTTCTACTTGTGGTCTTTCATATATAACTTTCTTCAGAATACTGAGTGGGGCTTAAATTTTGCCAGTACAAATCCCATACTCTACACCAATTTATATTATTTTCAACAAGCATTCCTTTCATGGAAAATTATTCCTTTTAATATTTCCAGTGAATTCCTAGCTGTTGACAGGTTTAGATTATTTCTATAATCTACAATATTTCCTATCACTATAATGACATCCAGTTGTCATTAAATCACTATGTAGGAGAATGCATAAGCATCCATCAGGAATATCAATATAACAACATCCAGTATAGTTAAATCAACAATAACCTTAATATTATTTTACACTGTATCTTAATATAAAGTCAAGAAAAATTGTATTAATTTTACACATATCTTAATACTACATATCTTTCATGTTAGTTTTTACAATATATCCCAACATTACTACATAGAAAATAAAACCATAAATACTTAAACTTTGAAAAATAAATTATCAGTTGCATCTTCCTTCTTTACCTTTAAGTATCATCTTAAATTATATCCCATTCATATTTATATGACCTTGGGCCACTGATTGACATCCCAGAACAAAAGTGGCTCTTTTGGCTATTTTGCCTCCATTTGTGGCAATAAGAGAAACCATTTTAGCTTTACTGCCTGGGCCTCAACTTTACAAAATCTCTAATTTCTATGAGTTTGGAACCATTACAACAAATACCATTTCTGATACCAACATTAAATAGAATGACAAATTGAGTATATCAATATTCAAACTCTACTAACTCTACATATAGGAATTGGTCCCATCAACAACATCCACAGCATAAAATTAATCCCTACAAGACCAGACATATTCCCCCTCCCAATCATACTTACTTGTAAGAATTATTGTGTCCGAAATTTATTGTAAATGACTATACAAACTTTATAGAAGCCCTTTTAACTCACCATTGTAAACTTTATTAAGGAGACAGATTGGAGAAGGAAGGCAAAAGATATTACACAGTGAAAGCCCAGGTTCAGTCTAGCAACAAAAATGCGATGTATCTGGTTTTCCTGAATGGTCCAACAAACTATGTCTCATTGTACAAATCAATTCAACCTTCAATTGCGCAGCAAGCAAAATCTTTTACACTGGTTGCATCTTAAGGGCTATGTTAAGTCTAATCACAATCTCACGATAGTCTGGTTAGCTCTCTCTCTTCTGTTGGTCTTGTAGCTGTTGCCAAGACTGAAGATGCTGATGAATTATGAACCATATGACTGAAATTGAGGCTGGAGACTATGACCTTTGTGGTGTTAAGGCAATGGATTAAAAAAAAAGCTATTCTCAAAAGTCCTAACACCACATAAATATTATTCACCAGTATCACAATTCAAAAATATTAATTCTTCTTTGGTCATGCATATTCATTGTCCAACTTTCAGATGCATATGAAGAAATTAAAAATACAATAACTTGCATCAAATGCATCTTATTCTTTAAATTGATATCTTGTTCTTCATTATTTAAGGAGGTCTTTTACAGTGTATTTTCCCAAAGCAACATTGGCACAGTGGTAGTATCCACAGCAGCTACTAGCTAATGATTGGAAAAGATGGAATTTCCTATCTATTCAGCCTCACTAGCCCCACCAATGAGGTAAAGCTAAAATGAACTTCTATCGTTTCTCCATCTACCGTGGTGGTGGTGTTGCCTATTGGTCTAGTTGTGAGAATTTGTTTTCTTTTGATTGTGAAATATAATTCATATTAAAGGATATGGCCTTCGCTTTTTGGCCATGTAAGTACTCGAAGCGTTATTCATTTTCTGCTGATTTGATGCTCCTGTTAATCCAGGGACTGATGTCAGGTCACTCGTGACCACTTATATGTAGGCTCCCAGAATAATTAATTATCTGAGAGCATCAAGTTCCAGATCTAAGATCAAGTTGGCATAGCCTCAGGTAGACCTGGATTTCAGGCACAAGATGAAATTTGCAGTGAATTGGTGAGTGGTAACAGGAAAGTCACTCCTTTTATCTCATGGACTGGGGCAAGTGAGGCAGTACAGAGGTCAGACAGGAGATTGCAGTTTTTTCCAATCATCTAGCACCTGCTGTGAATCCTACGACTGTACTGCCATGTCCTAAATTTTTTTTTTTAGTAAGTATATAGCAATTCAAAATAGTTGTGCTGCACTGGTAAGGTTCTGTGATACATTAACCCCCTTATGTGACATATTCATTTAGTTCCTGCCTTCAGTTAGTAGTTGATGCACTTCCTTGTCTTTTCTTTTTAAACTGTGGCTTCTAGAATTAGGAGCTATATCTGTTGTCTTTGTTTTCTTGAGTTTTCCTTATAGTGTTTCTAAACTCCCATATGTCTGTTTTACAGGGTAGAGAGTAATGTATATTATTTATTAAATTTAAGAGTTTGGGATGTTCAATATTCAAAGTTGAAGTTATCACAAAAAATATTTGCGTGAATAGTAAACTAAACCACCATCTAGAAGGTTATTTTGTATTTAAAGCAAGTGGTTTATTGTCTTTAAATGTGTTATTGTTATGTGCCTTCGAGTCGGCTGTCACTCATTGCAACATATCTATGTACAATAACCTTAAAACCTGCTCTATCTCTTGCCAATCTTACAGTCTCTGACAAACATATCCTCAGTACCCTAGTGACTGAATCAATCCATCTCATCGAGCGTCTTCCAGTCTTGTGCTGTCCCTCCACACTCCCAAGCATGATGTCCCTCTCCAAGAACTGATCCTTCATTGCAACATGTCCAAAGTATGTAAGATGGAGATTCAGAATCCTT
>NW_006399784.1:3318622-3329709 GCF_000299155.1 Elephantulus edwardii | reverse complement strand
GGTGGGATAGACTCAAAGTCATATTTTGGTTCCCATGAATTTGGCTTAATTTTCCTCAGCTTCAGCTTGAACTTGCATATGAGTAGTTGGTGATCTGTTCCATCATCAGCTCCTGGCCTACTTTTCATAGCTGATATTGAGCTTCTCCAGCAGTTCTTTCCCCAGATGTAATTGATCTGATTCCTATACATAATATCAGGTGAAATCCATGTATAAAGTAAACACTTTATCTATATAAAGTATGTAAACCAATACATTTTTTTAAGTCTCTTTATCTTCCAGGGTCAGACTTATTTGACTGCATGACCCCTCTTGTGAAAACCCACTAAGGGGTCAACTATATTTTGGTTCCTACTCTAGTACACAACAACAATTCTAGTCTAAAGGCTATATTTTAAAAATTGACAGCGTTTTTATAGAAAGATTAGAAAGAAAGAAGCAAAGCAAATCTCACTGTGGATGGATATTAATGCTACCACTTCTGGGAAAGAACTTAATGACTAGTCTGAGATATGCTCTAAAGTGTTGCATTATCTGAATGTGAAAAAAATTGTAGGTTACATAGCATTAAACACAAAAATTATACAGACACAGAGTTCTGCTTTCTAAGCTATTTACAATATTTTTTGAGATCAGCTCAGTGTGGTTTAGAGAGAAGATATTTTAAGAGAAAGATACCGAAACAGATATACATACACTATTTAAAATTTCCCTTTTAACATCTGATAAAGGCAAGTTTAGACTATACAAAGACGAAATCTACTTTCAGGTGTATGGCAATATTTGCTGTCTTTATTGCATAGTCAATGATTCTCAGGCCAATGACTTTTCATTAATGAGATTTCTTGATTATCAGATACATCTTTGCAATTCTTTAAAAGAATCTTTAAGTATATAAATATTCTTAACATTTTAAAATCCCTAACATGTTTTAAATACTTTTATCCTAATTATATTGCATATAAGAGAGGATACTAGAAGATTAACTACAAAAAAAGGCTTGTGATTTTTTTTTAAATGTCTTATAAAGTTCTATAGTAAATTACAAAGTGATCTGTTTTTGTTTTTGGTTGTTTTTTTTTAAATTTGATGTATATTGATTTGTTTTGAAATTATTGAAATGTTATATACTATTCATTTTCAAACTTTAAAGTTCAGGTGTATTAGTTGCAATTAATCATGCTTATCATCTTGGTTAAGTGCATTTTGTATGCTTTTTTATTTTAGAATTTAGTTTGTTGACAAATGAGTCACTCTATATGAGTCACACATTTATTTATTTATAAAAATGGAAAAAAGAGACAGCATATAGAGGGAGGGGAAATAGAAATGACTCACTGATAAAATGAGACTAATACTTTCTTATGCTAGGTATTTTTTAATTAAAGGAATTAGAAATTTTTTGTTAATTTAATCTGAAATAGTGACATGAATATGAAATTTTCATTTGTTGTTTCATGCATAAAAATGTAAGGAACATTAAAATTATCTAAAAACAAGCTAGGTGTCTTGAAATTTATTCCTACCATGGCAACTCCTTGAAGGTCAGTGTAGAGCTTTGCCCTGAAGGTTTTCAGTAACTCCTTTTTCAGAAGTAGGTTAGTCCTTTATTCTGAAACACAGCTCTGTGTAATGGAATTTTCAAATTTTTCATAATCATATGAGTTCTTTAATCATGTGTACAAACTATTGTTGGTACTATGTATAGTCAACTTGTTTGAAACTCCTAGCTACCTTGTGTACAATAGCTCTAAACCTTCCTCTATCCTGTGCCATTTTTATTGTCTCTGGCCCATCTACCCCCATTATCCTAGTCACTGAGTCAATCCATCTCATCGAGGGTCTTCCTCTCTTGTGCTGTCTCTCCATCCTCCCATGTATAATATCCCTCTCGAAGGACTGTCCCCTTCTTGTAACATGCCCAAAGTATGCCAGACGAAGCTTTAGAATCCTTGCCTCCAAGGAGCAACCTGGTTTCACCCTCTCTAGGGTGAACAGCTTTGTTCTTCTAGCAGCCCATGTTATACTCAATACTTTTCTCCAGCACCACAACTCAAAGGCATCAATTCTCCTTCTATCATCCCTAGTCATGGTCCAGCTTTCTGACACATAGCAAACAATTTCAAAGACTATGACCTCGTTTAAGTGCACCTTAGTCTACAGAATGACATTGTTGTCCTTCAGTACTCTGGAGAGGTCTCTGACAGCCAACTTTTCAAATGCAATTTGTCTTTTAATATCCTGGCTACTAGTGCCAAGAGTATTGATTGTGGAGCCAAGCGAAGTAAAGCTGTTAACAATCTCAAACTCTTCACTGTCTGTCATGACGTTGTCAGTTGGTCCGTTGGTGAGAATCTTTGATTTATTGATGATGAGCTTCAATCCTTATTTAAGGCTACTTTCCTTAACCTTACACAGCAAGAGCTCAGGTTCTCCTGTTTCAGTAAGCGGGATTGTGTTATCAGCATAATGCAAGTTGTTGATGGAGTCTTCCTCCAATCCTAATGCTACATTCCTCCTCATAGAGGCCAACCTCTTGAATGATCTATTTTTATATAGACTGAAAAAGTATGGAGAGAGGCCACAATTCTGGTGTGTACCCTTCTCAATTTTGAACTATGTGAGTTTTCCTTGTTTTGTTCTGACAACTTCCTCCTGGTCCATGTCAGTTGGTATTTCATCAATTCCTGGTGACTTGGTTTTTGCCAATTTCTTCAGTGCAGGATAAATGTCCTCCTTCATCACCAATGCCTGTTGGTCATTTATTGTTTCATATAGGTTTTGCATAACAACAATCATATGTTCTGGGATTTTCATTCTTCAAAGTCAAATACATTTGCATAGTCAATAAAACACAGATGTATATATTCCTCTGGTACTTTGCTTTCAACCAAGATCTATCTAACATTAGCTATAATATCCCTAACACTACAGCCTCTTCTAAACCCTGCCTGCGCTTCTGGCTATTCTCTGTTGATATGCTGTTCCAATCAATTTTGAATAATTTTCAGTAGAATTTTTCTTACTTGTGATACTAATGATATTGTTTGATAATTTCTACACTTTGTCAGGTAACCTTTATTTTGAATGGAAACAAATATGGATTTTCCCCCCAGTCAGTTGACCAGGTTATTGTCCTCTAAATTTTTTGCACAACTTGGTGAGCACATCCAGGACAATGTCTGTTTATTGAAATATGTCAATTGGTATGCTGTTGATTCCTGTGGCATTATTTTTCTGTCAATTGTTTCACAGCAGTTTGAATTTCTTCTTTCATCCAAAAGTCTCCAAATAGATGATTTTATATTGCTATATGAAATAACTGGGAAACAGTTTAAGGATGCAAACAACTAAAGACTTTGTGGTTAAATTTTCAGATATTTATTATAAGTTATATGACTCCAAGTTTAAGTTCTTGGAAGGAAATGTTAAAAAGCTTACAAGTAAATCATTGGCTAAATAGTCTTATTAAAGTCTGTTAGTCAAGTTGGAATGAACTCATAGCTTACCCTCAGTGGATTTTCAGAGACAGTGAATGACATGGTAGAAGACTGCTCATCATTTCCCTCCATGAAGTTAGTGGATTTGAACATCATGCCCTTTGAGACTGTAGCACTGTTTCAGTAGTTGTGATGGCCTAGTGGGTAAGGAAATCCTTTGCCTACTGAAAGGTAGGTGGATTGAATTTAACGGCTGCTCAGTGGAAGACAATGATGGACAACCACCTCCTCTGTACTATATAATCTCGGAGAATCCACTGGAAAATCAATTATTAGTGGTTCTGACTGGATATGGCAATGAATTTTTACTAAATTTGGATTACTTGTTATTAAGTATTATTGCAGATGTAGTTTCTTACTTAGATAAATCAGTCTCTTTAATTTGAAAAACAAAATATTTTATGAAGTTAGATTAATAGCATATCGTATAATTACACAAAACTATTCTGTCAGCTAAGACTTCTGGTGATCTAGTGGGTAAAGAATCACACTGCCAAGCGTAAGGCAGGTGATTTGAATTCACCAGTTGCTCTGCAGCAGGAAGGCGGACAATCTCCTCCTCTGTAATTTACAGTCTCTGAAAATTGCTGCAGAGTCAGCTTTGAGTTGATCTGATCCCAAGGGGAAGAGTTGAATTTTGTTGAGTCAGCTAAAAAAATAATCTGAATTACCTGAATAATCAATAAATACTTTATAGAAATAATTGTATATGAGTGATCAAAATCTACGTAATAATTAAAATTTCAAATTTTGCTCAGGTACTGAAACTTACAAAATGTGTTAGCCTCGATTTAGTTTTGTACAATTATTCTACCGTTTCTTCTTTTTATCTTATTCCTTTTCTCTCTCTAGCTCTACTTTGTGATGAGATTATCTTTCTCCACAAGATCCACTGGTGAATTGGGCTGGTAGAGTTAGCAGTGCAATGATTTAGGATTAGTTTACCAGAGGTCTTTCATAATTATTTTTATGATGAAAACTATTAGAACAATTTATATAGCAAGTTATACATAACATTTGATGTAATTGTACTAGACTTATTTTTAATATTGATATAGAAGATTTAGAGTAGTCACTAAGCTTTCAATAAAATTCCTTTTTGCTATCTACATTTAGTTTTCTCCTCTGTGATTCTTGGCTAAGATTTCAAAGATGTGAATATTTCCCATTTTCCATATCTTTACAGACTGCATATATAATGAAAATTCACCTTTTATTTTTAGTTTTTAAAAAATCCTTTTAGTTTTTAGGGTTTGTTTCTTTGTTTGTTTTTTTAGTTTTTAGTTTTTGTTTAATAAAAATCCTTTTCTTAATAAATCAATCCTGTTTTGATGAAATGCCACTTGTGACAAAATAGAACTATATCCCATATGATTTTTAATGACTGAGCACTGAACATCTCATGGATGGCATAAAGAACAAATAGATATATCTTGGAGAGGGTGCAGCCAGAGTGTGCTTTGTAGGCATGATGAGGCTTCACCTCACATATTTGGGCATGTTGCTAGGAGGGGCAATGCCTTGGAGAGGGACATGATGCTGAGAAGGGTGGAGGATTTGCGAAGGAGAGGAAGATCTTCAATCAGGTGAATTGACACAATGACTGTTGAAATGGGTTCCTCTGTGTCAGGAAGTGTGAGGATGGTGCAGAATATAAAAGGACTCAGATCTTGTCCATAAAGTCACTACGAGCCGTAATCAACCTGATGGCACCTAACAATAATAATAAAGCTTCAAACATCAAGTTTTTGCTTGACATCAATGTGTGTTAGTAGTTTGCACCTAGGACTCCTTTTTGTAAAGAAACCAAAGCCAGAAAAATAAAACATAAATTTATTTTCATTTTGCCTTGACCTACTTTCAGCTGACCTTGTGTTGGGTTTCTGAGGCTTTAAATTACTTGAAAGGAGATTGTGCTACTTTCTCCCTAGAAGCTGTTGGTGAATTTAAAGCACCTGATACAAGTGAAGCCTTTTGGTTTACAGCACAACTCCTTATGGACTGTGTTGCCAAAAGAAACTAACAAATTGTTACAACCAAACTAATTTACATAAAGCAGATTTAAATTTATAATCTATTTTTGGAATAGCACCTTTGTAAAAGCAGTCAGTCACAGCTTTCTCCTCCAATGCCTGGTGGATTTGAAACACCAACATTGTGGTAGTGGTTGAATTTTTGATCCATTGAACTAATAATTAATTTTGTTTAATTATATTCTTCAAGAGAAAATTATGGGAGAGAAAGTGAAAGAAGAAGATAAATTGCAAAAGTCTTCTCTACTATGAAACTAAAGACAAATATCTATCTTTTATTACTACCTATTTTTAGTTCTTTAAGGGTAAAATTGTACATTTTCTACAATTTCACCTGTTATATATTTCCCATAATAATAATCAGAATAAATACTATTTCGTTTTCCCATTTTAGTCTGTAAAAATCTGAATAATTAACTCCAAAAAGAAAACACATTACAAATTTGGATTTTTAATTGTTTTTATTATGAGGGAAATGTAGAACTCTGATATGTTTCTTACTGGTTGACATGAGGTTATATTTTATTGAAATCAATTCCTTGGGTAATAGTTTGTCTTTGATAGTAATTTATACCTTTACAAATTATAGAAATTGCTTTCAACATTACCATTTTAAAAACATATTCAGTGTATTGAATAAAAATTTTGTCATGTTAATTGACAGATTGGTCCTTTTTTATCATGTGTTAATGATTTTATGCGACTTTCCTATTGCAATAGATTTATATAAACAAATTAGAGGAGCAGGGATGGAATTCTAACAGAAAGGACAGAGAAAGAGCAGAAAAATTGGAAGAACAAAAGGTAAACTGATAGCTTTCTTAAAGTTCCAATTTCCTTTATTCTGGATTTATGCATGGCTTATTCAATTCCAGTGACTCTTGAACATGTGCTACACAATGAAAGTGTAGTGTTACTTTTATTGGAAACAACAGAGAGTTTCATTATATGATACTTTTAAAAAGATTTCTGACATCTTGTCTGGAATTGTTAAAAAAATAAAAATAACGAATCATAGATAATAATTTGCAGATGACTCAATTAAATGTGATGATAAATTCCAGCTTACTCAGTACAATTAGACTTTCTACTTAAGAGATTTAAAAAGAATTATTTTTCATTTTTAAATTAGCAAAAAGTACCCTAAATATAAAAGTCATTATAGAGACTACTTAATTCAGCATATTAATGAATAGAAAATGTAATAGACAGCAATGGTAAAACGTTCACTTAAATTTTTAAAACTACACTGCATTAGATGGAGATAGTTCTTTGAGAATAAGCACTAAGATAATCATGATATACAATTAATATTTAACTGATAGTGGGTCATATTACTTGATTTATGTTGAAACTTTGAAATAATACACAGTTATGTGTGTGCATATACCCAAAATTTTAACACTGAATGATAAAAATTTAAGGTTGATAACTTTGTTAGTGAAATATATAAAGTAATCAAAAGTAAATTCCAATTAGGCACACCGTGAGATTCAAATCCTTTTTTTCTTAGTATTCTTATGAGCTTTTTAAGTAATTCTATTTCTATAAAAATACCATTCTTCTCAAAGATGAATACATAGATTTGAATTTCTATATATTTCTTAATCAGAATTATTAATCCTTGAACATTTACTATTATGATCACTTTCACTCCATACATTTAAATAATAAATTATCCTGAAAATAAATGTATTCTAGAAATAAATTTACTCTTCTGATGTATTCCTCTACTTACTTCACTATGATTTATCGAAATTTATTCTCTGAAATTATTTTTTTATTTTTATTTTTTCTATCATGGAAGATCAATAGGAAGACAGGTTGCAAAAGGTTGGAATTGGATCAAAGTTAGTTTTTAATGGATGTAAATGTCATTTCAGGGTATGTTTATTCCAACTATCAAAATGCAAGCATATATTTATAAACTTTTAAATAGTGTGCCTCCTTGAGTCATATAGTAATTTATTATTAATCCGAAGTTGAATTAAACTCTCGTTATTTAAAAAGATGTGAATTCTTGATGAAGTTTCTTATTAAAACAATCAAGACCAAAAAAAGATTTAGGAGCAAGTGAGAACTAACCTTGTTCAAGAGAGCAATACAGTTTAATTATATGAAAGAAATTTTTTATAACTGACTATATTTAAAAATTTCTGTAAAAGCAAAAGAATGTTAAGTAGATATAAATGAGAAAACAATGACCTAAGCAGAAGCCATTCAAATAATATGTAACAGAGAAATAATAATTAGATTATATGGCATGTTCAGCAGACCTGTAAAAATGTATTTTCACAAGTGGCAATACTTAAAAAATGCTTTGGGCAGAATGTTAAATGATATAAGAAGCATTAAAGGAAGATGGAAGGAGAATACAGAGTCAATGTAACAGAAGGAATTGGATAACAGAGAAGAATTTTATGAAACAATGTATGAGCAATAGCCTGTGGTGATAAAGGAAAAAGTTCAAGCTGCTCTGAAAGAATTGGGAAAAAAAATTACATAAATAAAATCTCCAGGAATAGATGGCATACCAAGTGATATATTTCAACAAACAGATGCTGCCCTGGGTGCACTCACTAAATTGTGCCAAGAAATCTGGAGGACACTCACCTGGCCAGCTGACTGGAAGAGATAATATATTTGTTCACATTCCAAAGAAAGGTGATCTGATAAAGTATGGAAATTCTCAAACAGTATAATTGATATCACATGCAAGCTAAAAATCATTAAAAACAAAAACCAAAAAAACAAAACAAAACAAAAAAATCGGGAGCAGTACATCATCAGAGAACTGTCAGATGTGTAGGCTGGGTCTAGAAGAGGCTGTGGTACTAGGGCTATTACAACTAATGTTAGATGGATCTAGGCTGAAAGAAGAAAGTACTAGAGGAATGTCCATCTGTGTTTCATTGACTATGCAAAGGCATTTCACTGTGTGGATTACAACAAACAGGCTGACTCTGAAAAGAATGGGAATCCCAGAACATTTGACTGTGCTTATGTGAAACATATAATTGGACCAAGAGGCAGTCATCAGAACAGTGCAAGGAGGCACTGCCTGGTTCAAAATTGGGAGGAAGGGCATCCTCCAGGGATGTTTTCTGTCTCCATACATTTTAAAACTATATCCAGAACAGATAATTCAGGAGGCGGGCTGTATGAAGAAGAATGTGACATCAGGTTTGTAGGAAGATTTGTGAACAACCTACATTATGCAGATGACACAACCTTGCTTGTTGAAACTGAGGAGGGTCTGTACTGCTTGCTGCAGAGGGTCCAGGTCTGCAGCCTTCAATGTGGATTTAAGCTCAACATCAAGAAACCAAAGGTTCTAACCAGTGGACCAATCGGCAGCATCATTATGGATGGTGAAGAGATTGAGATTGTTCACAGTTTTAGTTTGCTTGGCTCCACAATCAACACCCGTGGTACTAGCTGACAAGAAATCAAGATATGAATTGCACTGGGAAAGTCAGCTGTAAGAGACCTCTCCAGAGTACTGGAGAGCAACAAAGTCAGTCTGGAGATTAAGGTGTGTCTGATCCAGGCCATTGTCTTCACAATTGCTGGCTATGCGGCAGAGAGATAGACAATCACTAATGATAATAGAAAGATAATTGATGCTTTTGAGTTGTGATGTTGGAGAAGAGTGTTGAATATATCATGGACTGCTAGGAGAACGAACAGATACATTCTGGAGAAGGTGAAACCAAGCTATTCCTTGGCGGCAAGGATTCTGAAGCTTTGTCTTACAAGGAGGGACCAGTTCTTGGAGAGGGACATCATGCTTGGGAGGGTGGAGGGAGAGTGCAGGAAAGGAAGACCCCCAATGAGATAGATTGATTCACTCACTGGGGCAATAGATGTAGACATTTTAGAGACAATAAGGTTGACACATATTAGAACAGGGTTTAGGGCATTTGAACTTAGGGTCTTTATGAGTTGAGTTACAAGCAACTCGACAGCACGTAAAAATAACAACAATATATGTATATATGCAAATACATATATGATAAATAATATATGTATATATAATTATGAATATTATAAGAATTATGTATACGTATATATTGTGTATAGAGCTCTGTTGACCTGGTGGCAAGAAGCCGTGTTGCAATTCCAAAGGCACACAGTTCAAAACTACCACCTGCTCCTTGGGTGAAGGATAGGCAATTTCTTCCTATTTGATTAAATGTCTCTGAAGACCTACTGGAGGGTTAAATATGGGTCAGGTCTGATACGATGGTACATATCAACAACAACAACATATTATTTTTATATAAAATATATTCTTACTGGTTTGCTGAATAGAAGAAACCATTGATGAGATGGATCGACACAGTAACTAGGTTAATTGGGGTTGGTGAAATGAGATTGACTCTGAATAATGCAGAGTTCATGATTTTAGAATTTGTCCTGAGAAGATTAATAGAAGGCTTTTTATAAGAAGCCTCTGGTCAATGTACTCCTAAATGATTAATCAGTTGGGTAAGTCCATACTTTCTATTAATATCTCCATCTGTGACTGAGTTCCCCAATTCCTCTATGTCCTGTGTGTTCAAAGATTTGCTAGTAGATCATCCAGACACTAAAACAGTGAAATAATTCATGTGACTGTAAGTACGCAGGCTTGTTTTTGAAGGATTTTGTTTTGTTTTGTTTGGGTTTTTTTTGTTTTTTTTTTTTTGTTTTGTGGGGCTTTTGCTTGTTTGTTTCTAAGAAACTGTTGAGCAATGGAGCAGGCTAGATGCAGCAGAAAGCTTAAACATAGTACTTCTGCCACTTCAATGTTTGTGTTTTCACAAACCCACTACTGTGGAGAGTACTCTCTTTATATTGCTGCTTCAGCTGTTGATGGATTTAGAGACCGTGTGTCTGCAGTTAAAGTAGCTGGAGACCATAGAAAGTTAACTGTAATGGTTTTAAAAAGTCAACTTTTAGGATAATACCAACCACCTAAGACTGCTATGAATTGCAGGCAACTCAATGGCACATAATAACAGCAACAAATATACATATTATTGGTGTGTATTTCACTTCACTGACTTTTTTAAACAAATATGGAAAACTATGACTATTTAACCTATAACAGCCTAGTAAAAGGTTAAATTTTGAAAATGTTTAGGATTGAGAACAGTATGAGTCAACAATAACTTATATATGTTTCTCATAGGAGTTTAAATTTATGTACTAATTTTAGGGAGAAATTTTAAAATATCTTAATATTTAAAATATCTAAGCACAAGGAAGAATTCAAGACACTAAAGAGTTGAATAGAAGATTTCAAAAGGCAGCACGGAATGACAAAGCAAAACTTTACAATGAAATGTGCAAGGACTTGGAGTCAGAAAATCAAAAGGGCCGAACTCGCTCAGCATTTCTTAAGCTCAAGGAACTGTCAAGAACAAATTCAAACCTCGAGTTGCTCTAATGAAGGATGCTTTCGGCAGAATGTTAAATGATCCAGGAAATATTAAAAGAAGATGGAAAGAATATACTGAGTCACTGTATCAAAAGAAATTGGCAGACACAGAAGAATTTCATGAAACAA
>NW_006399784.1:3316333-3318086 GCF_000299155.1 Elephantulus edwardii | reverse complement strand
CATGGTTCAAAATTGGGAAGGACGTATGCCACGGATGCATCCTATCTCCATACAAAATTTACATAATTTAGGGAGAAAGAAAATACAAGAAATGAAAAACAATAGTACAGAATTATATGCAATTTAAATTAAATTGTGAATGCTAAAAGATATGTTGGAGAGGGTGCAGCTGGGGTGCTCTTTGGAAGAAAGAATGATGAGGCTTCACGTCACATATTTTGGAGAGTAGAGGCTTTTCCCTGTAGGAGGACATGATGTTGGGAAGGGTAGTAGGTTGGCAAAGGAGAGGAAGACCCTCAACCAGGTAGACTGATGCAGTGATTGTTCCAGTGGGGCTCTTGTGTGTCAGGAAGTATGAGGATGACCCTGAAACCCACAGCGTCCCTTTTCAGCAGGAAGAAGCTAAGAGAATACGCCATCCCCATTTCCTTATGACTCTCTCAGGGAGGAGTGATAGGGAATGGCAAAGGACACACTGACAAAGAAGATTAATCAGAACTGGCTTTGACAAGCACTGTGGTATTTGGACAAGAACAAACTGGGAGGAGGGTAAAGAGAATAGTGCAACAATGAATGAATGGAAACCCAAAATCTCTGGAAATGTTTATGAAAATTAATAAAATATAATTATAGAAAAAAAATAGAACAGGGTTCAGATCTTTTGTTCATAGGGTTGCTATAAGTTGCACTCAATTCACTGGCACCTAACAACAATGAGATATATGTTTATAAATATAAAAAAATTAAGATTAAATGTAAGTATTGATTCACACTTTACACATTATAAAACTCCAAAGTCTATGTCCTAAGAAATGACAGAGTAGGGGGAAAATGGAAATTTATATACCATTTCTGAGAAAAAGGCATACATTCATAGTAAAACTAATTGGTATTTTACAGTAAAATTGATGCTGTCTAGCATCCATGCCCAAGGAAACAGTTTCGACTATTTATAGAACATAGAACATTGATCAAACCCATGTGTTCTGCAGAGCAACTGTCTGGATTTAGACTCTAATGCCATCAATCACTAACTCTACTGCCTTCTAGATATTCTTATTTTATCTTACATATATTTTTAAATTTCTTACTTTAAATGTGCACGTACAAAATGTGAAAATTTTAAGATTATAAACTAGATATGTGACTGATTAATGATAGTTGCTCACATTAGAGAAAAAGGTGACACTGATGACTGGAAAAGAAATTTTTGTGGATTTCAATGTATTTATTTGTTACCTAAAGTAAATTAAATACATAATTATTTGTATGGTTTCGTTAAGGAAAAAAAAAGCCTAAGCATTATATTTTTGTCCTGTTCAAACTATACACATTTATAAAGTCGTAAAATATATAGTACAGAAAGATAAAAAAGTGAAGTGGAAATAGTGTTGCATACAATTTCTTTGAGATGTATATAGCTCTACTTAATAAAAATGTTGAAATTCTAATGGGAACAACTCACTATTGGAAAAACAAAACAAAAAACCTGATGATGCAGGATTTAGAGGGTATAATATCAAGAATAAACTCTTGCATAAACCATGTAAGTCCCCATGATTATCAACTTGGAGTGGTTGACTTTGAGAGCTAGATTGATTCACAGGCAAAAAGAGCACAATCTTATACAATAAATTGAAGTTAAGTGGAAGGAATATACTGAGTCATTGTATCGAAAGGAATTGTCAGATACAGAAGAATTTAATGAAATAACATTTGAGCAAGAGCCTAGGGTGATGAAGGAAGAAGTTCA
>NW_006399784.1:3313165-3315033 GCF_000299155.1 Elephantulus edwardii | reverse complement strand
TAATTGGGATGTGTGTGTCAGAGGCCATGCAACTGGCACAGGATAGAGCAGGGTTTAGGGCTGTTGTACATAGGGTCTCTATTAGTCACAAATGACTCGAAGGTACATAACAACATTAACAAAAAGTCTATTTTTATAGATCAGGGATGAAAATCAGCTCACACGAACCATTTCTACTTCATCAAAGTATACACTTCTTTATCCTAAAAAATAGATAGATAGATAGATAGATAGATAGATAGATAGATAGATAGATAGATAGATAGATAGTTAGGTAGATAGATAGATAGATATTCTATAGTACTTCTCCATAGTCCATAATCTCTATGGACACTGTGAACACAACAATGGACATAACCATTGTAGTGATTGTGAGAGTGATTCAGAGTTTCATCTTGATGTCCATGGGGTCACTAAGAATCTGAGACACTCTGGTACTTAACAATGAAAGCCATCTTTATGGAAGTAGATTGTCACTTCTTTCTTCTGTGAGTGTCTGGTTGCTTTTAACAACCAACCTTCTGATTAGTAGTTATGCCTTCGACTACTTAACCACCAGGATTTCTCATCACAATTTAGTAATTCTTTATTTGACTACTTTTAAAGAAAAATAACAACAACAAACAAACCACAAAATAATCAATAGCAAAAAAATATGTGATTTGCTTAAAGTGGAACAGAAGAAGTTATTCTATATTCACAATTTATACACTTTATAGTTTTAAGACATCGGTTGTTGTCCTCTCAGTATAAGAGCATTCTTTCCAATTCCTTCCTGAATCCTCTCCATTAGTCTATTTCTTGCCACTTATTGCCTTCTAAAACATTATTTTTGGGAAAATGCTGACTTTTAAGTCTTACATCATTAATTGTTTTGAGAAGTAAATTCCTCATGGATGTCATTCACTTCATAGACTATTGTTTGGTTGAAAAGTGCTCCCCATAGATGAGTTGAACTTCAAGTTTGAAGGGCATCTAACAGGTTTAAATGCCAGAAGCAATAATCTCAGAGGTCTACCAGTCTCTATTAGACTGGTTAAGTCTGGACATTTTATGATTTTAAATTTTGTTTTGTATTTGTTTCCCCGCTCTCTCCAGGACATTTTATTGTGATCCTCATAAGAGCAATAATCTGGCAATCTCAGTTCTTTCAGTCTCAGGATTGTGGAGCCTGTGGTTTTGTTGTTTGTCACTAGTAGTTCGTCCATAAGGAATTAGCTTAGATTCAAAGGTGGTGCTTCTCTAGCAATTTGAATTGACTGGCAGTTCTGTGGGATAAAGATGAGCAACTTCCTGCCATGTAATTTATAGTCTCAGAAAATCATTGGATGGCCAGTTCTGAATCAATGTCAATAAGAATATGTGTGTGTGTGTGTGTGTGTGTGTGTGTGTGTGTGAGAGAGAGAGAGAGAGAGAAAGGAGAGACTCCCTAAGACTAATTGTTTCCTTAAGTCTTTGGTTGGATTAACTATTCCGTCTTAATCAAAAGAGCTCATTAGTTGCTTCTTAGATAAGTTGCCTGCAAGCTCTTAAATCTCACTACTGTTTCTTTAGCAGGGCATAGAGTATAATTTGTATGAATTATGTGTTATATCATTTAATCCAGATGTCCACTGATATTTGTTCTTAAATCCTCAAGTTCAATGGTCAGTCTTCAAGATGTTTACAATAGTCAAGAAGTGTTTTAACTTTATGATATATGTTAATTTATATTAGCACATACAAGGGCATATTCTCTATTAACTATATATTTACTTATGACAGCACTCTCATTTCCATCTCACATTTTTTCATCTTGCATGTGTATCTTTGTATCAACTAGTCGATTGTTGATGTTTTAGAATATAATATTATATTATATTAATTAT
>NW_006399784.1:3309175-3309997 GCF_000299155.1 Elephantulus edwardii | reverse complement strand
GTACTAACCTTTTTTTTGCATATTACTTCAATAAAGTAAATACATATGTACCCTCTAATTAATGACTTCTTCACTCTGTCTCTCCTCTTATAAACATTAAATAATATTTCTTTCTGTGTGTAAAACTTTTATTGGTTTTCATAATGATGACCATTTAATGATCATAAAATTAATATAATCAAATTTGGGAACTCTAGTTCACGTATAGGGAGATCTGATGGCATAGTCTTTAGGCAGGGATACTGTTAACTTAAAGTCATGCAACTCTGGTAGTTTGAATCCAGTAGAGGCTCAAAAAAGAAGATCTAGAAAAGACCTGTCCAGACCTTGGAATTACCACATTGTGTCAGCAATATAAACAGAGATAGTAACTGACAGAACTCAGCAGAAGCTCTGTGGCCAGGATGTTTCCTCAGAATGGCTTCAAGGAAAAATCTTTCTCTGAAGTTGGAAAATGGGATTTGAAATTACTTCCAAGAGATAGACAACAGCATGAGAAACCAGTAGCAGTGTGTAGTGCAAGGCATCACAGAATTGGGAAATGGAGGTTTTGACCAGGCAACTGGGTGGACAAGGAATGGAAATGTAGCAAGGAAAGTGTAGAGACAAGTCACAGGTGCTTGGGAGGGGGCGGAAGTGAATTTATTGATCATTTCTGTAAGGGAAGTGTCTTTCATCTGATAGGTAAAAATACTGGTGTTAAGAGTGTTGACTGTGGATCTGAGCAAGCTGTAATTGCTAACAACTTCAATCTCTCTCTTTTCAAAAAGAAGAGCGAATTGCGGGGGAGGGCTGGCCTGGGGAAAAAGTGCAACAATGAAT
>NW_006399784.1:3301956-3308415 GCF_000299155.1 Elephantulus edwardii | reverse complement strand
TGACAGAAGAATACATGCCTTCAAGTTGTGGTGCTGGAGAAAAGTCTTGAATGTACCATGAAATGCCAAGAAAACAAATTGGTTCTGTCTTGGAGAGGGTGAAACCAAGTATCTCTCCGAAGGCTAGGCTTTTGAAACTCTGCCTTACTCACTTTGGACACATCACCAGGAGAGATTGGTCCTTGGAGAAGAATATCATGCTCAGAAGGGTGGAAGGACAGCACAGGAGAGTAAGACACCAGATGAGATAGATTGAAATAGTAACTGAGGTAACGGGGTTGATGTATTTGAATTAGTGAGACTGTGGGCAAAGAAGGGTTCAGAGCTCCTATACATCGCAGGCAACTCAACAGCACATAAAAATAACATATTATGACAGGTTTGGAAGCAGGAGTGGCATCTGCTTCCTAACCAACATGCCTTCTAAAACTCTGTGAACTGATAAATGTTGATAGTTGTAGAGGAGTTTTAGGCCTTTTGTTCATAGGTTTGTTATGAGTCATGCTCAACTTGAAGACAATCAACAACTATGACAAGTTTTACTTCCTCTATCTCTGTTGGTCTAATGACAAGAAGTTGCACTGCACTGGTGAAGCCATGTTGTTTGAGGCCACCAGCTGCTCCAAGAAAGAAAGACGCGCAATCCCTTCCCATGCCATTAACTGTCACTGAAAACCCGCTGAGGGGTCAGTTATTAAGTTGATTCTGACTCTAAGGTATACAACAACAACCCCAACAAAATGCAATACATGATTACATATGAATTGACTCTAAATTACAATGAGTTGAGTTTAATTTATGCTGCAATCTATCAAGCATAATTACCAATGCACAAGCAGAAGAAGAAAACCAAGATTACTAGAACTTAAGAAAATTAAATTTGTATGCACCTCAATTAACCCTAGCGGCATGGTGCATAAACAAGACAATGATTAGCAGTTCAAATCCAATCTAAATCTCTAAGAAACAAAAAATGGTAAAACTATCTTCTCTCATAAAAATTACAGCTTCAGAAATCCAATGGAATATTGTTAAGACTTAGTAGAAATGGTAATGTGCTTGCAAAATAAAGACTTCTCCAAACAAATGAAAAAAAGAATATATAGACTTGTAATTCTTGCCTCCAGAAACCTGAACCTAGAGGGAGGATGAAAGTCACACACCCAAGTGTCGAGGACTTTCATTCATAGGGTCACTCTGAGCTGCCTAAGACTCAACAGCACTTAACAACACAGAGAGAGACCAGTTGGCCTAGTGGACTGAAAGTGATACTACCAAGCCAAAGGTGGGTGACTATAATCCGCGGCCCTAAGGCCTGTTTTTCGTTGTTTTTGTTCAAACATTCTTCTAGGTCATATAGCCCTGGTGTCCACTTGCCATACAGAGGTAACTTGTGGTTGCTGTGAAGCTGGACAATGTTTGGTGGCGCTCCCCAGTTAAAACAAGCTTGGAAGCAGGAGTGGCATCTACTTCCATAAACAGCTTGCCTCCAAAAACTCTATTAACCTGGAGAAAGGATGAAAGTCACTCAAGCAAGTGTCGAGGACTTCCGTTCATAGGGTCGCTATGAGTCTTCTAAGACTCAACGGCACTTAACAACAACAGTTCTTGTTAGGTGCCACTAAGTCTCACTGAGAACTATTAAAGCCCTTAAAAGCAACAGATTTGACACTTGTCCTATCTTTTCCCATTCCTATCATCTCTCACACACTTGAGTCCATTGCTATAGTCACTGCGTCTATCCACTTGGTTAAGGGTCTTCTTTTTACTGACCCTCCACATTTCTAAACATGATGTCCCTTTCCAAGGAATACCCAAAATATGTAAAAGAAATAGCTACATCTTTGCCTTCAAGGAACGTTTTTTCCCAAAATGTACTTCTTTTTTTTTTTTGGCAGTTCATGGAATATTCAGAACTCTTTTCTAACACCACAGATCAAATGCATCAATTCTTTTTTATGTCAGTTTTATTCTTTATGCAGTTCTCAGATATATAGCCATCAGGCACACCTTAGTCTTCAAATTGACATTTTGGTCCTCAGTAGTTTGGAGAGGTCATTTATGGTTGATTTTGCCAGGGTAATATGTCTTCTGATCTCCTGACTTCAGATAACAAGGGTGTTGTTGATTGTGGATCCAAGTAAGATAAAATCCTTGACAATTCCAATCTTTATTGTTTTCATATATCATTAAGTTTTGTTTTTTTTTCTTTTAAAAATATTTTATACTGGTTTAAATAACAAAGTTTATAAAGTTCATATACATTGTTTTTCATACTGGACTTTTTTCCTTTCCTTTACCAGTCCCTCCCCACACTCATTAAATCGTACGACCCTATGTTCAAGTTCCCCCCATCCCATGCTTGGAACGTATCATAGCAAGAACATGGAAAAAGCCCAAATGCCCAACCACAATGGAATGGATTGAGAAATTATGTTGCATTCACACAATGGAATACTATGCAGCATGCACAAGCAATGGTTTTATAAATTACTACCTAACATGAGAGGGACTAGGGAGCATTATGCTAAGTGAACTAACTCAGTCTCATAAAGACAAATACTGTAGAGGACTATTATTGTAATTTTGTAGGTTTTTTATTAATTAATCTAGTGGGGAGAATTTTTGTTTTCTTTATGCTGAAATGCAATCCATGTCAAATGTTATAATCTTTGATTTTCTGCAGCATGTGTTTCAAGCCCTCCTCATTTTCAGCACCAAGGTTATGTCATCTGCGTGTTGTAGGTTCTTGATGATTCTTCCTCTGATCTTGATGCCACATTATTTTTTACAGAATTCAGTATCTCTAATAATTTGGTCAGTATACAAATTGAGTAAGTATGGAGAAAGGATACATCACTGACACATATCTTTCTTGATTTTAAACCCAGCAGTGTTTAAAAATCTTTTCCTCATTTAGACAACACCTTCTTGGTCTAGGGATAAGTTTCTTATAAACATAATTAAGGGGTTCTGGAATTATCATTCTTCTCAATACTAGCCATAGTCTGTTATGATGCAGACAGTTAAATGTCTTTGCATAATAAATAGTACACAATCTGTAGACAGGGAAAAGGTTTTGGTTTGTTTTGGCAATAGCATATCTCACAAGGAAATAATCTCCAATAAACATCTAGACAACTAAATGTCAAAAAATTGTATTGTAAAAGTGTACAAAAAGCATGAAAATACATTTATCAAAAGATGTTTATACAGCCTAACAGTACACTTTTTTAGTCACTAGACATTGTTGATGTTTTTGTTAGGTGTCGTTAAAACACTTGTGACTTATGGTACTCTATATACAACAGCTATGAATCTTGTTCTATCCTGAACCAACCTCATTGTCTCTGACATACCCACCCCTATTACCCCAGTCACTGACTCCCTATTCTGCACTATCCAACTACCTTTCTAAGCATGATGTCCCTCTCTAAGGGCTGGTCTCCTCCAAGGAGTAGCCTGGTTTTACCCTCTCCAAGATGAACCTGTTTGTTCTCCTAGTTTATATAGACCTAAATCCAAACTATAAAGAGATAGCATCCAAACATAACAATAATTATGTTACAGAAGAAAACTGAAAATAATGCATTTTGGCAAGATTTTTGAGACATTAGAGGTCTTACACAATACCAGTAGAATTTGAAATGGTACAAAAAGTATGTTGTTTTCTAAAATAAATAAACAAAACCTAGAAATAGATATGCAATATGATCCAACACTATAATTACTTAGTATATAATAAAAAAATAGATACATATATACCATTCCCTTCATAGCATAATTCACAATAGTCAGTTTATGGAGATAATCTAAACACTAATCAACAGATAAATGGGGAAATAATTTGTGATTAATATGTCCAATGCTATACTCCGAAACATTAAAAAATTGTGATTTAAGGAGGTCTCGGGTCTTTCTTGCTTAGGAATTGCACTGCCAATGAAAAGACAGGTGATTTGAATCTACCAGCTTCTCTAAGGGAGAATAATCTTTTACCATGCAAATTACAAGCATTGAAAACTCACCAGAAAGAGGGTCAGTTATGAATCAGTTCTAACTGAGATTTATGTTGAGATTTAGACTTAGTTTTAATTTCATAGTGACATCTTTGTGTATATATTGTCTGCTGTCTATTCAATTTCAACTGATAGTGTTTCCAAAGGACAGAGTAAAACTACTCCAAAGGGTTTCCAATGCTAAAATCTTTATAAAATAAGATTGTCAAGTCTTTTATTTCCTGTGAAATAACTGGTAGTTTTGAACCATTGACCTTTTAATAAGCAGTCAAGCACATGCTTGTTATGTCGTACATGAAGCTGTTGCTGTGTGCATTTGTTTGTATTGGAACCTACTCATAGCTGACAATCTAATGAATTTTCAGAGGCAGTATATTTTTATGGGATGAGATTTCCCTTTCTTTTTTTTTTCTGCAAAGCAGATGGTGGATTCAAACTACATGTTATGATTTGTGGGGTTTTTTTTTGTTTTTTTGTTTGTTTGTTTGTTTGTTTTCTTTTCTTTTCTCTTCTTTTTTCTTTTTTTTTCCAACTGCAGTGCATTTCTTACCACTAGCCTGCCAAAGCTCCCTTTCGCCACACACGTCTATGTTGTTGTTAAGTGCCGTAGAGTCATAGACGACCCATAGTGACTCTATGAACAATAATCTTAAACACAAAACTTTCATCTTTTTTTCTAAGTTCATAGAGTTTCCAGAAGCAGGGTTTTCTGGAAGTGGATGCCACTCCTGATTCCAAGACTGTTTTGTTCAGGATATCCACAAAAAACAGGAACGACAGTCACAAGCCTGAAGGGCTCAAAAGCCTTTTTAAACACGAGGCCAAATCCAAACAGCTCACACTTTAATGTGAGCAATAGCCACACTCTCATCTAAACCCCAAACCAGAAAATACACCCTTGTAGTATCCGGCCTTTCCACTCATCTTCCCTTTCCAAAGAGAGGTGATCCAAAAGAGTATGCAAATTATCGAACAATATCATTAATATGACATGCAATCAAGATTCTTCTGAAAATTATCCCAAAACAAGTGCAACATATCAACAGAGAACTGCCAGAAATACAGGCTCTGTTTAAATGAGGTAGTGGTCCCAGGGATATTATAGCTAATGTTTAGAGGTATCTTGGCTGAAAGCAGGACGTACCAGAGGAATGTCCATCTGTGCTTAATTAACTTTGCAAAAAAGGTTTTTGACTTTGTGGATCACAAGCTGTGGCTGACTTTCAGAAGAATGGGAATCTCAGATCATTTGATTGTGCTTGTACAAAACATATACTTGAAACAAGAGGCAGTCATCAGACCAGAGCAAGGAGACACTACATGTTTCAAAATTTGGAAGGGTATCCACCAGGGATGTATTCTGTGTCTATACCTTTTCAATCTGTATGTAGAACAGATCATTGAAGAAACTGGGCTGTACGAGGAGGAATGTGGCACCAGGATTGGTGGAAGAATCATCAACAACCTGCGTTATGCAGATGACACAACCCTGCTTGCTGAAATTGAGGAGGACCTGAGGCACTTGCTGCAGAAGGTCAAGAACTGTAACCTTCAATATGGATTGAAACGCAACATCAAGAAAACAAAGATTCTCACCACTGGGCCAATAGGCAACATCAGTATGGATGGTGGAGATATTGAGATAGTTAAGAGTTCTAGTTTGCTTGGCTCCACAGTCCACGCTCATTGTACCAGCAGTAAGGAAAGATGAATTGCACTGGGAAAGTCAGTTGTCAGGGACTTCTCCAGAGTACTAAAGAGCAATGACCTCAGGCTTGAGACTAAAGTGCATCTGATTCGGGCTATAGTCTTCTCAATTACTTGCTATGCATCAGAGAGTTGGACAGTGACTAGGGATGATAGAAAGAGAAATGATGCCTTTGAGCTGTAGTGCTTGAGAAGAGTGTCTTACCATGGACTGCTAAGAGAACAAACAGATTTGTCCTGGAGAGGGTGAAGCCTTGCTGCTCCTTGGAGTCAAGGATTCTGAAGCTTTGTCTGACATGTTTTGGGCATGTTGCAAGGGGGGACCAATCCTTGGAGAGGGACATCATGTTCGGGAGAGTGGAGGGACAGAGCAAGAGAGGAAGACTGTGGATAAGATGGATTGATTCAGTCACTGGGACAATGGGGGTAGGTGTGTCAGAGATGGTGGAGTTGGCACAAGAAACAGCAGGGCTTAGGGCTCTTGTACATAGGGTCACTACGAGTTGCAAGTGATTAGATGGCAAATAACAACAACAATCATTAATATCATATGCAAGCAAGATTCTGATGAATTGTTGTTGTTGTTGTTATGTGCCATCAAGTTGCTTGCAACTCATAGTGACCCTATGTACAAGAGCTCTAAACGCTGCTCTATTCTGTGCCAACCTAGCCATCTCAAATGCACTTATTCCCACCTCTCCAGTCACAGAATCAATCCATCTCATCAAAGGTC
>NW_006399784.1:3298784-3300810 GCF_000299155.1 Elephantulus edwardii | reverse complement strand
TTTTTGGATAATTTTCAGCAGAATCTTGCTTGCATGTAATATCAATGATAATGTTTGATAATTTCCACACTCTGTTGGGTCACCTTTCTTTGAGATGGGAACAAATATCGATCTTTTCCAGTCAGTGGTCCAGCTGGCTATTCTCCAGGTTTCTTGGCACAACTTAGTGAGCACATCCAGGCCTTTGTCTGTTTGTTGAAATATGTCAATTTGTATGCCATCAACTCCTGGAACCTTGTTATTTGCCAGTTCCTTCATTTATCTGAAAATGACTCGAACAGAGAACTGCCAGAGTGCAGACTGGGTTTAGAAGGCATCATGGTGCTAGGGATATTATAGCTAATATTAGATGGATCTTGGATGAAAGCAGGGTGTAACAGAAGAATGTCTGTGTTTCATTGATTATGTAAAGGACCAGGAGGCAGAACTTAGCAAAGAAACCCTGTGGTGTTCAAAATTGAGAAGGGTGAATGCCTGGGATGTGTCCTATCTCCATACTTATTCAATATATATGCAGAACAAATTATCCAGAAGGCTAGGCTCTATGTGGAGAAATGTGGCATCAGGATTGGAGGAAGATTCATTAACAACCTGTGTTGTGCAGATGACACAACTCTACTTGTTGAAACTGAGGAGGACCTGAAGCTCTTGTTGCAGAAGGTCAAATAGTGCAGCCTTCAATATTGATTTAAGCTCACTGTAAAAGCAAGCAAACAAACAAACAAAGAAAAAACAAAAACAATCCCAAAGATTCTCACCATTGGGCCAATTGGCTGCATCATGATAGATAGCGAAGAGATTGAGATTGTTAACAGCTTTAGTTTGCTTGCCTCCACCACTGACAGTCTTGGCACCAGCAGCCAGGAAATTAAAAGAAATATTGTGAAGGGAATGTATACTGTTAGAGATCTCTTCCAGAGTACTGAAGAACAACAATGTTAATCTGGAGACTACGTGTGCCTGATACAGGCCATTGTCTTTGCAGTCACTTGCTATGAGTCAGAGAGCTGGACAATGACTAGGGATGATAGAGGGAAAATTGATGCTTTGAGCTATGGTGTTGGAGAAGAGGATTAAATATACCATGTACTTCTAAGAAAATTAACAGGTTCATCCTGGAGAGGATTAAATCAGTCTGCTCCTTGGAGGCCTCCTTCTGAAGCTTCATCTACTTTGGACATGTTGCAAGGAGGGACCAGTCCTTGGAGAAGGGTGTCATCATGCGTGGGATGGTGGAGGGACAGGAGATGGATTGATTCGGTGACTGAGGTAATGGAGATAAGTGTGTCACAAACAGTTCGGCGCCTGATAGAGCAGGGTTTAGGGAAGTTGTACATAGAGTTGGCTATGAGTCATAGTTGACTCGATGGCACATAACAACATTCATCAACTATGTATTCGTTCATTTCTAAATTGTTTTTAATTTTTGGTTTTAACTTTAAGTTGCCTTGTTTAGTAAGGGATAATTCAATGCCCCAACTAAGAGGACTTAGAATATCAACCTTTTCTCATCATGTGTAAATGGGAATTTCAAACATACACAGTGTCTATAAGGTAAACTAAATCTAAGCCCGTTGCCATGGAGTTGAACTTTGACTCATAATGATCTATTAAATTGTTCTGTAGGATTTTTCCTACAGAACATGGAAGCAGACTGCTGCGTCCTAATCTGAATGAGTCAATTAACATGTTGACACAAATAAGGGCAAATGTGTTTCTAAGTACCATCGTCAATTTAAAAAGTAGGCGGCCATGTGTTAATGGGTTAAAAATGCAACCTTTCTTGTAGTAGAAATCACTTAACCATTGTATATCAATTTGCCGGAATACAAGGTTATTGAAGTTATCACAATAAAATTGTTTCACCAATTATTTTTGAGGGCTTAAAGTAATATTGTATGCAAATAATTTAAAATTAATTTATACTAAGGCCCCAGGAATAGATGGTATACCAATTGAAGTATTTCAGATAACAGATGTTGCCCTGGATGTGCTCACCAAGTTGTGCCAAGAAATCTGGAGAACA
>NW_006399784.1:3295035-3297499 GCF_000299155.1 Elephantulus edwardii | reverse complement strand
AACAACAACAACAGTATAAGTTTAGCTTTTTAAGGGCCTTAGAGTATATACATTTGTAAGGGACACTGTAAAGTAGTGTTTTATATGTTAATACTGTTAATCAAAGGTGGCACAATATATGGTGATGATCATATGAAACACTGTGTGAATGGAGGAATGGATGAAACACAATATACACAAATGAAACACAATGTATATGACTTCTGTATGCTAAACATATACATATACATATACATATACATATATATATATTTCTTTAAATGTGCTTGAATCCACAATGTGTCCTGTGGGGGAGAGATGAGCAGCCTCCACATAAGGCGGGGGAAAAAAGTAACAGCCTCAGGAAGCTAGTAGGATTGAGATTTACCCAATAGTTATGTGGGTATTTATCTTTAAAAATAGATGCTGTGTACCATCAAGTCAGAACCAACACATAGCTGACCATCTAGGGGGTTTTCAGCAGCTATAAATCACATGGAAGGAGAATGTTCATCTTTCTTCTTCACAACTGCTGGTGGATTCAGACAGCTTTTCTTTGGGTTGGCAGTGCAATTCCTTAGTTCTTTGACCATCAGCTCTCCCTTTAGAAGTAGGTGGACAAGATTAGTCACTTATTTTTGTTACAGCATGCATATTTTTCAGACTTATTAACTTCATACTAAAGTTAGAAAAGTAAATGATGTTCAGTATTAGTAATTTGAAGCTTTATTATGATACTTAAATCATGGTAAATGTAAACATATCACTGAAAAAATTTTTCTCATTCTTTTTTAGATGAAATGGCAGCTCAGTATAAGTGTTAATATTATCCACAATGAAAACAACATATTATTCTAAAGAGAGTTTGAAATGTGTAAATACATTTCCATTAGTCATATTATTGACTTTAAATGAAATGTAAAACCAAAATCTTAGAAGTATCAATATATTTTTAAGTTTGTACTAGAGTTGTACGATTTTAAATTATATTGCAAACTAATTAAATTGGAAAACTATTGCAATTAAATATAATAACCAGACAAATATGTAAAATACTTCAAAGCTTGTGGAAAACCCAATCAGTGGTTTCAATAAACATGTGCTTTCACTAAAAAGTCATTATGAGTTATTTTCATTGATTTTTTTTGTAACCATTTTTCTAAAAAATTATTTAAATAAAGTGGTAAAAAATTCTTTCTGTAGCATCATATTATTTTGCATTATTTTTTTTTTTTACTTTAGCATTTAGATAATGATTTCGGCAATATTCTTATATCTTCGTGCAGATTATATACACATGCAGAAAATATACAGGAATTATTTGAAAAATACTCCAAGTGATACTTGACACAATATCATGCCAATAAAGCATAGTTTTCTTTCTCTTGCTCTAGGTTTCACATCATCTTCTCCCCCCAGCTAATAAGTTACATGTCATAATTTAATAGTGTCTGCCTTCAAATAGTGTAGAAAAATATTTTGCAAAAATATGTTATTGTTCTTACTTAGAATTTAGCTGTGTCTTTTGGTTAAAGGCCAATCGCTTGAGTGGGAGAAATTTATTATTCCTTTTATAAAATGGTTGATAATAAAGCACTAAGCCACTATTGGAATTTCATGACAACTACAAAAAGCTTTGTAGCATGATGGCGTTTTTCTGTTTTGTTTTGTTTTTTTTTTCCTATACAGAAGATCTCCTTTGATCTTCATAGACTTTTGCTATAACATTGCATAGAATTTTATGAAAAGAAGCTTAAAAACGCCAATTCTTTTTTATCACCTAATTTTGTTATAGAAAGATGCAAAATCTACAAGGAGTTTTAGAAAACTGTTTAGACCCCGTTTATCAGTGTTTGATGATATTCACATTTTCAAAGAAAAAAAAATATGGAACCATGTATATAATAACTAAGTCAGAGGAGATCAGAAAGCATAGATTAAAATACTATTTCGAAAATGGTTCTGAGGCTTGCTAGCCATTAATAAATGAAAATAGATTTCTTCTTAAATTTAATTTATAAAATGGCTATGGTCATATGAACTAAGGCAAATACCCTGAGCCCGAATGTCACAGAACTTCTATAGTCACATGTAGAAACATAATCATTTGTATCAAAATAAAACATGCATTAAACTCAAAATGTCCACCTAGTGTTGTAAAATTTAATAGATCGCCATAAAAAAACCTGACAAACATTCAGAAAATATATCCGAGTAATTTAGTTTTAATACAGGGACTCTCTGTAGTCCTTGTTTTTTTTTAAATTCTTCTTGGATAATTCAATATTCTGATCATGATGTTGTTGTTGTTATGTGCCGTCGAGTCGTTTTCAACTCATAGCGACCCTTTGCACAACAGCCCTAAACCCTGCTCTATCCTGCGCCAACCACACTGCCTCTGACACACCCATCCCGATTACCTCAGTCACTGAATCAATGCATCTCATAGAGAGTCTTCTCCTCCTGCGCTGTGCCTCCAACCTCC
>NW_006399784.1:3289456-3291750 GCF_000299155.1 Elephantulus edwardii | reverse complement strand
CTAGCCAACTTGAGGGAACATAACAATAACAACTAGAATCTCCTTTTAAAAATGGTTGTTGTTAAGTGCAGTCAAGTCATAAATGACTCATAGCAACCCTAATGAACTAAAGACTTGAACACTTGTATAACTTTCATCGTTTCTCCAAGTTCACAGAGTTTCTGGAGGCAAGCTATTTCACAAATTGATGACAAGCTTGTTTTAATTAGAAAGTCCCACCAAACACTGTCCAACATGGGTAACCATTCTCGCATTTGACATATCAGTGTCACAATATTCAGCATCACAGAAACCACGAGTTACCTCTGTACAGAAAATGGACAGACCAGTGCTGTATCATTTAGAAGAATGTTTGAGGGGAAAAAAAATAAATAAATCTATCTATCTATCTATCTATCTATCTATCTATCTATCACCAGGCCTGAGGGCCTCCAATTAAAATCACCCACATTTGGCTTGGTAGCATCACTTTCTGTCCACTAGTCCAACAGAGTCCTCTATGTGGTTTTTGTTAAGTGCCATCGAGTCATAGACTCATAGAGACCCTATGAACAAAAGACCTGAACACTTGTAACAGACAGGAAATCAAAAGATTAATTGTATTAGGTAAATCTCATGTTATGGACTTCTCCAGAATACTGAGGAGCAACAATGTCAGTCTGGAGACTAAGGTGCTTCTGATCTACGCCATAGTCTTCATAATTATGTGCTATGCATCAGAAAGCTGGAAAATTACTAAGGGTGACAGAAAAAGAATTCATGTCTTTCACTTTTGGTGCTGGATAAAAGTCTTAAACATACCATGGATCACCAAAAAAACCCAAATAGGTCTGTCTTAGAGAGGGTGAAACAATATTTCTCCTTGGAGGTTAAGATATTGAAGTTTAGTCTCACAAATTTGGACATATGGCCAGGTCCTCAGAGAAGGACATCATATTTGGAAGGGTGGAGGAACAGCACAGAAGAGGAAGACTCCTGATGAGATAGTTTGATACAGTAACTAGGGCAACGGGATAGGAATGCCTGAATCAGTGAGACTGATTCAGTACAGGGCAGGCTTCAGAGCCTTGTACATAGGGTCGCTTTAAGTCATAGGTGACTAGATGGCATGTAACAACAACAAAAACAAGATTAACTAAATGTCACAAAATTAGGTATATCTGTCATATAAATTAGTACTGATTCTTCCTGTTATTAACTATTAAAATAAGATTTCTGATATGAAGTGTCAGAATACTTAATAGTATGCATTTCATTCTTAGTAAAAGGTTTAATATGAATGAAGAGTCTTAATTTTTCCACTTACTGAAGAGTAAAATATGATCAAAGTGGTCAATGCCTGTACCTTTATTTATTTTTTCTGTTAAATACTACATAAATAACTAAGTATAGTAATACATAATTATGATAAAGATAATTTATAATAATATAAAATGTATACTAAGTAACTAGTATATTCATGTTCTTTTTAAAATTAATATATATTTGTGTCATATGCTTAGCTTTTGAAGCAAAACCGTATTTACATTTTTAATCAATCAGCTTGATCATGCAAAGCATGCATCATTTAATAAAAACATATAAATTAGTTGATTAATCCAAGCAAGAAATACATATTTATGAAATTACATTTCAAATGGAAACTTGAACCTCCTAGGCATTTTGTTATTTCCTCAATAATTCTTTCCTATGTACAATTTCGATATTTTTTTCTTCCATATCAACCAAGATACATTAATAATAAAGAGTGACTGGATTGCAAAAGTTGAGAACAGAGAAGAAGTATCAGTAGTTGAAAAACATGGAATTGGTGAAAGAAATGAGGCTGGGGGAATGGAATGATAGAATTATGTACAATCAATGATATATTGATGGCAAATACCATTTCTAAGAAATGTAAACAGTGGCTGTATCCATGGACATCACCAGATGGTCGGCACAAGAATCAGATCAATTATATTTATGGAAAAAATCATTGGAGAAGCTCAATATCAGCAGTGAAAAATAGGCCAGGGGCTACATCACAATGTAGCTCTATCACATGCAAGTTCAAACTAAAGCTAAAGAAATAAAATCCATAGGAACCAATATTTAACCTTGAGTCTGTCACAGTTCATTTTTTTCCAACTACAGAAAACTTCTATATACTCAAAGTAACCAGTGCTATTGATGCAACAAAAAATCAATCAAAAAAGTCTCAAACAACTCCCCCAATACTGCTTCAAAGCAAATATATCCAAGTTGATGTCCATTAGAGAGTAATAAGAAGTAAAACACACACACACACACACACA
>NW_006399784.1:3286612-3288566 GCF_000299155.1 Elephantulus edwardii | reverse complement strand
ATACATGAACAAGAGCCTATGGTGATGAAAGAAGAAGTTCAGGCTGCTTTGAAGGAAATGTCAAAAAATAAGGCCCCAGGAATAGATGGTATACCAAGTGACATATTTCAGCTAACAGATGCTGCCCTGGACATGCTCACCAAGTTGTGCCAAGAAATCTGGAGAACAACCACTTGCCCAACTGACTGGAAGAGATCTATATTTGTTCCCACCCCAAAGAAGTGTGACTCAACAGAGTGTGGAAACTAACTAAAGAACAATATCATTGATTTCACATGCAAGCAAGATTCTACTGAAGATCATCCAAAAATGACTGGAACAGCAAGCACATCAGCAGAGAATTGCCGGAAGTCCAGGCTGGATTTAGAAGAGGTCGTGGTACTAGGGATATTGTAGCTAATGTTAGACGGATCTTAGCTGAAAGCAGATAATACCAGAGGAGTGTATATCTGTGTTTCATTGACTATGCAAAGGCATTTGACTCTGTGGATCTTAACATACTGTGGTTGAGACTGAGAAGAATGGGAATTCGAGAACACTTGATCATTCTAATGCGAAACCTATACTTTGACCAAGAGGCAGTCATCAGAACAGAGCAAGGAAACACTGTATGGTTCAAAATTGGGAAGAGCGTACGCCGGGGATGTGTTCTGTCTCCATAACTTTTCAACCTGTATGCAGAACAGATTATCCGGGAGGCTGGACTCTATAACGAGAAATGTGTCACAGTGTTTAGCATCACAACAACCACAAGTTCCCTCTGTACAGCAAATGGACAGACCAGGACTGTAAAACACTTAGCAGAATGTTCAACCAAATACAATTAAACCAGGCTGGAGGGCCGCAGGCCCAAAGGCCCACAAACTTTTTAAAATAGGTGACCTAATACAGTCAACTCAAACCCAATGGTGAGTAAACATTCCACCTTAATCTTACCAGAACCAGAAAACAAACCTCTGTAGAATCCAACTGCTCTATATCAGTACAGTTATTAAGGTTAATTTTCTAGATAAGAATATTAAGTTAGTCTCTCTTCATAAGATGCAACTGCAATTTGAGGAAATTTCATGTTTGCTTCTTTGGCCAGCACCCAGTCAGCCTCACCAGAATCTCTCCATTTTATGAGAAACATTAATTTTCAACTGTTGTCTGTGGCAGCAACTATTTGATCAGAACTAAGACCTCTCGCAAAGCCTCTTGCAGATGCTCTGTTGTTATTAAGTGTTGTTGAGTAGTAGACAACTCATAGTGACCCTGTAAACAAAAGATCTGAACCCTTGTATAAATTTCCACCTTTCTCTATGTTCATAGAGTTTCTGGAGGCAAGACAGTTTGGAATTGAATGTCACTCCTGCTTCCAAACTTATTTTAATTGGGAAGCTCCTCCAAACACTGTCCACAATGGATAGCCATTATAATATTTGACACATCAGTGTCACAGAGTTTAGCATCACAGAAACCACGAGTTACCTCTGTACAGCAATAGACAGACCAGTAATATACAACTTAGAAGAATGTTTGACAAAAACAAACAAACAAAACAAAACAAAAACCAGGTCTGAGGGCTACAGATTAAAATTGTCCACTTCATCTCACACCCATTAGCCATACATCATTCCACCCTAATCCTCACCAGAACCAGCAAAGAAGCCTTTAGAGAATATTGCTTATGCTGACAAGTTCCATACCCTATACTGCTGACCAAATGCGTTTTTAAATAGGAGACTGAATCACTTATCTCACACAGATTAGCAAGTCAACTTTCGCCTCTAATCCTCACCAGTACCTTCTTTGATTTGCTACCACCAGATTCACTGTCAGATAACAATTTACTTTTTGTGCCATCTTTTTCTTTACCAACTTTTTGAGAATTATGAATTGTTTCAATCACTTTTTGGCAATCTACATATCAGATTTCAAATGCAAGCAAGATTTTACTGAAGATTATCCAAAA
>NW_006399784.1:3275435-3284852 GCF_000299155.1 Elephantulus edwardii | reverse complement strand
GACTGGGATAATTGGGATGGGAGTGTCAGAGACAGTGCGATTGGCACAGGACAGAGCGGAGTTTAGGGCTGTTGTACATAGGGTCGCTATGAGTCGCAGTCGACTTGATGGCACATAACAACAACAACAACAACATATCAGCCCAGCACTTTTTCCACCACAAATTCCTCTTCAACTTATTTACTCTTCCCATTCTGTTTCTTTTGCATTTTTTTGCTGTGTAGATTTATTGAAGGCAATTTGTGGTTTTTTATTTGTTTGTTTGTTTGTTTTATTGCAAACGTGAAAAGTATCATTCACCACCTCAAAGCTGCTTTGGTTCTGGGGTTGGGTGTATCTCTCCCTGAATGTATACTGCTGGAGACCCATCAGAGGAGGAGGAGACTGGGGATCCACATGAGGGGCTATTGGGGGGTGGAGCTGACACCATCCACCCCCAGTTGAATTTAAAAAAATATCTCAGGAATAAATTTGAGTCCTTGAACACTAATGAGCAAAGACCAAATGAGCTGTGGAAGTATATAAAGAATACCATTCACAAAAAATACAAAAGATCATTACAAAGGCAGAAGAGAATAAAAAGACCTTGGTGGATGTCAGAATACACTCTCAATTTTGCACTAGCGTTCTGAGAAGCCAAAGCAAAGTAAATCAAGAAGGATGTTAAAGAGCTGAACAGAAGATTTCAAAGGGCAGCTGAGGAAGAAAAATTAATGTCATTTAATGAAATGAGCAAAGAGTTGGAGTCAGAAAATCAAAACGGACAAACAGACTTGATATTTTGTTAAACTAAATGAACTAAAGTATAAATTTAAGCATCAAGTTGCAATACTCAACTACACTATGAGCTGAATATCGAATGCTCCACAAAAAATAAAAGAATATGGAAGAAATATACGGTCACTGAAGGAAAAAAAAAAACCAAGAAAGAAAGAAAAAGAAAAAGACTGATACAGAAGAATTTAAAGAAACAACATATAATCAAGAAAATACCATGGTAATGAAGGAGGAAGTTCAGGCTCCTCTAAATCAATTAACAAAAACAAGGCCCCAGGAATTAACAGAATACTGATTGACATATTTCAATAATCATATGTTAGGGACCTCTCCAAAGCTCTGAAGTGCAATGGTGTCTGTGACTAAGGTGTGTCTGATACAGACCATGTTCTTTGCAATCACCTGTTATGCATCAGAGAGTTGGATGATGACTAGAAAGGATAGAAAGAGAATTGATGCCCTTGAGCTGTGGTGTTGGAGAAGAGTATTGAGGGTACCATGGACTGCTAGGAAAACAAACAGAGTCATCCTGGAGAGGGTTAAACCAGACAGTTTGTTGGAGGCAAGGATTCTGAGGCTTTGTCTAACATACTTTGGACATATTGTAAGGAGGGACTGGTCCTTGGAGAGGGACATCATGCTTGGGAGGGTGGAGGGACAGTGCAGGAGGGGAAGACCCTCTATGAGATGGATTGATTCGGTTACTGGGGTAATCGGGATGGGTGTGTCAGAGGCAATGCAATTGGGGCACAGGACAGCAGAGTTTAGGGCTGTTGCACATAGGGTCGCTATGAGTTGCAAGTGACTTGATGGCACATAACGACAACAATATACTTACTACCCTGAACATGTACACCAGGTTTTGGCAATAAGTCTGAAAGACAGTATCCTGGCCAACTGACTGGAAGAGATCCATCTTATTTCCATTTTTTTAAAAAAAAGATGACCCAACAGTGTGTAAATTATCAAAAAAATATCACTAATATCACACAAAGCAAAATCCTGCTAAAGATTATTTAAAAATCACTGAAACACTACATTGACAACTACTAGACATGCAAGCTGGGTATAGAAGAGGTCACGGCCCTAGAGACATCATTGCTAATATCAGATGGATCTTGACCCTAGAGCAGAGTACCAGAGGACTGTCAATCTGTGTTTCATTGACTATGCAAAGATATTGACTGTGTAGGTCTCAACAAATTGTGGTTACCCTTGAGGAGACTGGGAATCCCAAAACACTTGATTGTTCTCATGTGAAACCTATAGTCAGACCAGAAAGCATTCCTTATAACAGAGCAAGGTAACACTGTGTGGTGCAAAATCAGAAAAGGAGTATACCAGGGATATATTCTATTACCATATTTTTTTCAGTCTATATTGGAAACCGATTATTTGGAAGGCTGGGATTTATGAGGAAGAATGTGACATCAGGATTGGAGAAAGGCTCATTAACAACTTGGGATATGCACATGATAAAACCTTGTTTGCTGAAACTGAGGAGACTTGAAGTGATTGCTGCAGAAAGTCAAATACTAATGTCTCCAATATAGATTGAAGTTCAATGTCAAGAAGACAAAGATTCTCACCACTGGGGCAATTGGCAGCACTATGCTAGATAGAGAAGAAATTGTGGTTGTTAACTATTTCAGTTTGCTCAGCACCACAATCAGCTCTCGTCACCAGCAGTCAGAAAACATAAAGACAGATTGGACTAAGAAAATATGAGGTCAGGTATCTGTCCAGAGTACTGAGAAGCAAAGATGTCAATGTAAAGTCTAAGGTGTATCTGATTCAAGGTGTGGTCTTTACAACTGCTTGCTGTGCATAAGAGGGCTGAGTAATGGCTAAGGAAGACAGAAGGATCAATGCCTTTGAGTTGTGGTGCTTATGAAGAGTATTGAACATACCATGGACTACTAAGAAAACAAACAGGTCTATCTTAAAGAGGGTGAACACAAGTTTCTTTTTTTGTAGGCTAGGATTTTGAAGCTCTGTCTCACATACTTTGGCCACATGGCCACAAAGAACCAGTCCTTGGATAAGGACATCATGCTTGAAAAGTTGGAGGGACAGGACAGAAGAAAAGACCCTGGATGAGATGGACTGACGCAATAAGGGTAGGTGTTTTGGAGTCAGTGAGACTGGCTCAGGATAAGACAGGCTTCAGAACTATTGTATTTATTGTTGTTCTTAAGTGCTGTCAAATCTACCATGACTCATAGTGACCCTATGAACAAAAGATCTGAACCTTGTTCTATAACAATCATTGTTTCTCTAATGTTCATAGAGTTTACAGGGACATATTGTTTGAGAAGGGGATATCAATCATGCTTCCAAGTCTTTTCTTAATCCAGGAGCTTCACCAAACACTGTACACCATGGGTAATCATTATGGCATTTGACACACCAGTGGCACAGCATTCAGCATCACTACAAATCCAAGTTACCTCAGCATAGCAAAACTAACAGACCAACATTGTACCACTTAGAAGAAAGTTCTTCCCAAACACAATTAACATCACATATGAGCCTCCAAACCTAAGACTTAAACAGGACCCAATCAACATTTAAATATAAGGTCTGCCTGCCAGGTTCTAATTGACTGAAACAAGAGGATTCAAGCACATAGTTGACTGTTAGCTAAATCCAGTAAATCAAATCAGCCCATGCATGGTTGTTAAAAAAATAAAAAAACAACCAGTTTACACCCAACTTTCAATTAAAACAAGAGAATCTACCATCCAGAATCCACCGGCTTCACACATGAGTGTCCATACTGGAGACTTGCAGAGAGAGAGAGAGAGAGAGAGAGAGAATGAACTACCGTTTTCTTATCTTACTTTAAAAGATTGTCTTTATGTAATAATTTTAAAGTGTTTGCTTTTCCTTGGAGACAAGGATTTTGAGGGTCCATCTCATGGATTTTGGACATGTTCCAAGAAGGTACCAGTGCTTGGAGAAGAATATCGCTTGGAAAGGTGAAGGGGTAGTGCAGGAAGGGAAGACCCTGGATAAGGTGGATTGACAGAGTAACAGGGATAATGAGGGTAGGTGTGTCAGAGAAAGTGGGATTGGCCCAGAATAGAGCAAGGTTCAGAGCTGTTGTGCCTAGGGTCCCATGAGTTGCAGGTGATTTGGTGGCATAAACAACAACACCAACAATAGCTGTCAAAATTCATTTGCATCACTTTTATGTGATCCATTTACAGTATCTCTTCTGGGAGAATGATAGTTAAATGAACTTTAGTTGTGGATCTTGTTTATGCTATTTTCTGTATTTCATGTCTTGGAGAGGCTTCACCATGTCTAGACTTCTGGGGAGAAAAGTAAGTAGGAAAGAAGAAATTACTTAATCAGTAATTGAGAAGGATAATAGGTAGATGATGACACTGAGAAAGATGGAGAAGCTGAACTTTGATGTGTAGATAAGGAGCCCATGGAATTTAAAGGCAAGATGTCTATTAAATAGGAAACTGGGAAAATAGAAGTGCTGTCATTAAACATAAAGGTTGAGACTGTAGATAACTTGGACTTAAATCTTAGTACTAAATATGGCAGAAAGGAATATTTGAATACAACTGAATTATTGTATGCTTCAAGTTTTCAATAATATGAATACTGAGCATCATAACATTAATTTCATATTTTTCTTTTAAATAATTAGGTATTTAATAATGCAACATAAAAAAAGTACAAATACATAAATTTCTCTTTGAATCACAAGTTCTGATGACTTCTTGTTAGGTGCCATCAAGTCAAGTATAATTAATAATGACCATAGAAACAACAAACCTGAGTCCTGTCCCATTTTTTTAAAATTTTATTTTATTAATTTTAATGAACATTTACAGAGATTTTGGATTTTCATTCATTCATTAATTCATTGTTGCACTTTTTTCTTTATCCCCCTCCCCCCAATTCGCTCCTGTCTTTGAAAAGCAAAAGATAAAATTCTTCATTGGTATACAATCCCCCCCCCAGATTTCTTGGAAGAAAATAATATTTTCATGATTAAATACATATTATTTCCTAGTTCTAAGTTCAAAATAAACTTTGGTGATCTAGTGTTAAGAAGCTACACTTCAATCTAAAAGGCATGCAATGTGAATATACCAGCTGTTCCATGAAAAAGGACAGACAAATTATTTTAATGTAATTTTCTCCATCTGAAAATCAGTTAATGGGTAAATTATGGGTCAGGTCCAGCTTGATGGTACTCAAACAACTAAAAACAACATTTCAAAATAGTAAAAGTAGGGATTATTGGTTCCGGAGATTTTGTTTAGGAGGTTTTTTGGTAATTGTAGAAATATATGGTGGTAGTTTTTCTGATGTGTCATCGACTCACCTTTGACTCATAGCAATCTTACGTACAACAGCTCTGAAGCCTGTCCTATTCTGTGCTAATCTCACTGATGCTGACATGCCCTAGTCCCGTTACCTCAGTCACTGTATCAATCCATTTTATCCAGGGACTTCCTTTCGTGCACTATCCCTCCACCTTTCGAAGCATGATGTCCTTTTCCAAGGACCAGTTGGTCTTGGCCACATGCCAAAAATATGAGAGGCGAAGCTTCAAAATCCTAGCCTCCATAAAATAAACTTGGTTTCACCCTTTCCAAGGCAGACATGTTTGTTTCTTGGCAGTCCGTGGCATGCCAATACTCTTCTCCTGCACCACAGCTTAAATGCACTGATTCTTCTGCTGTCATCCTCAGAAATTACCCAGCCCTTTTATGCACAGAAAGAAATTGTAAGGACCATACCCTGATTCAGAAAAAAACCCTTAGTTTCTACATTGACATCTTTGCTTCTCAGTACTCTTGGCAGGCCCCTGACCTCATACTTTCTTAGTCCAATTTGTCTTTATGTTTTCTGATTGCTGGTGACAAGAGTGTTGATTGTGGAGCTGAGAAAGCTGAAATTTTTGACAACCTCAATCTCTTCTCCATCTATCATGGTGGTGCCACTTCACCAAGTGGTGAGAATCTTTGATCTCTTGATACTGAACTTCAATCTGTATTGAAGAATCTTGGTTCTTAACTTTCACCAGGAGATTCAGATCCTTTTCAGTTTTAGTGAACAATGTTGTATCATTGCATATTGCAAGTGGTTAATGAGTCTTCTCATAAATTTCTTAATATACACTATTAGTTAACGATTGTCCTACAAATCCTTCAATCAAAAACAAAATGTAGACTCATTTTCTGTAGCTTATGTCTCATAATGAACCCTCCTCTGAGAAAAATACTGTAATTTGTTATTATTACATTGCACCTAGGGCACTGAGATTATTTAAGTGAACACGTACTAAGAGAAACTGTTAAATGTCTAGATTTATGACATGAATAACCTGGACATTAAACAGTTTCTCTAAATATGTATTTACTTAAATAATAAATTGTTGAAAGACATATTCTTTAAAAAAAAGAAATTTCTTTTTATTTGTAGGTATAGTTCATAATATTCCCTTTCTTACGTGTTTAGTTGTATCCTCAAGGTTACAGTAATGTCAGAATTCAATTTTGTGTGTTTGAGGAAATAATGGTATTATTTATAGAAACCAAAAAGTTGAAGGAAATAAGAGTTGAAATACAATGTTAGAGATGACTGAAATTGTCTCACTATGTTGAGTCTGCGGAACTAGCAAAGTACTTGGAAAGCAATTTCTGACAGGTAATAGATTTTGAAAGCCTTGAGTTTATGGAAGAGGTCATACCTGATGATCTGAAATTAATCTGTACATAATTAATATATAAACCTGAGGTTTTGATGATATGGTTAGGCTAAATGATTGAGAGAAGTGAGGACTTTGAACCATAATCTGTGGGGTTAGTTTTGGCTATTTTATTATTTCTTTTCCAATTTTTTAGGTATGGAAACAAGGAGTGGAGCAACAGAAGCAGAGTAGGAGAAGTCGTAAAGCTCAGGGAGGACTGGAAGTATATTTTTTTAACAGAAAAAAGAATCATTTTTAAATAAATTATGAATAAATACATGTATATTAAGGTCTAAATAATTTGATGTTTCATTGTCAGGAAAATCTTCATGATTTTTCACAAGAAATTTTGTTTGCAAATCACTTTAACTCAAAAGAGGTAATCATTTATTGATCAATGTTGTTGTTTTTGTTTTTGTTGTTATGTGCAATCGAGTTACCTGTGACTCATAGCAACCCTATGTACAACAGCCCTAAACCCTGCTCTATCCTGTGCCACCCTTATTGTCTCTGACACACTTATCCCCAGTATCCCAGTCATTGAATCAATCCATCTCATCAAGGGTCTTTTTCTCTTGTGCATGACGTCCCTGCCAAGGACTGGTCCCTTATTATAATTATTGAACAATATACTGTGAAAAAATGTCTGCCTCTGCTCCATTAAAAAAGTTTAAAATTCTTAAGTCTCATTTCTTAATTTTAAGAGTTTAAAATTCTGTGATAAAAATAAACAAAATATTCCATTTTAGTGAATTACACATTGTGAAAGTTATAATATTGAACATTTCTTACTTTATTATAATAACAAATCGATGGATACTATCATACTTAAATTTTAGACATACAAGCCTCAATGGAAACAAATATCTTACCTAAAGTTAGAGATGTTGTTGTTTCTCTGTACCATAGAGTCAGAACCCACCCATAGATGACCCTCTAGCGAGTTTTTAGAGGCAGTTTAATCATGTGGGAGGAGATTGGCCATCCTTCTCCTGTGGAACAACTGGTGGCCTCGAATCTTGTGCTTTGAGATTGCAGCACAGCTTCTTGCCACTAGGCCACCAGAGCTAGTAGAAAATAAATCTCTTATTTGGATGTAAATCTTTATGACTTCACACCCATTCTTGCAAGTGATTACTGTTAGTTATTGTGGGTTTGGAGAAAAGTACTGAATACTCCATGGACTACCAAAAGAACAAACAAGTTTGCACTGGAGAAAGTGTAACCAAGGCACTTCTTAGAAGCAAGGATAGTGAAAGTTGGTCATATATACACTGTAAATGTTGTCTAGAGAGTCCAGCCCATTAAAAAAAAAGATAGCATTCTGAGAAAGGTAGAGGATTAGAGAAAAAAGAGAGATTCACATAATGACTGCATAGCAGAGAAAGTAAGGATGGCACAGGATAGGTTAAGTTTCCAATGTGTTATTCCTGGGGTTACTGTGAGCGGATGTTGACTTGATGTCAACAATAACAACAACAATGTATGAACATAAAGGAATTTAGGAAAATGGATTCTGAGACTCAAAAAGGCTATTCTCTATTCTCTCTCTCTCTCTCTCTCTCTCTCTCTCCTCCTCTCCCTCTCCCTCTCTCTCTCCCTCTCCCTCTCCCTCTCTCTCCTCTCATTTTATACTGGTTTACATACTAAGTTCATCTTTCCACTAGTTCTCTGCTTGCAGAATCACATTTGCTATGAGAGTAGACTTGGAGATCTGGAGTCCTGGCAAGGAGCCTCCTTTGTCCTCTAGCACTCCAACTTCTCAAGATTTAGGGATACAAATTCCTCCCAGAAATTGTCTTGTAAATAAGACCTTTCACAAACTATATTGCAATCCTGCAGCTGAAAGTCTTTTTATTTACTCTCTGTGCCACTTTGATCTCAACTCACAAGATGTCATAGAACTTTTAAGTCAGAAATATCATTGGGTTACTGAGGTTGTAAACCAGAAGAGGAGAAGCCTGGATATCTTTATTCTCAGGAATAGTATTTCTAATGTGTGGTAGGAGCTCTGGTGGTACACTGCACTAACCATATCGTCATCAGTATCAACCCATCACTTAGCTAATATACAGTATAAAAATAGGCAATCTCACTTGGAAACCTGATGGAAGGTTGATATGAGCCAGACTTATCTCCATGGAATTAGCTTTTTTTTTTATTATGTGGCAGATTTCAGTTAGCATTCTCATAGATGTCATTTCTATATGGAAAACTCTAAGAATTTTTAATTCCATATGGACAAAAGAATACAGACTCTCATGGATATTTAAATGTAAAAATACGTTCCTGTGGTTATTATACAATGCTGTCGAGTCACTTGCAACTCATAGTGACCCTATGTACAACTCTGAGTCCTGCTCTATCCTGTGCAAATCTTACTGTCTGTGACACACACACATCCATTACCTCAGTGACTGAATCAATCCATCTCATCTAAGATCTTCCTCTCTTGCACTGTCCATCCACCCATCCAATCATGATGTCCCTCTCCAAGGAGTGGTCACTCCTCGCAACATGCCCAAAGTATGTCATATAAAGCTTCAGAATCCTTGCCTTCAATGAGCAGCCTGGCTTTACTCTTTCTAGAATGAACCTCTTTGTTCTAGCTGTTGTTGTTATATACCGTCGAGTCGCTTGCAACTCATAGCGACCCTGTGTACAACAGTACAAAAGCCCTAAACTCTCCTCTATCCTGTGCCAATCACACTGTCTCTGACACACCCATCCCAATTACGCCAGTTACCGAATCAATCCACCTCCTAGAGGGCCTTCTCTTCCTGCGCCTGCCCTCCACCCTACTGAGCATAATGTCCTTCTCTGATGACCAGTCCCTCCTTACAACAAGACCAAAGTATGTAAGACGAAGCCTCAGAACCCTTGCCCCCAAGGAGCAGCCCGGTTTAACCATCTCTGGG
>NW_006399784.1:3268714-3274684 GCF_000299155.1 Elephantulus edwardii | reverse complement strand
TTTCAGGAATAGGAACGTGAATGAGCGAAGACCAGATGAGTTGTGGGAGGATATCAAGGGTATCATCCAAGAAGAGTGCAAACGTTCATTACAAATACAGAGGAGGAAGAAAAGACCAAAATTTCAGAAGAAACTCTGAATATTTGTTCTATTTATCCGTGATATATTCAATACTCTTCTCCAACACCACAGCTCGAAGGCATCCATTCTCCTTTTATCATTCCTAGGCAAAGCCAGCTTTCTGACATAGCAAGTAATTGCAAAGACTTTGGCCTGGATCAGGCAAACCTTAGTCTCTAGATTGACATTGTTGCTCTTCAGTACTTTGGAGAGGTCTCTGACAGCGGACTTTCTCATGCAATTAATTTTTTTAAATTTTTTTTATTTCCTGGCTGCTGGTACCAAGTGTGTTGATTGTAGAGCCAAGCAAACTGACGCTGTTAACAACCTCAGTCTCTTCACAGTCTATCATGATGCTGTGATGAGATGCCCAGTGATGAGAGGAAAAAATGAAACTGTGACAGACAAACATGTAAAATAAAACACTGAAAAAACAAAATAAAACAGGACTGGAAATGTTGACACTTCTGTTAAATGTTTATGAATACAAAAAAACTGAACTAACTGCTTTTGAGTTCATTCAGAATTATAACTACGCTATAGAATTGAGGAGTGCTACTGGTAGATTCAAAACATTCACATTTTGTTTATTAGTCAAGCTCAATTATTCATTGTGACAGCAGAACTTCATAATATATATATAAAATATGGTTTATAAGTATTAGAAATTGGAAGTAAAATGCTTTCCTTAATATTGATCATACAAAATAAAGATTCTTCTTTAACTCAGTAAGTGAGCATATTTCTGTGTTCTGCATATCTTAATCAAATGCTTTTAAGGGGAAAAGGGCATTATTAAAGTGTAAAATTAGAATCCATCACATAAATTTATGAGTCTAAAACTGTGCATTGAAAAAGCTAAAGAAAAATTTTTTCAAGGCTTGTAGTCCTTTGTTTCTAAAGTTGGAGACTAAAGGTAGATGACTTTTATTTAGTACAATACACTAATCACCATTTGGTTATTAAATAAAAAACAGTGTCTGCAATGAGAAACTTTAAATAAAAGAGAGCTGGACTGCTTTGCATAAGAAAAGTAAAAAGGTATTCTAGATGAATGAAGAATTACTAGAACTTTAAATAATTGTTGGATTTTGTTTTCCGCCTGTGTAGGTTTAAGAAGAGTTTGTATGTTGTTTTCTCTCTAGACCCTAAACTTGAAAAGAAACAGTGAATAGAGAGGATATTTGATAAGAAAAGAGTCTTACAAGAAGAAAGACTAAGCATAAGGAATGCTAAAAATAGCATTGGTGGTCTAATGGCATGAAGCTGTGCTGCAATCCCAAAGAAAAACTGCATGAATCCACCGGCTGCTCCATGGGCCAAGGAAGGACATTCTCCTCCAGTGTGGTTTTCGACTTCTGAAAATCCACTGGAGTGTCAGCTATGGGTCAGTCCTGGCTTGATAGTTCACAGTAACAATGATGTCTAATAGTAAATTTTAATTTGTTTTCTAGTCTAAATTATAATTCCCTTTACTCCTTTTTATTATATTCTTTTACTGCCTCCGCCCCATTACCTCCTATCCCTGTATGACCCTTCCTAGATTTAATAAAGTTTTAGTTAATCACAACTTTCACCTGCATTTTCATTAGCACTAACTTGGGAAATAAGGAAACATGTTTGTATACACCCTGCAAGAAAATAATAATAGCAAACAAAAATATGTCACCATGAGCAGAGACAATTGAATTTCATCTCGAAATATAGTTTCTAGAATAAGTGTAATAATACTAGGGCTTAAAAATATCATGAAAAATATTCTTGATCACTTCTTTCCAACCTCCTACACAGGAAAGCTCTGGTGCATTACTATTTTCCTTGTTTTTCTTTAACGAGAAATAAAATCTTGTAGACCCAGTTATTAATTTTACTTCTTTATCTAAATATAGATCTTGAGGAATATTCCATACAGTTAAAGACCTTTCTTATAGCTTGTATAGTATTTGTGTATGGATGCACAGTCTCTTAAATATTTATTCTACTTCCAATCATTAGTTTTAAAATAACATATGTAATAATTCTATAAATAAACATATCTGTATGAACCAGCATCTATGTCAGAGAGGTAAACATCTAGAGGTGCTAGATCAAAAGATTTTAAAAATAGTATTACAATGCTTTCAATAAGGTTTTAATTACTTTATATTTTTTTTCAGAACAGCATGAAAATTGCTAATTCCCTTCAAGTAGTCATAACAAAGTATTCAGGTTTACTAACCAATTATGTAAAAAGAACATTATTAAACTATTATAATAAGTCATTTCAAGTTTTTGCAATTATGTTCTATGCATCAGAAAGCTGGACAATGACTAAGGATGATAGAAGAAGAATTCATTCTTTTGAGCAATGGTGCGGGGTAAGAGTATTGTTGAGTTGCATGTGACTCATAGCAATTCTGTGAACAATAACTGAATCCTGTCCTATCCTGAACCAATCTTACTGTTTCCAATACACTAGCCAACATATCCCCAGTTATTGTGTCAATTTGTTTCATCCAGAGTCTTCCTCTCCAGCACTGTCCTTCCCCTCTTTCAAGAATAATGTTTTTTCCTAAGGATTTGTCTCTTCAGGCAACATGTCCACTATATGTGAAATTCAGCTTCAAAATCCTCACGTTCAAGACGCAACTTGGTCTCATCTTCTCCAATACAGCACTCTTTGTTTTCTTGGCAGTCCATGGTATGATCAATACTCTTCTCCAGCACCCCAACTCGAAGATATAAATTCCTCATCTATCATCCTTAGCCACTGTTTAGCTCTCTGACGTTGTTGTTCTTAAGTGCTGTCGAGTCGTAGACAACTCATAGCCACCCTGTGAACGAAAGACCTAAGCACTGTCCGTAGAGTTTCCAGAGGCAAGCCATTTCGGAAGTGGATAACACTCCTGTTTCCAAGCTTGTTTTGATCAGGAAGCTCCACCAAACACTGTCCACCATGGGTAACCATTGTTGCATGTGGCACATCAGTGTCACAGTGTTCCACATCACAGCAACCATGAGTTACCTCGGTACAGCAATGCACAGACCAGCCAGTGCTATATCACTTAGAAGAATGTTTGACAAAAACAATTTAAACCAGGCCTGAGGGCTGCAGATTAAAGTCATCCACCTTGAGCTTGGTAGCATAACTTTCGGTCCACGTAGCTATCTCTATGTTGTCATTGTTATTGTTGTTAAGGGTCATCGAGTCATAGACGACTCATAGCCACCCTATGAATGAAAGATATACAACAAATAATTGCAAAGACTATAACCTGGATCAGGATCACCTTAGTTTCTAGAATGACATTCTTGTATTTCAGAACTCTGGAGAGGTCCCTGACAGCAGATTTTCCTAATGCAGTTCATCTTTTGTTTTCCTGACTGCTAACCACAAGAATGTTACTTGTGGAACTGAGCAAGCTGAAACTCATTTCTTAATGTTAATTTTCAACCCATATTAGAGACTGCAGTCCTTGACCATCAGCAAATGCTACAGGTCCTTCTCGGTTTCTGTAAGCAAAGTTGTGTCATCAGCATAATGCAGATTGTTGATTAGTCTTCTTCCAATTCTGATGTCACCTTAATGATCCAGCCTCCCAAAGGATCTGTTCTGCAATTGAAATTTTATTTATTTTTTATTTTATAATAAATTCCTTTTATGTATCAACTCTTTTTGGTTAGGGAGCTCTGGTGGCCTAGTGGTAAGAGATACGATGCAATCCCAAAGGCAGTGGTTCAATCAACTAGCTACTCCACAGAAGAATAACCAACAATTGCCTCCTGTGAAATTTACGGCTTATGAAAACTAGATGCAGAGTCAACTATGACTTGACAACACATAGCAATAGTTTTTAGTTGTCTTTCTCTTTCTAGGATGTCTTTGTATTATACAATATAATTCTTAATCTGGCTATGAGGGTTTTTTATTTCTTAATTTGAGTTTTATACTGTGACTTTTCTTATTGTATGTAGTGCAGGATAGAACAAGGTTCAGATCTTTTGTTCTTAGGGTTGCTATGGAGCATACTTGACTTGGGAGCATCTAACAACAACATATAACATTCTTCCTGAGGTAATTCTAATGACCTTGTGCTGCAATACCAAAGGCAGTGGTCCAATCCACCAGCTTCCCCAAAGGAGAAGGATGGGCATCTCCCCTCATTTGATTAACTCCCTCTGAAAACCTGGTGGATTGGATCACTGCCCAATAAGGGTCAGGTATTTGGTGGTTCAGACTCTATGGTACACAACAACACAGCAAAAACAGTGCCATGTAACCACCACTAGTGGCTTAATTTTCTTACTGATGTGATATTAAAAAATGAGCTAAGTTAAGGAAAGCCAGATCTCACCTAGACTAACTCCACAATGGGCACACACTGTTGTTGTATACCATCCACTCAGAACCAACTCTTAGCTGGCCCTCCAGTGAGTTTCAGACAGTAAATTGCAAGGAATAAAATTGTCCTTTCTTCTCTCATGGAGATTCTAGTGCATTTGAACTGTGTGCCTTTGGGATTGCAGTGAAGTTTCTTACCACTAGACCAAAAAAGCAGCCTATAAAACTGATCTTTGTAAGGTCAGACACGGGCTCCTTAACTCTGCTGCATCTGTTTCTATGAATTACTGGACCCCAAATTCATAGCAAATGACCAAGAACAGAGCTCACAGAATCTCTTTTTAATCACAGTGGTGGAGATTATTAGTCAAACAGATAGGGGTAGAGAGAAGGCAAAGGGTATCACGGTGAGAGTCCAGCATTAGTGAACAACAAGCCAAGCCAAGTGTATGATATATCCTAAAAAGCTCCAAAATTTCTGCATTTATACTAAGCTCAGTTTTACCAGACCATTATTTTTCATTAGACTTGTTTTTTTGGTCTCTTCCCAGAATGAGGGTAAACTAATTTATGATGTAGGTGGTGATTGGTTGATTTTTCTCTTAAATTAAGCCTATATGTCACTGGCATTATCTGATAGTCTGGGAAATTCTTGATTTTGTGACATATTGGCAGTTAATTTATAGAGATAGAAAATGCGTACCTGCTTTCATCATCTTCAAGGTTAAGTCGCTGTCACTGGAATTGTGCACGGTTGTATATTTCTCCTGGTCAGTAAGTTTCCTATTCCAATAAACTAACATAATAAATGTTGGAGAGAATGTTGTGATAAAGGAACTTTTATACATTGTTGGTGATATTGAACAATGGTACAACCATTCTGGAAGGCAGTTGATGCTTCCTGAAAATGCTGAACATAGAAATTCCATATGACCTAGCTATTCCACTACTGGGAAAATACCTTGAGAAAATGAGAACTGAGGCACAAATGGAGACTTGTACACCAATGTTCATAGCAGCATTATTCATCATCACAAGAACATGGAAACAGCCTAAATGTTCAATGACAACCAAATAGATTGAGAAATTATAGAATATTCACACAATGGAATATTATGCAGCACACAGGAGCCATCCATAAATTTGTAAATTATTACTTAACTTGGGAGGGTTTGGAAAGCATCATGCTGAGTGAACTAACACGGTCCCACAGGGATAAATATTGCATGTTGTTGTTTTTGTTAAGTGCCATCGAGTCACCTGTGACTCATAGTGACCCTATGTACAATAGCCCTAAACTTTGCTCTATCCTGTGCCAATCTCACTGTCTGATTATCCCAGTTACTGAATAAATCCACCTCACTTCCTATTCTTCTCAGTCCCTCCACCCTCCCAAGCATGACGTTCTTCTCCAAGGACTGGTATGTCAGATGAAGCTTCAGAATCCTTGCCTCCAAGGAACAGCCTGGTTTAACCCTATCTAGGACAAAAGTTATTCATTGCAAATACATTTTATAAGAGACACAAAC
>NW_006399784.1:3261738-3266688 GCF_000299155.1 Elephantulus edwardii | reverse complement strand
CAGCTCAAAGGCTTCAGTTCTCCTTCTATCATCCCTAGTCATGGTTCAACTCTCTGATGTATAGCTAGGAAATAAACTAGTATAAAATTTTAAGAAAATAATTAATTAATGTCTTTTAGTTTGTCTCTGGGTCAGTTTTTCTCTCTGTCTGTGACCATGAACTTTGAGGGACTTTTTGTCTGGTGAATAAGTCCCAACACAAAGTTAACAGCAAGACAAAATTCTTGTTATTTCATATAGCTTCTCAGTCAACAGCAAGATAACCTTGACATAGGAACCTCTGGCCCCAGCTAAGTCTGGTTCTGTCAGGTCACATCTTCCCACAGTCTCTGTATAGTCTGTTCAACTCTCTTTACTATGATGCCATTTTAACGATGGTCTACATGTCTACAGTTGAGGTAGCTGGAGACCATTGATTGTATAGCAACCAATATTTCAAATATCAGCACAGTAACCCATGGTGGATAGGTGTTAGTGAAGCTTGTAACTAAGACAGACAAAGAAATGTACTTGGGTATCCAGTTATAAAATTATTGCCCATTTAAAGTTCACTGGATAGAAGCAAATAATTGTATGCTATAGATTTATAAGAAAATGTCTCAGGTTGAAGGGCACTCAATAATACCTGGCATTTGGAAGTCAAAGCTAGTAACAAGAATGAAAAACTTTTAACTAATAAAACTAATATAGAAACAAAGGAGAAGAATCAGTAGTTTGAAATAAGAAAATATACAACCAAATTTTGTAGTACCAATAGTGACTTACTAAATTAAAAAATATCATATTTGAAAATTAAAACAAACAATAGAAACAGTGTTTATATATTAGGATTTCCAAGGATGGAATGCTCAGGAATCAAATCAATGACATCTATGAAAGAGACAAGGGAGATGACTTGATTAAAGTGACTAGAACAATCTGTTAAAGCAAAGCAGAAATTGAGAATGAAACAGGATAGAAAATAAATTTGTTTTATTTTATATGGGGCCATACCTACTTTGGGCATGTTGCTAGGAAGACCAATCCTAGGAGAAGGACATCATGCTTGGAAGGGTGAAAGAAGAGTGTCAGAGAAAGATCTTGGATGAGATAGACTGAAATGGTAAATGGGGTAATGAGAATAGGTGTGTTAGGGACAGTGAGATTGGATCATGATAGAGCAGGAGTCAGAACTATTGTGAATAGTGCTACTGTGAAACGTGGATGACTCAATTGAACATAACAACAACTGTGAGTGAAACTGGCTTTACAAGCACCTAACAATAGCAATGGTGCTATAATAAATGATCTTAAGTTTATTGTTGTTGTTTATTGCCTTCGTGTCGAGTTTAACTCATAGCAACCCTGTATACAAAACACCTGAAGCCCCTCTACAACTATCGACATTTATCAAAGCTCATAGAGTTTCTATACCACTTAAATTTAGCAAGGATGTGAATAATGGATTTGATGAATTGCACAATAATTACCAGAGATCAGATGGGTTGTGAGGTGACATCCTACGTGAAGAAATCAAAGCATCATTAAATAAATAGGAAAGAAAAACCAAAAGGAACGTCACAAGATACTCTAAAATTTGTTCTAGAATAAAGAGAAGTTTAAGTTAATGGGAGAAATAATGAAGTAAAATATATGACATAATTTCCAAGGGCTATATGAGAAAATGAAGAAAGTGACATTTACTGAGACATGGAGTTAGAAAACTGAAAATGAAGAACATGATTGGCATTTCTAATACTGAAAGAAATGAAAGGGCAAAAAACCTTGAGTTGTAATAATGAAGGACTTTATAGGCAGAATAATGAATGATGCAGGAAACATCAGTGTAGGGTGGAAGAGACACACTATAACAAAAGAAAAATTGTTATACAATCAACCGTTCCAGAAAGTGGCATATGATCAAAAATCAAAAGTACTGAAGGAGATAGTCCACTGAGGCATTGGAAAGCAAAATAATGGGGAAGTGGGCATGGACTTGAGGAACTCATGTTGTTGCTGTTTAGCTGTTTAGTAAGAACCGACTCATAGCTGATTTTCCAGAGGGTTTTCAAAGGCAGTTAATCACATGAAAGGCGATTGTGCATCCTTCTCCTTTGAAGTAACTGGTGGATTTGAACAGTGTGCTTTTGGGATTCCAGTGCAGCTTTTTACCACAGTTACTTAGATTTTATAGAATATTAATTAGTTGAGTTATTTCAACAGAAGAAAGGGAGCTATGGTGCATTGGCTTAGTGATAAGGAGTTGCATAGCCAATCTAAAGGTACATGGTTCAAATCTACAGATGCTATTTAGAAGAAAAGTGATCAATCAACTCCCTAATGATTTAGTGTCTTTGAAAGTTCAGTGGAGGGTCAAGTATGAGTCACTTCTGACTCTATGGTAATTATCAGCAACAACGTAACAACAATAGCAGAGGCAGCTGTGGATATATTGGCTAGAGTAAGCTAAATTCGAAGATAGCTACCTGTTCAATTGACTGAAGGGCATCTGGATTTCTGGTTATTGTTGTTGTTGTTGTTATGGGCCATCAAGTCACCTGTGACCCACAGTGACCCTATGTACAACAACTCTGAAACCTGCCCTGTTTTAAGCTAGTCTCGCTAATTCTGACACACCAATCTCCACTGCCCCAGGTACTGTATCAATCTATCTCATTCAGATTTTCCTTTTCTATGCTGTCCCCCATCCCTCTGAGAATGATGTCTTTCTACAAGATCTGGTATCTTCTGGCCACATGCCCAAAGTATGTGAGATGAAGCTTCAAAATCAGAGACTCCAAGGAGAAACTTGGTTTCACCTCTCCAAGATAGAACTATTTGTTTTCTTGGCCATAGTTTGTTAAAAACTCTTCTCCAGAACCACAATTTGAAGTCACAGATTCTTCTTCTTTCATCCTTAGTCATCCAGCTCTCTGATGCATAGCAATAATTGTGGAGACCGTGGCCTGGATTAGGTGCACCTTAGTTTCTAGACTGACATCATTGCTTTTCAGTACTCTCGAGGTCCCTAACAGTAGATTTTTCCAGTGTAATTCATCTTTTGATTTCTTGACTGCTGGTGCCAAGACTGTTTATTGTGGAGCCAAGCAAGCTTGAATTGTTAACAACTTCAATCTCTTCTCCAAATATCATAATGCTGCCAACTGGCCCAGCAGTGAGCAATTTTATCTTCTTGATGTTGAGCTTCTATCCAAATTCATGTCGGATAAACACAAAGTACTATTTTCAAATACAGGTTTCTTTTCATTTTCTTCGAATTAAACTTTCATATTGTTGTGATTCAGTACTACTGAGTAGGAACCAACCCAAAGGTGACCCTCCAGAGGATTTAGAGTCAGTGAATCACATAGGAGAAAATTGTCTATCCTTCTCCTGTGGGGCAGCTGGTTGATTTGAACTATGTGTCATCAGAATTGTACTACAACTTTTTTTTCACATTAGCAAGCCAGATATGGAGAAAGGCTACAACTATGACACATGTCTTTCCATTTTAAACAATGAAGTGTTCTCTTGTTCTATTCAGTTCTTGGTTTATGCATAGGTTTCACAAGAGCATCATTAAATGTTCTGCGATTACACATTCTTCTCAATGTTATTAATATTTTGTAGTAATACACAGAGTGAAAGTCTATGCATGGACAAGAAAAAAATTCTATATTTATGGTTTATAGGTTTGTTTGTTTTATTAAACATTGTGGTATCAATAAGTCATTGATTGCACAAAATAATATCATTTAACTACTGTCCTCAATTCTGTCACCAAAGCTACACTTGTCAAGTACATATCCTTCTTTGTTTGCAACTTTTCATTCCAACCATAAATTTTTATTGATAAATCTTGATTGCAGAGTTGATCAATTGCAGACTGCAAATTGATAGAAATCCCCAGTTTCTTCGTTTTTAACTTGAAATTCTGGTGCATATAGTTGAATAATTGTTACTATTGTTAAATGTTGTTGAATCCAGTATAACTCATAGTAACCTTATGGGCAACATATCTTAACTCTGTTCTATCCTGTGCCATCTTCATCATCTCTGTTGTACTTAACCCATTGTTGCTGTCATTTTGTCAGTTCATCTGGATGAGGGCATTTCTCTCTTTCACTGACCCTCCACCCTTAAAGTAATGATGTCTCTTTCCAAAGGAATGTTTTTGTCATTATTTGCCATCAAGGCACCCGTGACTCATTGTGATCCTTTGTACAACAGCGCTAAACTCTGCTCTATCCTATGCCAATCTTATTGTCTTTGACATACCTACTCCCATTACACCAGTCACTGTGACAATGCATCTAATTGAGGGTCTTCCTCACCTGTGTTATCACTCTACCCTCCCAAGCATGATGTCCTTTTCCAAGAACTGATTTTTCCTTGCAACATGTCCAAAGTATGTCAGACGAAGCATCAGAATACTTCCAAAGAACAGCCTGATCTCACCCTCTCTAGGATGAACGTATTTATTCTCCTAGCAGTCCATGGTATATATCCAATGCTCTTCTCCAGCACCACAGCTCAAAGGCATCAATTCTTCTCTTATCCAGATTTCTGATGCATAACAAGGAATTAAAAATATTATGGCCTGAATCATGTGCACCTTAGTCTCCAAACTGTTCTTCAGTACTTTGGAGAGGTCTTTGACAACAGACTTTTCCAGTGTAATTTATCTTTCAATTTTCTGGTACCAAAAGTGTTGATTGTAGAGCTAAGCAAACTAAAACTGTTAACAATCCCAATGTCTTTACTATCTATCATGATACTGGCAATCAGCCCAGTGGTGAGAATCTGTTTTATGATGTTGAGCTTCAGTCCATATTGATGACTGTAGTCCTTGACCTTCAGCAGCAAGTGCTTCAGGTCCTTCTCAGTTTCAGGAAACAGTGCTGTATCATCTGCATAATGTAGATTTTTGATGAGTCTTTCTCCAATCCTGATGTATTATTTCTCTTAAAA
>NW_006399784.1:3257474-3260593 GCF_000299155.1 Elephantulus edwardii | reverse complement strand
AGGATATTCAGAATACGGTGGAGGAGAATCTTGACCATCACTGAGGAACAGTTTATAAACTCCAAAAGCAATAGCAAGGAGCACCACAATGATAATCAGTCCACTAATACCACTGGAATCTGAGGAGTACATCTTCTTATCATAGCCAGAGTTAAAGTCAGGGTTTTTTCCAGACTCTTTCACTGACATTGTTTCTTCTTCAGTCTTCCTCATGATTTTTCCAATTTTCATAAAAATATGATGCAATAGAAAACACCTTGACTTGTGTCAGGCACACTTTAGTATTCAAAGTGACATTCTACCTCTTCAGCACTTCGAAAACCTGCTTAGCAACAAATATGCCCAGTGCACCAGGTCTTCTGACTTTTTGTCTTCTGCTTACATGGTGCTGAGTGCAAATCTAAGTTGAATGAAATATTAAGAAATTTCAATATTTTATTAATTTATCACTTTACTCATGGAGAGTTGTTTTTGTTTATTTTTTGTGGGGATTTTTTATGTTGAAATGCAATCCATACTAAAGGCTGTGACTGTGTTTGATATTCATCAGAAAGTGTTTCTAGTCCTCTTCATTTTGAGCAGTTAAGATTGTGTCAGCTGCTTATTGAATGCTATTGATGAGTCTTCCTCCAATCCTGAGATTACATTCTTCATCATGTAGTCCAAATTTCAAATTGTTTTCTCAGTATAGTGAGTATGGTGAAAGGATATGACCCTGACTCACACCTTCCTGGTTTAAAACAGTGCAGTCCCTGTTTTGTTTGACCTATTGCTTCTTGGTCTATGTCAAGTTCTGCTTGAGCCCAGTGAAGAATTCTGGAATTCCAATTCTTCCCGATAACCTCCATATTTTTTTAATCATCGGCACTGTCTTTATATATGGAGAAAGGATTGAAATTGTCAATGATTTTGTCTTACTTAGATTCACAGTCAACACCCTTATTACCTGCAATCAGGAATTCAGGGGAGATGATGCTATGAGCAAGTTGATTGTCAGGGATCACTCCAAAATACTGAAGGGTAATGATCTAATTTGAAGATTAAAGTGTGCCTGACTCAGGCCATGATTTTTCCATTATTTCTTATGCATTTGAGAGCTGGGTAAAGGATGATAGAAGGAGAATAAATCCCTTTGAATTAAAGTGTTGGAGAATACTGAATATCCCATGGACTACCAAAAGAACAAATATGTCTTGGAAAAGTTGCAATGAGAGTGATACTTAGAAGCAAAGAGAGTGAAGCTTCATCTCTCATATTTTGGGTACGTTGGCAGTAGAGGCTGTTCCTTGGAAAGGGATATCATACTTGGAAAAGTGGAAGGTCAATTAAAGAGATGAAGGTCCCTAAACAGGTGAATTGATGTGGTGACTGCAGGAAAGAGGGCAAGTGTATCAGAGATAATGAAGATGACATAGGATAGGACAGGATTCCAGGTCTGTCATTCATAGGGTCTCTATGACTTGTACTTGCCTCAACATCACATAACAGCAACATCAAGAACATTCAAACTAACTGTTCAAAATATATATGCAATATATAATACTACTTAAATACATTATATATGCTTTGTTTAAATCATATGAAGAAATTTTCAAGTTATTTTAATGATATATAGATATGATTGAAATAAATACCAATTCCATTCTTTGATGACATGGAAAAGGCAATCTATAATTTCATCTGGAATTGAAAGATGCCCTGAATAATCAAAGCACTCCTTAAAAAGAGAAACAAGGTAGGAGGCATCTCACTCCCTGATTTCAAATCCTATTACACTGCCCTGGTGATCAAGATAGCATGGTATTGGTACAATATAGACACATAGATTAATGGAATAGAATTGAGAACTGAGAACCCAGAAATCAGCCCATCTACCTATGGTCAAATGATTTTTGGCAAGGAGATGAAATCAGTTAGTGGGGCAGTGACAGACTTTTTAAACAAATGGTGTTGGCAAAATTCAAAAACTAGCTGTAAAATAAACTCAAGCAAGAACCACATCTCACTCCATATACCAAAACCAATACAAATTGGATCAAGGACTTAGGACTAAAATCAAGAATTATAACCTCATTAAAGAAAAGCTTGGAAGAAATCTAGAAGTCCTAATTCACAACATAAACAGTCTTCTAAGCATCCTGAAAAATACACAAAAAGGAGAAGATAAAATAGATGAAAGGGACATTCTAAGAATCAAATCCATATGCACATCCAAAACCTTCTTGTACAGTGTAAAAAAGGGAAGCCACAGACTGGGAAAAATATTTGGTAATGACATATCTTATAAGGTACTCATATCTAGGATTTATAAAATACTCTAACATCACAACAAGATAAAAGTAAACAACCCAATTGAAAAATGTACACAGGATATGAACAGACACTTCACCAAGGAAGACATTCAGATGGCCAACAAGCACATGAAGAAATGTTCAAAATCCTTAGCTCTAAGAGAGATGCAGATCAAAACAACTATGAGATACTATCTCACCCCAGTAAGAATAGCAAAATTTAACAGAACAACAAACAAATGCTAGTGAGGTTGAGGAGAAATGGGAACCCTTATTCACTGATATGGGAGTATAAAATGGTGCAACCTCTATGGAAAATAGTATGGCACTTTCTCAAAAAGTTGAAACTAGAAAGACCATTTGACCCAGCAATTCCACTACTGGGATTATATCCTCAAGAAATCAGAACTGCCATCCAAACAGATATATGCTCACCCATGATTATTGTGGCTTTGTTTACAATAGCAAAGAGTTGCAAACAACCCAAAATGCCCATCAAGAAAAGAATGGATAGAGAAGCTTTGGTATATTCACACAATGGAATACTATGCTGCATTGAAAAATAAGGAACTCATGAAAAATTATACAAAATGGTTGACCCTGGAGGACATTATGCTGGGTGAAATAACTCAGTCACAAAAGGACAAATACTGCATATTGACACTGTTGTAAAACAGGCTGGACATTGGAGTTGTGGGAAAACTAAGAAGGGATAAATAATTTATACTGCATTGAAACAGTTAAGGGAGAGTATTGTTTAGGAGAAATATAAGATTAGGTATTATTGTTATAACAAGAGACCAGAATTAAACCTGCATAGTGGAAATT
>NW_006399784.1:3252947-3257374 GCF_000299155.1 Elephantulus edwardii | reverse complement strand
ATATATATGCTAAACAGTGGTTGAACGCTCAGTTGTTAGTGCAGAGTTCTACTATGTCATTTCACCAGCTATAGCAAGGGAGAGAAATACTACTGTTCACCTCTGTAAGTATTTATGGAAAAGCTATGGACAATCATCCTGTATTCTGCAGAGTCAATATGAGGTAGAAATTATTGAGCAACAATATGCTTTATTTTTTAAATTACCTGTCTCTATGAACCTGACACACTCTCATGTTTTTGGAATGCATTATTTCTAATGTTAGTTTTAAGATGTTGGTTTTGTTTTTCTTTTCTTTCTTTAACAGCTAAGTAAAAGTGTGTGAAAATTATTGTTAGGGTTAAAAAGATAAAGTTTTAGTAAAAATTATATTTATGCCCTGCAAAAAATGTTTCCAATATTTTACTACTGTTAGTGTACTTTTTTAGTGTTACTTTCTCATGTGTAGGTAAACCGTAATTATATTTTTACCTGAAGTTCTTCTTTTATCATCTACTTCCACAAGCATACACTTTAAAGCCTCCCTCTAAGCGAAATGAAGGGAGCTCTGGTGGCTTAGTGGTCAGAAGCTGTGTTTCAATCTCAAAGTGGCATGATTTCAATCCACCAGCTGCTCCACCAGAGAAAGGGGGGCAATCTCCTCCTGAGTGATTAACTGCCTCTTGAGAGTTAGCCATGGGTCTGTTCTGACTCCACAACACACAATAGCAAAAATTGGAGTAAAATAATAATATTATGTTAATTTACTGGATTTATTTTAGAGTAAAACATTCAGTTTAAATTTTTTTTTTTACTTTTTCTAAAAGTCTTTTTGTAAAACAAGATATAATGACATAAGCCACCATCAGACAATATTTATTCTTAAATAAGTCTTTTCCAAAGTCTAGATAAATTTTTACTTTCAATAAACACATGGTGACTATTAATTGTTGCTCTGCTAAGTCATAGTCACATATCATTATTTACTATGTGGGTGCCAGATACTCCTTGGACAGATGGAATGCCAGTGTGGATAATACTGGATGATATGAGCATTGCGGACATGATATCAATGTGTTAGCTGTGGCATTGGCATTTAGAACTATGGTATTCATCTTGGCAAGACCAGAGCGGCTTTAATAGTTGGCTTGTAGCTGAGGCCAACCAAGCACATGGCTGTCAGTCATATCATTATTTATAAAGTAGAAACATTCAAGACTTTAAAACTGGTCACACCATATTTTTATTTAAACTCAACCCTGAATTTTTTCTAGTCCATATGGTTTATTCTCTTTGCCTTGTTGTTCATGTAACATTTAAGATAAGAGGACATCTGCTGACTTTGGCTCAGAATGCAATACGGACTTATTCTCAGTCATTCTGCTGTTGAAACAATTTTTAAATTAAAAAAAAAAGTTTTTTGTCTTTTGGGTTTTGTTTTTTTCAGAGTGTTGCAGGTCTTGTCAGTTATTTCGCATAATTCAATCTGTCTTAAAGATCTTTTTTCCCCCTCTTACTAATGATTTTTAACAGGCTTTTCAGAGTTACAATTGCAGGTTGTTTCCTCTCTGAAAGCCCTGAACAAAATGGCCTTAAGCATGCTCCAAGAACAAGCTGCTCTTTGGCATAAGCCATTTGACATTCATCCTGTTTCCTGAATCTTGATTCATCTAGGCTGTGACATCTCACTAAATTTAGCCAGGAGCTAAAGAATTTGCCTCCTAGCATTTTTTTTTATGTACCTCCTGGACCTAGATATAAGTTTCTTTACATTGTAACCTTCAACTTTTTACCCAGAACTATTACACTTTACAGTCCTGAGGCATATAAGAGTCATATAACACTGGGCTGTCAAATGCACCTTGCGCCTGAGTAAAGTTGATTCCAAATGGCATATATGGAAAAATGCAAAGACACATACTCATTACTCTGTTCAGTATGTTTATTCTCTCATTGTTGAATTAAAAATTTAAGTTACTAAGAAGGAGTTGGGATTTGCCAAATTCATGGCTGCAATATTTGCCTAAAAGTTGACTTCCTTTTAGCCATTAAGTTAAGTCTCCTCTGATCTACAGCTACATTAACTGTAGACACATGGTCTTGCAAATTATCAAAAAATGTGGGACTTGGATAAGAGAGAGAATGCTTGTCACAAGACTTGTGGCAGCTAGACTTGTGACAGCAAGATTTGAAGGAGGCTGAAGCAGGATCTTGGTGAGAGAGAGATTCTGATGGCAAGACACTGATGACTGCAGTGGAGAGACTGTGGCATTGCTATAAAGAAACTGTGGCAAAGTGAGATTTGAGGCTTCTTATATTTGTGCTGAAAACAATAAAAAGTTTATCTGTTCTTGTTGATGCTTGAAGGAGAAGCTGATTTAGAAATGCTGTAAGGCAAACCTTGCTGGATGGTTGAAGAAACCAGAGGCTTCCTGAATTTGAGTTGCTGAAGTAAATAAAACTAGAGCCTGGACTAATTGAGGAATCATGCCTAGGGAATGATGAACTAAACCTGCACTTGTGTTGTGAGATATTCTTTCCCTCTCCTACTCTCCAACTTACCTCTCTAACAAACCTCATTTTTCAGTACCACAACAATAAGTCTGTGAGTAAACAACAACAAGAAAAAAACAAACTGCTTGCTGCTGGTGTGAGTCTAGAGGCACCATGTGGCTGGTCTATGAGGTCTTTATCTGCTTTTTGCCCTGGGTCGGTGAACGGCTTGGGTATTCTCACTTCCTCTGATCTCTTCAGAGACATACTCACAGCCCTGTTCCCCCATTTATCATTTTTCATTCTTTAGACAATGACAATAATATTTTATAATTTATGTTTTTATTGTTACCATATATTTTCATCTATGGAAGACATTACGAATTAAAAAATAAAATAATTATTTTCATGATTATGTATGTCACATGTATCCCAAGTGGACTATGGTTTCAGTATTGGTGAAAAGAGGTGGTAAGAAGCTTCACTAAATTCCAAAAGACACATAGTTCTACACACCAGCTGCCTGTTGGAGAACTGACAATTTCTTCCTAAGCAATGTATTGCCTCTGAACACCTACTAGAGGTTCAGCTATGAGTCCATTCTGACTCAAAAGCACACAGAAACAACATGTAGCTAATTGGTCTCAGCCACACAACAGCACTTACAATAAATTATATAGGACATTTCTAAAACCTATAGATATTGAAAATCTAGATAGGGCATATATGATTTGGGAGGAGAATAGGGCATCAACAAAACCAATCTTCTTTCAGCTACCATACTGAATAATATTGACTTTTCTTCTCATTATTGAATAGATTTTTAAAAGTTTCATAGACAATGTCTTATAAAAGAAAATTTATTTTTCAGTTGTTTTGTTCTTCAGCAGTTCATTGTTCTGACTTCAAATAATGTTCTGTAAAGTCCAAATAAAAGTAGAAAATACATTCAGTATTCAAAAGGCCAGACCTCGTAGTCTGGCGAAATTTTATTTTCCTTAGAAATAAAGAAATCAGACAAAATAGAAAGACAATAAAATTATTGTTAGTAATTCTGTATTTTAAATATTTTGAAATTATTTTGTGCTCATAAAGGTGCTCCAAACTTGACTAGATGTGCATTTCACAGCTCTGTTACCCTTCAAGCTATGTAATTTATTTAAGTTATTTTATTGGCATATATAGCTATTTCTAGGAGGTTAGTCATTTGCTTAATTCTTCTGCCTTTTACTAGAAATAGCCAAATGCAAAATTTTATTAGGAACTATAATTTTATATCAAGCCTTTCTTTAGAGGTATGATAATTTGTTTTGTTCTATCTAAATTTTCTGGAAAAGCATGCCTGACAATTGTTGTTATTTTTGGTAAACATTTGCCTGAAACAGCACAGTATCTGATTTGAGATAGGTGAAGCAGCTGTTTTAGTTTCATAGAAAATGTTGCCAGAGAGAAATTGTATCCCTAAGGCGTGGAGTGAGTTACAGCTTTAAAAAATTAAATTAGCCCAGCACACATTTGGCTCCCCTGGTGTTTAGCTTCCTTGTACCATGGCCCTCCACCATGCCTACCTATTTGTTTGGCTCAAACCCTTCTGTAGTTTATTGACAGTAGCATGATAAATCACAGTTTCTACTGGGCATCATCATATCTTCTCACATGGCCATAGTCCCTGTAAGGGGGCCAATACACCTACCTTATCATGCAGGATTGTGAGAGTTCTCTTTCAAAAGCTTAGAAATTGATGTTCCATGCAAGAAACAACTCCTAGCTAGTGCAGTAATTCTTAGAGAGTTTGAGTATTTTCTCAAAAATTACTCCATTTCTGAATCCAGCGTGGCAGTCTCTCCCCTTTACGTGACACTTGGAGAAAATTATAAATATTTCATGCCTGGAGGAGATGATACATTTCAAGTATGGACTTAGGAGAAAAGAATTCTAATTTTTTAGATTCTTTA
>NW_006399784.1:3252048-3252667 GCF_000299155.1 Elephantulus edwardii | reverse complement strand
TTGTTAAGTGCCATCAAGTGGAGTATGACTCATAGTGATCCCATGAACAAAATATCTGAACTCTACCCTGTCTTGCGCCATCATTACTGTCTAAAAAACATTTGAATTCATTGCCACAAACACTTCATTTATCAATACATCTCACTGAGGGTCTTCTTCTTTCATGACCCTCCACCATTCGAAGCATGATGTCCTTTTCCAAGGAATAACCTCTCTTAATACCATGTCCAAAATGCATTAGATGAAACGTCATCAATCTTCTTCCTTGTGATTAACTGCCTCTGAAAATCCACTGAAGGGTCCGCTATGTGTTGGTTCTGAGCTGATGGTACATAAAAATTACACCACCATTAAATTGCAATGTTATTTTAATCTAAAACCAATAGAAGGCAATAGTAGAAATTAATAATGAAATATAAACTAACTATATTAATTTAGAGATATTACTGGTACATCTTTAAATGACCTGAAAGGGGGGATCACTAATAATTCTATATTGCCAAAGAAAAAAAAAGTAGTATTTTAGTTATTCTTTTGCCTGCATAGAAAAGAAATCATCTTTGTCTTCTCAAAATAATATTTAAAGACTAGGTGTTTAAACACGTGTCACTGTATTGAA
>NW_006399784.1:3228895-3251318 GCF_000299155.1 Elephantulus edwardii | reverse complement strand
AAAGTAAGTACTTCTAATATTTTCATAAATAGTTTTCAAAGCAAGAAGTCAAAGAAATTGATCTTGCCAAGATGTAAAATAATTTGAGTATGGTTAAAAGCTGTTTTTCAATACAATTTTGTATGTCCAGGATTTAACGGGCTAATGACGTGTCCTTTCTCCATGTCTTTCAATCTATATTTAGAATTGTTCATTCTAGAAGCTAAAGTTTATAAGGAAGAATGAGACATCAGAATGGAAGAAAAACTCATCAACAGCCTATGTTATGCAACTTTACTTGCAGGAACTGAGGAGGGCCTGAAGCATTTGCCACAGAGGATCAAGGACTGTAATTTGCAATATGGACTGAAGCTCAACATCAAGAAAACAAAGATTCTCACCACTGGGCCAATTTGCAGCATCATGATAGATAGAGAAAAGATTGAGATTGTTAACAATTTCAGTTCGCTCCATTCCACAATCAAAACTATTGACATTATCAGTCATAAAATAAAAAGATTAATTTAATTAGGGAACTCTGCTGTCAAGGATCTCTCCAGAATACTGAATAGTAAGGATGTCAATCTAGAAAATAAGGTGTGTCTGATTCAGTCTATGATTTATTTGTTATGTATCAAAAAGCATGACAATGACCAAAAATGACAGAAGACTTGATGTCTTTAAGTTGTGGTGCTGGCGAAGAGTATTGAACATACCATGGACTTCCAAGAGAAGTAACAGGCCTGTCCTGGAAGAGTGAAACCAAGCTCTTCCTCAGAGGGCAAGAATTGTAGGACTCTGTCTCACACACTATAGACATGTAGCCAGGACGGACCAGTTTCTGGAGAAGGGTATCATGCTTGGATGGGCTGAGGGATAGCTCAGAAGAGGAAGACTCCAGAGGTGGTGGTTTACACAATAAATGGGGTAACCAAAGTAGCTGTATCAGAGACAGTGACATTGTCTCAGATTAGAGTTCAGAGCTGTTGTCTATATGGTTGCTATGAAATGACACATAACAACTACAACATCAAATTATTTTATCCAAAGGACAATATTGTAGAGTATACTTTTTTGCTATTTCTTGAAAGGTGTCAATTTCTCAGTGTTGTCACTAACACACGAAATCAGGGCTACATGACAGTTTTATAGTGGTATATAACATCACTCTTATTTTGTCTAGATTCAGAAGGAAGCTTAAAGTAGACAAATCCCTTGCAGTCTGATTCATTTATTGTATTGATTTTTGAAAGTCTAAAATAGGACAGCAGCTTTTCAAGATTTTGAACACTTAAAGATAATCTTCTTGACTTTTTTTTTATCCATTTGAACATTTGACATTAAATAGATCTTACTAATTTATAAAGGATTTATGAAAGCAAAGTTAAAAAATCATTTTCCTTCAAATACTTGATCCTTTCATCTGTTGAGAACTAATTATGTTATTTTTACTCTATTTGCATCAATATAGACCATAGTGTTGTCTGTTGTTGTTATGTGCCTTTGAGTCAACTGTGACTCATAGCGACCTCATGAACAACAAGCCTAAACCGTGCTCTATCCCTTGCCAATCTTATTATCTCTAACACACCTATCTCTATTACCCCAGTGACTGAATCAATCCATATCCTCAGGAGTATTCATCTTCTGCACTGTCCCTCCATCCTCCCAAGCATGACATCCCTTTCCAAGGACTGATCTTCCCTTGACACATGTCCAAAGTATGTCAGATGAAGCTTCAGAATCCTTGCCTCCAAGGAGCAGCCTAGCTTCACTCTCTCCAAGACCAATATTTTTGTTCTCCTAGCAGTCCATGGTATATTCAATACTCTTCTCTAGCACCAAAACTCAAAGACATCAATTCTCCTTCTATCCATTGTCCAGCTCTCTGAGGCATAGCAAGTAATTGCAAAGACAATGGCCTGAATCAAGGGCACCTTAGTCTCCATTCTGACATCATTTCTTCTCAGTACATTGAAGAGGTCTCTGACAGCAGACTTTCTCAAATCAATTTGTCTTTTAATTTCCTGGCTGTTATTACCATGAGTGTTGATTGTAGAGCCAAGCAAACTGAATGGTCAATAATCTCAATCTCTTCATCATTTACCATGATGCTGCCAATCTGCCCAGTGGTGAGAATCTTTGTTTTCTTGGTGTTGGGTTTCAATACATATTGAAAGCTGAAGTCTTTGACCTTCTGCAGCAAGCACTTCAGGTCCTCCTCAGTTTCAGGAAGCAGGGTTATGTCATCTAAATAACACATTTTTGATGAGTCCACCTCCTACACTTCTCCTCATAGAGCACAGCCTCCCATATAATCTGTTAGGCATATAGACTGAAAAGATATGGAGATAAAACACAACCTTTATACAAATGCTCCCCAATTTTGAACCATGCAGTGTTTCCTTGTTCTGTTTTAACAACTGCCTCTTGTTCCAAGTATAAGTTTTGCATAAGCACAATCAAGTGTTCTGGTATTCCCCTCTTCTCAAAGTCAGCCACAGTTTGTTGTTATCCACACAGTCAAATGCCTTTGCATAGTCAATGAAACCAAGATAGACATTCCTCTGGTACTCTCTGCTTTCAGCCAAGAACCATCTGACATTAGTTATAATATCCCTACTGCAACGGCCTCTTCTAAATCTAGTCTGCACTTCAGGCAGTTCTCTGTTGTGCTGTTCCAGTTATTTTTGGATAGTCTTCAGCAGAATCTTACTTGCATGTGATATCAATGATAATGTTTAATAATTTCCACACTCTGTCAGATCTCCTTTCTTTGGAATGGAAACAAACGTAAATCTGTTTCAGTTAGTAGGCCAGGTAGTTATCTTCCAGCACATGCAGGGCAGCATCTGTTTGTTGAAATATGTCAATTGGTATGCTATCAATTTCTGGGGTCTTGTTTTTTGCCAGTTCTTTCAGAGCAGCTTGAACTTTCTCCTTCATCACCACAGGCTCTTGCTCATATGTTGTTTCATGAAATTGTTCTTTGTTCACCAATTCCTTTTGGTAAAATGATTCTGTATACTCTTTCCATCTTCTTTTAATGCTTCCTGGATCATTTAATATTGTGCCCAGAGCATCCTTAGTTATTGCAACTCGAGGTTTGAATCTGTTCTTCAGTTCCCTCAGCTTAAGAAATACTGAGCAAGTTCGACCCTTTCGATTTTCGGATTCTAGCTCCTTGCACATTTAATTGTAGTACTTTACTTTTTCTTCCTGCACTGTTCTCTGAAATTTTCTGTCCAACTCCTTAATATCTTGATTTCTTCTCTTTGCTTTGGCTTCTCGGCCCTCAATTACAATATTTAGAGTTTTTTCTGACACCCGTTTTGGTCTTGTCAAACTATATTCTACATAATAGACATATTGTTCTTTTCACATTACAAATGAGAAAATGAAAGTCCATGTATACCACTAACCTCTTCACACAAGCAGTGTTATATAGTTAGTAGGTAAATACCCCCTCAAGGATGTGAGTTTAAAATCTCCTTGATGAGGTGGTGACCTAGCCTGAGGTCTGCGGCCTTTGGAGCTCTCTCCACTCTGGAACTTGGCTGGATGACTGATGTCATGGTAGTGGTCTCACCTTGGTGGTAGTCAGGCAAGGAAAGTTTCTGGGGTCCATTTGTTGTGTGTTACTGTTCTGACGGGGTCAGAGGCTAATGTCTGCTCGAAACTGTGACTTTGAGATCCTGTAGGGCCCTTATGTAATTGGTTTTGGTCAAACATTCTTCTATGTTGTATAGCCTTGGTCTGTCCACTTGCTGTACAGTGGTAACTCGTGGTTGTTGTGAAGGTGAACACTGTGACACTGATATGTCAAATGCAAGAATGGTTACCCATTGTGGACAGTGTTTGGTGGAGCTCCCCAATTAAACAAGCTTGGAAGCAGGAGTGGCACCCACTTCTGAAACAGCTTGCCTCCAGAAACTCTATGAGCTTGGAGAAATGATGAAAGTTATACAAGTGTTCAGGTTTTTCATTCATAGGGTTGCTATGACTTGCCTACAACTCGACTACACTTAACAACAACAACAACCCTTAAAATATGAAACTTCAAACTCACTCATTTTATCAGCTAATAGTACATGTAGATTTTTAGATTTTTGTCCTTGTTGGAGATACAATTGTTCTTCTTTGTAATTTTTATTTTTTTTAAATTAAGCCAATTTTCAGATATTTCCATTTACATTGCTTCAAATGAAATGTTCAAGAATATTCCAATAAGATAAAAATGTATTGACAGGAACAATGTGATAAAGAAAACAGCGAGAAAGAGAAAAGTCACACCACAAAAAGCTGCTTTACACATGGAGAGATGCATGAAGAGTCCATTTGGGGGAATCGTCCGGAGAGTGGACTCGTCAGAAAAAGGGTGAACTAGAAGACCCGGGGAGTGCCGACAAGATGGCGGACGGGGAGCTGAACGTGGATAGTCTCATCACCCGATTGCTGGAGGAACTCTACTATGCTTAGTGGTAAAAAGATGCACTACAGCCGGTGGGAGCTGCGGCCAGGCGGGAGCTGCATCACTACTGACCTGCCCTCGGGTTGACTCAGCAATTCTGGTAAATCACCACCTGTAGCAGAATCATCACCTGTACTAGCCACCCCAGAGGAAATCGCTGAGATGCAAAGGAAAAATGAGCTGAAACTCAAGATAAAGGAAGAACATCTTGCTGCTTTGCAGTTTGAAGGCTGCAGCACTTCCATGATACATCTTCAAGGATATGAGCATGTACGGCTGGGCACGGTTGATGGCAGTGCATCTAAATTCCAGGGTCCATCTCCATAACAGTCTATGTGTTTCCTACTGCCAAAGGGGCCCTTTAGAGTAGTGAGAGAAGGCCTTCACCCTGAAACCCACAGCGTCCCTTTTCAGCAGGAAGTAGCTGAGAGAATACGCCATCCCCTTTTCCTTATGAATCAGGGTGAAGTCTCTCTCAGGGAGGAGAGATAGGGAATGGCAAGGGACATACTAACAAGGGAGATTGATCAGAACTGGCTTTGGCGGGCACTGTGGCAATTGGACAATTAAAACAGACATGGGGGGGAGGGAGGAACGGACTGGGGAGGAGGGTGGAGAAAGCGGTGCAACAATGAATGAATGAAAACCCAAAATCTCTGTAAATGTTCATTAAAACGAATAAAAAAATGTATTGACAAGCTGGTAATTTTTATAATAATATATGCATTTGAAAATAAAGAAAAAAGTTCTTTAATGTATCCATTGGATAAATGAAAGAAAAACATTCTGGTTTATATACATTTATAGATGCTAGATAAAAAAGTTTTGTAATGATTAAAAAATATTTCATTTTGTTCTTGAGACCATGGTCCATCTTCAGTCTGGCACATGGGACAGAACTCATTCCTATGTTTCACTTTTTAACCCAAAATAGACAAGTCTATATGTTGAACTAGTGAGCTATTCAATCCTTAAGACATTTAAATATTTGCAATTTTAAAAAGGCAAAATTTGTCCAAAACAATGTCTGAAAGCAGAAAAGGGTATGAAAGAGAAGAATGAGAATAGGAAACAAAGGAAATAAATGTAACGTATTTACATTATGAAGGTAACAAAACGTGTATGAATTGCTTAATGGAACACTAAGCTGCTTTGTAAACTCATACTTAATTTATAACAAAATGTTTTTAAAAGTGCCGTATAAGTCACTGAATAATTTTTGTTGCTGCTATGTGCCGTCAGCCACCTGCAACCCACAGCGATCCTGTGAACAGCAGTTCTGAAGCCTGTCCTATCTTGAGTCATTCTCACTAATTCTGATGCACCAACCTCCATTGCCCCAGTTACTGTATCAATCCATCTCATCTGATGTCCTCCTTTTCTGTGCTGTCCCTCCACTCTTCAGAGAATAATTTCCTTCTCCAAGGTCTGTTCTTTCCTGGCCACATGTCCAAAGTATGTGATGGAGCTTCAAAATTCTAGCATTCAAGGAGAAACTGTGTTTCACCCTATTCAAGGCAGTCTTATTCGGTTGGTTGTTTGGTTTGGTTTTTTTGGCAGTCCCTGTTATGTTCAAGACTCTTCTTCAATACCACAACTCAAAAGCATCAATTCTTCTTCATTCATCCTTAGTCATTGTCCAGCTCTCTGCTCCATTGTAAGTAATTGAGAAGGCCTTGTACTGAATTATGTACACCTTTGTCTCTAGACTGACATCATTGCTTTTTAGTACTTTGGAAATGTCCCTGACAGCAAATTTACCTAATGCAATTTGTCTTTTGATTTCTTATCTGTTGGTGCCAAGCGTATTGAACGTGGACTGGAGCAACCATAACTATTAACAATGTCAATCTCTTCTCCATCCATCATGGTGCGGCAAACTGGCCCACTGGTGAGAATCTGTCTTCTTTATGTTGAGCTTCAATTAATCCTTGACCTTCTGCAGCAAGAGCTTCAAGTCCTTTTCAGTTTCAGCAAGTAAGATTGTGTCATCTGTGTAACATAAGTTGTTTTTGAGTCTTCCTCTAATTCTGATGTCACATTCCTTCTCATAAAGCCCTACTTGCTGAATTATCTGTTCTGCATGTAGATTGAAATGGTATGGAGATAGGATGAATTCCTGACACACTTCTGATTTTGAACCATGCATTGTTTTCCTGCTCTGTATTTATGGTATTGCTTCCTGGTCCTAGTATAGCTTCCACATAAGCACAATCAAGTGTTCTGCTTTCCCATTTTCCTTAAGGCTAGCTACAATTTGTTGTGATTCACACAATCATATGCTTTTGCATGGTCAATGAAACACGGATATACATTTGTCTGCTACTCTGCTTTCTTCCAAGATTTATCTGACATTGGTGAGAATGTTTCTAGTGTCATGACCTCTTTTAAACCCTGCTTGTGTTTCTGGTAGTTCTTTGTCAATTTACTATTCAGTCTTCTTTTTTTAAAATAATCTACAGCAATATTTTGCTACTATTTGATACTAGTAATAGTATTTGATAATTTCCACACTCTCTTAGGTCATCTTTTTTGGAATGGAAATAAATATAGATCTCTTTCAGTCAGTTGTCCAGGTAGTTGTCCTCCAGATTTTTCAGCGCAAACAGGTGAGAACATCCAGGGAAGAATCTGTTGGTTGAAATTAATCAGTTGGTATTTCATCAATACCTGAGGCTTTATTTTTTGCCAAGTCTTTTAGAGCCACCTGAACTTCCTCTATCACCATTGCTTCTTGATCATATGTTGTTTCTTGAAATTCTTCTGTGTCAGTCAATTCATTTTGGTACAGTGTTTCTGTATCCTCCTTCCATCTTCTTTTAATGCTTCCTGAATCATTCAATGTTCTGCCCATAGCATCCTTAAGGATTGACACTTAGAGCTTGAATTTGTTCTTTAATTCCTTCAATTTAAGAAACACTGAGCATGTTCAACGCTTTTGATTTTATGACTCCAGCTCTTTTCACATTTCATGATAATACGTTGTCTTGCCTTCCCTTTGAAATATTCTATTCAGCTCCTTAACTTCTTGATTTCTTCCCTTTGCTTTGACTTTTCAGTGCATTAGTACAATATTCAGAGTTTCTTCTAGATCTATTTTGGTCTTTCCTTCTTCCTTATTTGTAATGATCTTTTACAGTCTTCATGCACTGTAGTCTTGATGTTTTCCCACAGCTCATCTGGTCTTTGTTCGTTAGTGTTCAAGGCTTCAAACCTTTTCCTGAGTTGGCTTTTAAATTCATGAGGGATAGACTCAAGATCAAATTTAGATTTCTGTGAATATGATTTCACCTCCTTTATCTTTAATTTGAACTTGTATATGAGTAGTAGATGGTCTATTCCACATTCTACACCTGTCCTTGTTTTCACAGTTGATACTGAACTTCTCCAATAATTCCTTCCACAGATGTCATCGATTTGTTTCCTGCACATACACCATCATATAAAATCCCTGGGTATAGCCTGTGTTTATGTTTCTTATAAAATATATTTGCTATGAAAAATCATTCATTGTGCAGTATTCTATCATTCTATCCCCAGCCTCATTTCTGTCTGCAAGGTCTTATTTTTTTAATACTAAATCCTTCTTCCTGATTCCCAACTTTAGCATTCCAGTCACCTATTATTATTATCTTGGTTACCTTGAATGATATTACTTTTCATTTTCTATCATATAGTTGTTAATCTAAAGGAAATATGTCAAAGTGAAAGAGCTGAACAGACTATTTCAAAGGGCAACTTGGGAGGACAAAGCAGAGTATTATAATGAAATGTGCAGAGCATTGAGATTGGAGAGTAAAAACAGGAAGAACTCACTCTGTATTTCTCAAGCTGAAAGAACTAAAAAACAATTTGAAGCTTCATGTCACAATATTGAAAGATGCTAGAGCAATATATTGAACGATCTAGAAGGTATCAAAAGAAGATGGAGAGAATACACAGTCACTGTACCAGAAAGACACTGAGGACTGAGAAAAATTAGGTAAATTATGTTTACTGCATTGAAACAGAAAACAGATGAGAGAGAGAACAGTTTAAAAAGTGATATATGATTGAGTATTATAGTTATGACAAGTCTCCAGAATGAAGGTTGCATAGTAGAGTGTACTCAGGGTAGGGTGGTGTGGGGATTGTATACCACTGAAGAAACTGTTATTTTACTTTTCAAAGAGGAGAGCAAACTGGGGAGGGAGGGGTGGGCAGGGAGGAAAATGTAACAATGAATGAATGGAAATCCAAATCTCTGTAAATGTTCATTAAAATTAATAAAATAAAATGTAAAAAAATTCAGGAAGCACAAAATGAGCACTAGCCAATGATAATGAAAGAGGAAGTGAAAGCTGCACTTAAGGCATTGACAAAAAATAAGCCCACAGGAATCTACGGGATGCCCATTGACTTGTTTGAAGTAACAGTTGAAGCCTTGAATAAACTCACCAATTTATGTCAGGAAATTTAAAGAATGGCTGTCTGGCCAATGGATTGGAGGAGATCTGTTGCAGAATGTTGGTGAGGAAGGGAGTGTCTCTGGCCAGGACAGATCACCTAAGCTCCAGACAGGTGCAAGCCTTCCAAAGGCCTTGAACGGGATAGAGAAAGTTCCCCTGTGTTTGGTTGTACCAGCTTGAGAAAGCTCGCCATCTGGGAAGAAGGCTGCTGCACCTATTGAGCTGAGAGTGATCCACATGAGGCTAAAGTTCTCCAGACCAATCCACATGTCCCATGTCTGTAAAGCCCACCCTATCCAGTTTCACGGTGTATATAAGGGCAGTGTTTATCCCAATAAAAATTGAGCTGTTTTGACTCTCTGATCCTCTTCCGGAGTGGTGTATCTCTGTCATGCTTACTCCCATCAGGGTGACGTTGTTAAGTTGCCGGCAAACTGACAGCAACACAGGTCCATATTTGCTCCCATTCCCAAGAAGGGAGATGCAAATGAATGTGGCAATTATCAAAGAACAGCACTGATATTACATGCTAGCAAAATACTGCTGAAGATCAGTCAAAAATGGCTGGAACAGTTCATAGATAGGAAATTGCCAGAAGTTAAAGCAAGGTGTAGAAGAGGCTGTGGCACCAGGGATATCATTGCTGATGTCAGATGGATCTTTGCTTTAAGTAATGAATACTAGAAAAATGTCTATTTGTGCTTTATCAAATAAGCAAAGGGGTTTGATTGTGTGGATCATGACAAGTTGTGGCTGACATTGAGAAAAGTGGGAATCCCAGAGCATTTGATTGTGCTCATGCAGGACCTATACGTGGATCAGGAGGTTGTTATGTGAACAGGGCAGGGGAATACTGCATGATTTGGAATTGGGACGAGAGTGTGTCAGGATTGTATTTTCTCTCCATACCTACTCAATTTATTTTCTGAGCAAATTATCCAAGAAGTTAGATTCTATGAAGAGGAATGTAGTGTCAAGACTGGAGGGAGACTCATCAATAAACTTTGTTATGCAGATGAAACACCCTTATTTGCTCAAAGTGAGAAGAACTTGGAGCACTTGTTGCAGAAGATCAAGGAAGGTAGACTTTGATAAGGATTGTTTTTCAGTATTAAGTAAACAAAGATTCTTATCACTGGACTAATAGGTAGTGTCCTGATGGATGGAGAGGAGATTGAAACTGTCAACAACTTCATCTTGCTTGGATTCATAATTAATATCCTTGGTATGAGCAGGAAGGAAACAAGGAGATTCATTACACTGGGAAAATCTGCAGATAGGGACCTTTCCAAATGATTGAGGGGTAGTGATGTCAATTTGGGGACTAAGGAGTGTCTGTTTCAGGCCAAAATGTTTCTGATTACTAGCTATGCATCCAAGACCTGGACAATGAATAAGTATGACAGGAAAAGAACTGATGCCTTGAACATCCCATGGATGGCCAAGTGAATGAACAGATATTCCTTGGAGATGGTGCAGCCAGAATGTTTTTTGTAGGTAAGAACAATGAGGTTTTGCTTCACCTACTTTGGACATGTTGTTAGGAGGTGCTATTTCTTGGGGAACAACATGATCTTAGGAAGGGTGGAGGGTCCGGGAAGCAAAGAAAGACCGTCAACCAGGTAGATTGACATGGTGGCTGCTGCAATGGGCTCTTGTGTGTCAGAAAGTGTGAGGATGGTGCAAGACAGGACTGGGTTCAGATCTTTTGTTTATAGGATCTCTATGAGTCACATTCGACTCAACAGTACATCATAATAACAATAACAATAGTAGTTTATAGTGATTCCTAGAGACAAATTTCTCATTTCAAAATCTCAGCACTGTCTTCCAAGCTTTCATGTCAGGAAGCTGATATAAGTAGTTTGTACTAAAGTTTCACTGTTTGCAAGATAGGAATCGTAATAAAATCATTCTCATAGTTTTTGGGGGTTTGTTTATTTTGTGGGTGTTAGACACATTTGTGATAGTGTAGTTAGTGGACATTATGTACATTAAGAAATTTTGGAAGGAGTTTTGGTGGAATAGTGCAAAAGGATTTGTTCTACTTTCCCAAATGTGATGACTCATTTGGGGTTTGAATTCCTACTGGCTCCAAGGGGAGAAATATTAATCATCTCCTCTCTTGCAATCTACCTTCTTGGAAGCCCAAAGGAGGGACAGGTATGAGTTGGTTTCCAGTAGATGACAATGAAAGAAAAAAAAGAAACTTAGAGGCCTTTGATGTTGCTAGCACTTAACCAATTAGACTGCTAATAAACATATTCTCAAGTTAAGTCTGTAAAAGGAGAAAATATAATGTAAAAATGGCAAATTCTGACTTCTATTTGCTTCAGAAACACAAACTGTCACCATCACTAATTTACATAACAGCAAAACAGACAGTTGCTTAGTCAGACCTATTGCCACTCATATTTCTGTACCTCTTTCTATCAATCATTTGAATCTAGTATTCTTTGTTGACTTACAGACTTTACTCACAGTTGTAGGGTTTCTTAAAGGAGGAAACTGAAAAGGGCAATATTCACTCCAGCAGTTCTAAGCTAAATTAACAATGCACAATTCCCCAATTAGTGAAAGTCTAAGTTCAATTCACCTGTACAAATGCAAGAAGCCTCTGGTTTCCTCAATCTTCACGAAAGTTCTTCTTAGACTAGTTACAAATAAGCTCTTCCTTCTATCATCTAGCCAACAAGAATTTTACCTGCAACCTTTATCTCAGGGTTTCCCAGGATACGTAATACCACAATATCTTCTTAGGAGTGCCACAGTCTGTTTACCCTCTCTCCACCACTGCCTCCAGTGTAGAAAGTGTTCTTGTGTGGGTGTGTATGTGTGTGTGTGTAACTTTCGTTTCTTTCTTATTCTTTTTTTTTTTTAGAAGGAGCATTTTAGTATTCAAGGCTGTGAATTGTAGAAATGCCTGTTCCTTATCCCCTAAGCTATACAGACATCAGGAGTAGCCTGGGAGTCTTCTGCTCAGGTCCGTCTAGGATGTGTGGAAAAATCTTTTGGGTCTCCCAAGAGACCCTGTGGAAGAGACTGTGGCAACATCTCTGAATTCCCTTCCCATGTGTCCCCAAACTCAAGGAAGTTAAAAGAACATGAGGAGGAAGGAGATGTCTTATTCAACACAGCCTCAAGAGTCGAAGTGCAAGTCCTTGGGGCTGAAGCTATGGCTGGTGGCAGAGGTCTCAGGGCAGCAGGATTCATGAGGCACATAACAACAACAACAACAGCATTCCACTACTTGGACTATACCCTGAGAAAATGAGAACTGAGGCAAAAATGGAAATTTGTACACAGATTTCATAGCAGCATTATTCACTGTCGCAAGAATAGCCTAAATGCCCAACCACAAACAAATGGATTGAGAAATTATGGTACCTTCACTCAATGGAATTCTATGTAATATACAGGAGCAATGGTTTTGTAAATTATTACCTAACTTGGGAGGAACTGGAGAATGTTTTGCTGAGTGAATGAACTCAGTCCCACAAGGATAAATATTGAGTAAATTCATTAACGTAGAATGAATATAAGGATCCAAAGGGTGGAAGTGATTAGAAGCAGAGGGATGAGGGTGTACAGAGAGAGGGGGAATTAATCATGGGGTTTACAATTTGATGGGAACAGAGTGAGAGAAATTGAAAGAATTTGTTCTTAAAAACAGTGTATTTAAATTTTGTAAATAAAACAGAAAGATTGATTGATTGATTGATTGATTGATTTATAAGAAGGTAATTGCAAGCTCTGGTGGTTTGAGTCTTCTACGGCTTCCTCAGGAGAAAGATGAACAAATTTCTCCCTCATTATTTACAATCTCGGGAAATCTGCTGGAGGGTAAACTATGAGTGGGTTCTTAATACATTAATGAGTTGGTTTTCGCTTAAGTCTTGATAGAAAAAGATGCCATGCTTTAAAAAGCAGGGAAGAAACAAAATCAAGGAAAACCCTTAAAGAGATTGATATTGGTGCAGTGATTAAAACAGTGGACTTGAGAATATTGGAAATTATGTAAATAAAACAGGATTGGGTGTAGCTTCAATATATTGTTCATGCTGTCACTATAGATTAGATAGGACCTAACAACAATAATTCTTTATTTCCTTGTGTGATTCAGTTAACTAAATACTATTTCAATCAATTGGGATAGCTAAGAATAAAATTTATTACATTTAAAATGCAAGTAAAAATATGAATATTTTATATCCAAGGTATGTATTTTTTTTTGTTTTATAGTAAACAAAATTATTTAGCAAAATGTAAAGGAAAAGTGTTGTTTTATGTTTTCTTTGTTTCACTTGTTCTATTTTGTTCTTTTTTTTAAAAAAAAAAGTTCCTTCCACTTAGAAGCTTTGCATTTGTTCAATTATGTCAAAGTTAATATATGCATCAAATTATTTTCCATAGTAAGCTTGGTTATTACTGGATGTCAAGTTGATCCAGACTAATATTCGATGTATACACAGTTCCATGTGTATAAACTGGAATTGTTCCAACTCAGTACCAACCATTGTAGGAGTTAAGTATTAATCATTTGAACCACCTGAAGACTTTCACAGTAAGCTATAGCCAAGTTAATAACCCAGGAGATTAATTAGAAAACTTAATTATAATAATATATTAATATTAATTTAATGAATTTAAATGAATAAATAATCAACATTTGATGTCACTTGGAAGCATGATCCAAACATAAGTTTGAAAAACAATACTCATGTATTACTTGGTTTTATGGTGCTCAGATTCTTGAAATGAGAGATATTATATGATTTATTATTCTTACTATCAATCTATAATTAGTGATAGATTTTAAGTATCTATTTGATGGTTCATATAAGAAAATCTCTCCATGAAAAGACACTTGTTACCTTGAATGATGTATCTAACTTTCTCAGTAATTATTTGTGCATGTTACATATGCATAAATTTCTTGATGGTTTAATAATCATTAATCATCAGCTTGCACTGTTAGTTCAATTTTCATTCTTTTTTGGCATTGAAAGTTTTTTCACAAAACAAAAAAATTATCATTTTTGTCACATATTTTCATAAAACATTTGAAGAAAGTCTTTACATTCTTAAATAAGTAATGGAAAGCAAGATATGTGTAATTTTCTTTTTCTCATTGGATTGTGTGTTTGTTTGTTTAGAATAACACCAGTGACATTTTACTCTTAGGAAATAAAATCAATAGTGTTGGCAATTGAAATACTTTTAATGTAATTAACATCCTTGGTACCAGCAGTCAGGAAATAAGATGTCACTTTGCACTGGGAAAATCTGCATTTAGGGACCTCTCCAAAGTATTGAGAAGTAGTGATGTCAGTTTGAGTACTAAGTTGCATCTGATTCAGGCTATAGTCTTTCTAATCATTTGCTATTCATCAGAGAACTGAACATCGAATAAGGATGATAGAAGGCGAATGGAAGCCTTTGAGTGGTGGTATTAGAGAAGAGCACTGAACATCCAATGGATTGGCCAAAAGAACAAACAGATGTGTCTTGGAGAGGGTTCAGCTGGAGTGCTCTTTGGAGGCAAGAATGATGAGGTTTCCTGTGACAAACTTTGGGCTTGTTGCTAAGAAGTGCTATTCCTTGGAAATAGACATGATATTGAGAAGGGTGGAAGGTGGGTGAAGGAAAGAAAGCCTCTCAGCCAGGTGGATTGATATGGTGACTGCTGCAATGATCTCCTATGTGTTAGGAAGTATGATGATGACACTGGATAGAACAGGGTTCAGATCTTTTATCATAGGGTTGTTATGAGTCATATTCTACTCGACGTCACCTAACTACAACAACAGAATTTAAAATACAGTTCATTTTATCCTATCAGATAATAAAAATTTATAATTAGTACAATTTTAACAGTATATATCAATATACTTTAGCTTTTCTCTTGGATTTTGTAATTATAAATTTCATAAAGAGATACTATTTGCAGTTAGGGACCTCTCTAAATTACTGAGGAGTAATGATGTCAATTTGAGGAATAAGGTATGTTTGTTTCAAGACATGATGTTTCTGATCATTTGCTTTTCATCTGAGAGCTGCATAATGAATAAGGACGACAGAAAAATAATTGACACCTTTGAGCTGTGGTGTTGGAAAACAGCACAACACATCCTGTGAATGGGCAAGAGAACAAACAGATATCTTTAAGAGGGTGCAGATGGAGTTCTTTCTGGAGGTGAGAATGATGAGGCTGCACCTCACATACTTTGGACATGTTGCTAAGAGGGGCTGTTCCTTGGAGGACATAATGCTGGGAAGGGTGGAGTGTCAAAGGAGAGGAAGAACTTCAACCAGGTGTATTGACTTGAGAACTGCAGCAATGAGCTCTTGTGAATCAAGAAGTATGAGGATGGTGCAGGATAGAATAGGTTTCAGATCTTTTGTTCATACAGTATCGATGATTCATCTGCACCTAACAACAACATGAGAGGATAGTGCAGGATTAGACAACGGAATTAGATAAAAGAATCAGACAAAATATTTATCTTGTCTGGATTATTAAGAGTCAAAAGCAATTCACTGACACAACACAACCACCAACAATTGTATTACTATGAGGGATAAAGGAATTTGAATAAAGCCAGGGGAATTGTTAGAGGGTTAACAATTACAGCTTCCAGGGCTTCACAATCAAACTCCAGCAGTCAGCAAATCAATAGATGAGTTGCATTTGGAAAATCTGCTGTCAAGGCCCTCTCCAGAGTACTGAAAAGCAGTGATGTCAATCTAGAGACTAAGGTGTGCCTAATCCAGGCCATGATTTTTGTAATTTTTTGTTATGCTTCAGAGAACTAAACAATGACTAAGGATGACAGAAGAAGAATTGATGCCTTCAAATAGTGGTGCTGGAGAAGAATCTTGGACTACTTAAAAAATGCCTCTTTTGGAGAGAATGAAACCAAGTGTCTCCTTGGAGGCTAGGATTTTGAAGCTCTGTCTCACATACTTTGGGCAAATGGGCCCAAATAGAAGGACATCATGTTTGGAAGAGTGGAAGGAAAGCCCATAAGAGGAAGATCCTGGATGAGATTTATTGATACAATGACTGGGGCAATAAGAGTTGGTATGTCAGATCTAGTGAGACTGTCTCAGAACAGGACAGGGTTCAGAGCTGCTGTATATAGGGTTGCTGTGGGTCGCAGATGACTCGATGGCACATGACAACAAGGGTTTCATATTTTTTAACAGCAGAAGTTTGGTTTTGGTGTGAGTTTTTTTTAAAACTTATTTTTATTTTTAGTTATAATTAAAAAAAATTTGTTGTTGCTGTTAGGTACCATCAAATTGTATCTGATTGGCACAGGAAGGGATCGCCCCTTCTTCTCCAGTGAAACGTCTAATGGATTCAAATCACACATCTTTCTAGAATATATATATATATATGTATATATATATCTCACAGGATTTTCAATGGCCTATTGTTTATAATTAAATGGCCAATTCTGTTTCCTACTTTGTCTTAGACTAGAAGGTCTGCTGAAACCTGTCTACCAGGTCTAATCCTTCTAGTGTTTGAAATATTACTGGCATAGTGCCAACATCTCAACAGTACATAAGCCAAAGTGACATATGGTAGAAAATCCTATGAAAAGGAGCTTAACACTGTCTAATAGAACACGAGGAGATGAGGCCTTTACGTTGGAGGGTATTCAGCACATAACTGGGGAAGAGCTTCTTCCTCAAAGTACAGTTTATCTCATTGACTTGGATAGAGTAAAATTTCTGTCGTTGAAAAATAATTATTTAGTAATAAAACTCAAATCAAATTGAAGAGAAGGAATGGCAAAACTCTGTTTATAATAGGAATAGAGAATGCATGAAGTATGAATCCAGGTAAATTGAAACTTGTCAAAAATGAAGTGAAATGTTTAAACATAATAAATTTTGGACTCAATGAGCTGAAAGAGAATAGTGTTGGCCATTTTCTATTGGACAATCATTTAGTCTACCAGGCGTGGAATGGAAATTTGAAGAAAATAGAGTAACATTCATTTAAAAAAGATATTTGAAAATTTTTCTATAGTGCAATGCTGTGCATGTTACGATAATGTCCATAGTTGTACAAGAAAAATTGGGATTAATATTTTAATTTGTATATCAACCAATAAAAGGACTAAAGTGAAGAAACTGAAAATTCCTATCAACTTCTCCAGTCAGATTGTTGTAATGTGTAATAAAGATGTATTAATAACAACCAGTGATTAGAGTGTGAAAGTTTTAAACAAATCAAGATTGTTGATGGAGAAATTATGCAGTTGATGATAGGAATGATATTGTTGTTACGTGTCATCAAGTCGAGTATGACCCAGAGTGACCCTATGATTAACAGATCTAAACCCTGTCCTATCTGGGACGTCTCCACACTTCCTGAGACGCTTGATCCTATCGTGGCGTTCAGTATGTCAATCCACCTGGTAGAGAGCCTTTCTCTCCTTTGTTGAGCATCTGCCTTTCTGAACATCATGTCCTCCTTCAAGGAATAGCTCCTTTTTAGCATCATGCCTGAAGTATGTGAGACAAAGGTTTATCATCTTTGCCTCCAAAGAGCACTTTGGCTTCATTTTCTCCAAGACATATATGTTTTTTCTATTGGCAGTCCATGCAATTGGTCAGTACTCTTCTGCAACACCACAGCTCAAAGGCTGGACAATAAAAAATGGCAATGTTGTTGCTGTTGTTGTGTACCGTAGAGTTGGAACTCACCAATAGCTGACGCTCTGGTAGGTTTTCAGAGGCAGTTAACTGCATGTGACTCAATGAGCTGAAAGAAATGTTATCTGGTGGTCTAGTGATCAATAAATGTGCTGAGATCCCAAAAGCACATAATTCTAGGCCACCAGTTGCTCCATGGAAGAAGGATAGTCAGTCTCCTCTTGTGCTATAAACTGCTTCTAAAAATCTACTGCTGGAGGGTCAGTTATGGATTGGTTCTAACTCTGTGGTACACAACAACCAACAGCTAGAAATGACAATAGTGATGGGTGACTAGAACTTTGAACAACCAATGACTTATTTAAGTTTCTTAAAAATTAATAAATAGGACATTTATTGCCCATCTCTCTTCCATGGAGTAGCTAGTGGATTCCAACAGTGTACCTTTGCATAGGTAGGATGGGTTCTTCTCACTGTGGTGTTAAGTGTTTATTGTTTAAAGGATTGGCTAGTCTTGCCATTAAATTGAGCACATCCAGAAGTAGCCTTTGAGAATCTCACCACCAGAAGAGCAGCAGCGAGGAACTGTAGTATATCCCTTCAAGACCAAATATACTGAGCCAACCATGCCGAGGCCCACAGAAGCAACCACAGAAGCCAGTAGTGGAGAACTAGAGACTTAATGTTCACCAGGCCTCCAGTTACGCTTTCCAGAAGCTGAGGCTTAGTTACCATATCTCCATATCCTCACTGGAAAAGACAATTTTCAGGGATCTCTTATGGTACCACTCCACTAGAAGTGCCTCTTTTATTTCTATCCCTTTTACAGAATAATACATTTTTTAAATTACAAAAAAAAATTAATAAATAGTGAATGCTCTTGAGAAACAAGGATGATGAGACTTCCTATTATGTATTTGAGCTGTAGTCTCAAGAGGAGCCAGTACCTGAAGAAGTACTTTATATTTGGGTAAATATAAGGTCACATGAAGCACTTGTGAGAGAAGATCAACAAATGCAGCCTTCAATATGAATTACATCCCAATGTACAAAAAAACAACCAAACAAACAAAGATTCTTACCAGTGAACCTACAGGCAACATCATGATGGATGGAGAAGAGACTGAAACTGTCAATAACTTCATCTTACTTGGATCCACAATTAACACCTTTGGTAACAGCAGTCAGGAAATCAGTAGACACACTGCATTGGCAAGTCTGAAGAAAAGAACTCCCCCAAATTATCTAGGAAATATGATGTCAGTTTGAGAACTAAGGTGTGTCTTACTCAGATCATGGTCTTTCTGTTAATTTACTATGCATCTGAGAGCTGGACAAGGAATAAAGCTGAAAGAAGAACTTATGCCTCTAAGTTGTGGTGTTGGAGAAGAGCACTGAACATCTCATGGGGTTCCAAAAGAACAAACAAATATGTCATTGTGAGGGTGCAGCTGGGGTTTTCTTTGGCGGTAGGATTATGAGGCTTTGTCTCATATACTTCAAGCATGTTGTTGAGGGAGCAAGATGGCTATTTCTTGGAGAGGGACACGATGCTCAGTCAGAAGCCAAATAAATTCCATTTTATGTAGTACTCACCCTATTTGAATAACCTATCCCTGTGTGTGGAAAATTTTTGCCCCATCCCTAAAATTTTGCCTTGACTCATTTCCCAATATAGTAGTTGCTATTGGTTATGTAAACATTTTGTAATGTACCCTTGATAAACCAAAGATGCAAATGTTTTGCACCGTACCCTTGATCAACCCAAGATACAGACATTTTGCACTGTGTACCAGTGACTATACCCTTAGTATAATGTCAACAGCAAGATAGTATAACCTGAGTTCATGTAGCCCAGCATCTAGAGGAAAGTAAGCATACAAAAACATGTAGTTAAAGCTATTAGGGAATCTTGCCATGTTGCTGGGACCCTACACAGGACAGCAAGATAATGAACTCACTTATAATCCAGATCTCTTGAAGATCTGTTGGGTACAACACTCAGAAAGATGGAGTGTCAGCAAAGGAGAAGAAGGCTCTCAACCAGGTGGATTGACATAGTGACTGCTGCAATGGGCTCTAATATGTCAGGAAGTTTGAAGATAACACAAGATAGAAAAAGGATTCAGATCTATTGTTCATAGGATAGCTATGAGTCATACTAAACTAGATATCACATAATAACTATGACTACATGCATAGTCACCCCACCAAGTTGCTAAGACTGACGAGTCCAAGGTTGACAGCATGCTTTCTCAAATTCCATGAAGCAAAAACCAGATGGTAATCAGCCAGATGCAGGAGCCAGATAAACAAAACATAAGAGAGGTTTACCAGACATCCAAGTGCAATTCAATGCAAGCTACACCCTGAGGAAACTCTTCCAGCTGATTGAATGTTCACAAGGAGATATCATTAAGGAACTAATTATATTATGCCAGATATTTTCAAGGAAAAGATTATATTATAGGACATCTCATGAAAGTTTGAATACCTTGTAACTTCTATATCAAGAATTATAGACAGAAAATACTTGATCCTAAGTATAGGCTACCTCTTGTTTATGTAGCATCTATACATATATCCTTATATAATATTTTTTTTGTTGTTGTTGTATACAATCAACTCAGAACCAATTCATAGCTGACCCTCCAGCATGGTTTTCAGAGGCTGTTAACCACATGAGAGGAGATTGCCCATCCTTGTCCTGCAAATCAGTTGGTGGATTCAAAACTGCATACATTTGGTAATGCATTGCAGCTGCTTCTTGACATTAGGCTACCTTATACCAAAATCTTACATCAATATAATTAAAAATTATATTTATTCCTAACAATGACAGCACATTAATAAAGCTAGAAACAAACTTATGGTTTTGTGTATCATTGAGTTACCCTTTGGTGGGTCTTCAGAGGTTGTTAAGCCCAAGAGAGGATATTGTCCATCTTTCTTCTGAGGAACAGCTGGTGGACTAGAGCCATATGCCTTCGGTACTGCAGTGCAGCTTTTTGCCAATAGGCCATCAGAGTTTATATTTCACGCATCATTAAGTGAAGGAACTGTTTCAAATGGAAATACAAGAAAGAAATACTCATAACAATTACAGTCATTTCTACAATTCATCATATGGTTGTAGATGTTATTTAGAATTACCTTTCAATGTTCATTAATATCTCTGTTGGAATTGGGTTGCTGTAGTTTTCCATTAACTTCAGTCAAGGCATGGTAACACTAAAAATAACATTTCACTCTATTATAGCTATATGATTTTTTATTAATTAATTGGATGTTAACAATTAAATATTCCCTTTAAAATAATTAACAATTACACCAGGCAATACAGCAAATCTGCTTATTAATCCAGATGAGCAGTGTAAAATGGAGAGATGAGATTTTTAATTTCTAGAGCTTTATATTTTGGTGTAAATATTAAATGCTTTGTAACAAGGCATTTAAATTTACAAGTACAGATTTTCATAAAAAGGAAATAAAAACTATTTTTAGTAAGTAACTAGGAGTAATATTGTAGTGTCACATTTATTTCCACTCCTTGGTTTCTAGACCTAGTAATTTGAAAAGAGCACCCTGTAATAAAAGGCTGTCTACTTTGTTCCTGGTGGATCTATGTTCTAGGCCTCAGACCCCCAAAAAGGACTTGGTTGTCTTCCTCATTGCCTGTGAATCTTTGTGAAACTGGACTGTAGGAGGAGGAATATGGTATCAGGGTCAGAGGAAGACTTATCAGCAACCAGTTACATGTAGATGTCACAATCACAATCTTGTTTAGTACAAGGGGGAGGATTTCAAACTCTTTCTGCAGATGATCAAGTACTTATCTTGATGATCAAGCCTCTGAGGTAGATTACAGGTTAGAAAACAAACAAACAAACAAACAAATAAAAACAAAACAAAAAAAAAAACACAACCAAAAAACCAAAGGTCCTTATAGGCAACACGATGATAGATGGAGAACAGAATGAAGTTGCCAGTGGTATCATCTAGCCTGGATCAACAATCACCACCCTTGATACCAGTAGTTAGATCAGGAGACATAGCATATTGAGTAAATCTGCTGTCAGGGACTTCTGAAGAGTAATGATGTCACTTTGAAGACAAAAGTGATCCTGATTTAGGCCATAATCTTTTCAATCGCTTTCTATACATCTAAGACCTGGACAATGAACAAGGATGAAAGAAGAATTGAACTCTTTGAATTGTGGTGCTGGAGAAGAATATTGAATATTCCATGGACTACAATAAGAACAGTCTTTGGAAAAGTGCAGAGAGTGCTCTTTGGAGACATACCTGGTGAAACTTCATTTCTCGAATTTTGGACATATTACTAGGAGATACTATTCCATAGAAAAAGAACATTATGCTTGAAAAGGTGGAAAGTCAGCGAAAAAGAAGACCCTCAACAATATGAATTGACACAATGACCTTAGCAATGGATTCTAGTATGTTAAATATGAAGAGGATGGCACAGGATCAGAAAAGATTTCAGTCTGTTTTTCATAAGATTGCTATGAGTCATACTCAATGACACATAACAACAGGAAAAATACTGTATTGCGGTTTACAGAATATACAGATTCCCATGGAACATTTATAAACCCATCTTGATATACAATCTAATGAGTGACAGGATAACCTCCATATGCAAACAAGGAAGTCCAGTGAATACCACTATTATTTAAATGCATACACCAACAACTAAAGTCAAATGAAGGAATTGGCAAAAAACAATGCTCTAGGAGGTGATGGCATACCAATTGACATATTTCAACAAAAAGACACTGCCCTGGATGTACTCACCAAGTTGTGCCAAGAAACCTGGAGGACAGCCAGCTGG